>NC_084983.1:175000-536666 GCF_963691925.1 Scomber scombrus
TACAACACTCTGTTTCTCAGGCCATGTATACACATAGCCGGGTATTTATAAAAACGAACATTTCCCCCCCTCCGTTTTCAATAATAATGTGGTACACACCAGAGGGCTGTTGCATAAAAGCAGAATTAAGAAATCCAGGATGCATCCTGGCTTAATCTGTTGCATGTTCGCCAATCTAGGATGAGGATATGCAAATACGTTAAGCCAGGGCTAAGTAATTCAGATACGTGCATGTTCACGGCTTTCTTACATAGACCACTCGATCGATCACAGATTTACTGATGCAGACATGGAAAAAACGCGTGGCACACACCTCTAACCAAGTGAGCAACAGCTTCCAGTGGAAACTAATGAGGAGGTGAAACACGTGTTAAAAGAGAAATAAGTCCGATGTAATTAAACTGAGAGAAAAAGCCCGACAGACAGTAACGGACCGACTGAATGTGTAAGTAGTCCAAATACAGTACCTGGCCAAAAAAAAAGGTCACGCACTCTAATATTTTGTTGGACCGCCTTTAGCTTTGATTACGGAATACATTTGCTGTGGCATTGTTTCGATAAGCTTCTGCAATGTCACTATTTCCGTCCAGTGTTGCATACATTTTTCACCAATATCTTGTATTGATGGGAGAGTCGGACCACTGCGCAAAAGCGCTGCTGGTAGCTAACGCTACTCAGCAGGACCAACAACAGTATTGTGCTAAAACACCGGCATCCCATCTCCGAACTTCTCCAACTACCCTCTTCACCAAACACTCGCACGTTACATCCAACAGCATCAATGAACTCGGACTTCCTTGTCGGCCACGATACGTCCATAGAGGCAGCCGGAGAAAGTTTGTTTACTCCGGCTCAGGGAATTCAATTCCTTCTCTGTGGGCCAATCGGCACCCTCCAAAGGCACGACGTCATCACCATAACAATCACAACGTGCGCACTGTTTACCTCACTCCTCTACCCAGAGCTCCTCAACCCATCACCAATAGAAACCCATCTCATCTGAAATTTGCTCTTCTCAACACCCGTTCACGTAATAAAAAAGGACTTCTCCTCAGTGAATTTATTTCTGACTCAGCACTGGATTTTCTCTGTCTCACCGAAACTTGGCAAAAACCCATGGACTATTTTTCACTCAATCAAGCCACACCCCCTGGATACTCCTACATTGACAAACCTCGTCTGGATGGTCGAACTGGAGGTGGAATTGCCATCATTCATCGCCATGACATCAAAACCAGTGCAACATCCATCCCAACCCCTTCATCATTCGAATCCCTTTCTTTTAAACTATCCGGTCCCAAGCCCCTGGTCATCGCAGTCATTTACCGTCCCCCCAAGCCTGACCCTGCCTTTCCCTCTGATTTATCTGCATTCCTTACCCAGCTCTGTGCTATATCTCCATCTGTTCTCCTCCTGGGCGACTTCAACACTCATGTTGACTCCTCTGACTGCAAACCAGCAACCGAACTTCTGGAAATCCTCTCATTCTTCAACATTACCCAGCACGTCGATTTTCCAACCCATCACAAAGGCCACACCCTGGATCTGGTCTGTCACCATCAGTCACCTGGCCAGTAACAACCTTCACATCTCCGACCATCTGGCCATCACTTTCCAAACTCACACTCCTTCCCCCCACGAGAAGCAAAAACGCACCATCACCTTCCGCAACCTCAAGTCCATCAACCCATCCTCTCTCTCCACATGTCTTTGAGTCAATCATGTCTTTGTCTTGAGTCCATCTCAAAACTCACCATCACCCACAACAACTCCCCCGACAACCTGGTCAACTGCTACAACTCATCACTTTCATCCTGCCTTGACCAGCTTGCACCCGTTCAGTCTAAACTGGTCTCATTCACCCACTCTGCCCCATGGTACACTGATGAACTCCACCATCTCAAATCCAAACGACGCCAACTGGAACGGCTTGCCTCAAAAACGGGTCTTACTGTTCACCAGGAAATGTATAAACAACATCTACAGCTCTACAAAGACACCCTGAACTCTACCCGCTCCTCCTACTACCCCAGAATCATCCAGTCTGGCAGCAGCAATCCAAGGACCCTCTTTACCACCATTAACACACTCCTCAAGCCAATGGACACCATCTCACACTCCTTCTCAGTTGAGAAATGCAATAACTTCCTATCCTTCTTCAGTGACAAAATCAGCACAATCCACAGCCAGTTGACCACCTACCCCGCTCCATGTCCCGAACCTGGGCCCCCCCTAACCAACGGTAAATCCTTCTCCACCTTTGCTACCATCACCTCCTCTGACCTCTCCTCCACAGTCTCAACCATGAAATCATCAACCTGCAACCTTGACCCGCTTCCCACCGCACTTCTAAAGGCCTGTCTCCCCGCTCTCACCACCCTCATCACAACCACTGTAAACTCTCTTTCCTCTGGCCATGTCCCTTCCTCCCTAAAGCTTGCATCAGTCACCCCCGTACTAAATAAACCCGGCCTGGATCCCGATTCCCCTAACAACTACCGCCCCATTTCCAATCTGCCTTTTCTATCTACAATCCTGGAACGTGTTGTTGCCAAACAACTCATCACCTACCTAGACTCCAACGACCTCTTCCAATCCGGTTTCCGCTCTAAACACAGTACAGAAACTGCCCTCCTCAAAGTGACAAATGACCTTCTGCTATCCTCTGACACCGGCTCCCTCAATATCCTCATCCTCCTTGACCTCAGTGCTGCCTTTGACACGATCCACCACTCCATTATCATCTCCCGTCTTCAATCCACCCTCGGCATCACTGGCACCGTCCTCTCCTGGCTCAGATCCTATCTCTCCGACAGACACCAATTCATTGCCATCAACAACTGTCAATCAGCCACTGCTCCTCTCATCCAACTTGCTACAAGTCCCCCAGACTAAGCGCCGGACTTGGGGTGATCGGGCCTTCTCTGTTGCTGCCCCCACCCTATGGAATTCACTCCCCCCTCACATCAAAATCTCCCCAACCCTCTCCTCTTTCAAATCTGCACTCAAAACACACCTTTTCATACTAGCCTTCAACTCCTAGCTCCCACTGTACTCTTCATGTTTTAACCTCTGTTTTTGTTTTTGTTTTTTGTTTTGTTTTTTAACCGTCTATAATTAATAAAGATTTGATTACATAGTTTTAAATAGGGAAATAGGGAAATTGTAAAGCGTGTTTGAGTACCGCATAAAGCGCTATATAAATGAGATTTATTATTATTATTATTATTATTTTAGATGAAGACTGTAAAGTTATCAAGAGACGACGGCAGGGTAGTGTATACACAGCATCTTTTACATCTAGAGCAAGAGGAGTAATGACTCTCATTCATAAAACTGTTCCACTTCAAGTTAAAAATATCATCAAAGATAAAAGATATTTAATTGTCCAAGGGTCTTTGCTATCAGAACATTTTAATTTGGTAAACCTGTATGGTCCCAGCAATGATGATTCTGACTTTTTTAAAGATATTTTCCTCACTCTCGCAACATTTACAGGAAAGTATATAATAGCAGGTGACTTTAACTGCATGCTGAACCCTACTGTGGATAGATCCACAGGACTAGATCAATCACATAGCAAATGTAGAACAGTTATTCAATGTTTCATTGAAGAATTAAAAATTCTGGACGTATGGAGGGAACTGAAACCCCACAATAAAGCTTTTTCTTGCTACTCTAGCACATTTAAGTCATATTCTAGAATAGACTATTTTCTAATTTCTACAGACTTATGGCCCAAAATTCATGACTGTTTCTACGATAATATTGTAATCTCTGAACATTCGCCATGTTGTATAGTGTATATGGATGATAAGATGGGAAGCATTTAAAGCTTTTCTCAGAGGACGTATCATCATCTATACAGGCTCAAAATAAAATAAAGAACGTGAGGACAGGCAACAACTGGAATATAAAATTAAAATTCTTCAGGAAAAAGTTTTTAAGGAAAATAACCCACAAATAGAGAATGACCTAATGATCATGAAAGCTGAATGTGATAAACTGTCTGCGTTTAGAGCGGCATCCCGTCTTTTGAGACTAAAACAGTCATTTTATGAGCAGGGTGACAAATCAGGTAAATTGCTGGCATGGCAGATTAAACAATTAGAGACTAAAACCTCAATAACAACCATCATATCCAATGACCAAACTTTAGTGAACCCAACAGACATTAATGATGCATTTAGAGATTATTATAAAGGAAGTTCGACGGGAGCTCAAACAAAACACGTCTTACTCCATCGCCAGCTCGACAGCGCCCCCATCACAAAAGCTTTTGAAAGAGCAGGTAGTGATTTACACAGAGCCACAGAGGCGTCATATGACTGTTTGCTGTTAATTGCCAAGGCTAAAAAGACACACAATATTGGAGAGCAGCTTATCAAACCCGCCTAACTGAAAATTGTGGAGAGGCTGTGTGGACCGCATGTTGTTGATATAGTGAAAACTGTCCCACTCTCAGACAACACTGTGAAAGACTGTGAAATGGCTGCTGATTGCCAAGCCCAGCTGCACAAGAAGCTGAGGAATGTTAACTTTGCCATTCAGCTGGACGAAACAACAAATAGTGTCAGACGAGTCCGTCCTCATTGTTTATATGCAGTATATTGATAGTGAGGACTTGAAACAAGACATTCTTATAATCTACAAATCTAACAACAACAACAACCGGCCAGGATATATTTATGGCTGTGGACTCATATCTCTCATCCAACAATCTGCCCTATGAAAACCTGGTCGCATGTTGCACTGACGGGGCTGCAGCAAGGAAGGGCAAAAACAAGGGGTTTAACAGCCGCCTGAATGGAAAAGCCCTTATCAAAGGAAGTGTGGGTGCTGGACCCCTACATTTTCACCCTCCATGACGTGGAACACCTCAGCTGGGAAGATGAGCTTTGTCACCTTCAAACTGATTCTGTGTCAAAAAAATATTTCCAGGAGAACGGATACAAAAAGTTTTGGATTGTCAAAGGACAAGCTGTTGCTCCCAGACTGGCCAAACACGCAGTAACAAGGGTTATTCTCCCATTCTGCACTACATACTTGTCTGAGACTTCAGTGCCCTTGTGACAATAAAATCAAAAGCCAGAAACAGACTTTAGACTGGCTGTCACAACCATCACACCTGACATCACATCCCTGGTCAAAGGTATGCAAGCCCAAGGTGGCCATCAGTTTATGAATAAATAAACTGGCAGAGAGTAAAACACGTAAGGAATAACTTGTTTATTGTTATTGATGTTTATTGTTATTGATGTTTATTGTTATTGTAATTATTGCACATAAACGTGTATAGCTGTGTCCGAACCTGTGTTGACATGATGTGCAAGTAAATATCAACAGACTTCCCCTGTTTAATTTAATTGTCTGAAGGAGACCTGTGACAGAGCTGTATGTATAGGCCTAGGTGCTGATACATCTCTGAAAGTCTATCTTTATTCCTTATCTAAGATAAAAAAAAATCTGATAGAGCTGTGCTATAAACAGGGCCTTTATGCAGATTTTCTGCATCTCCAACTGAATATAAAAACATGCTTCTTGTGAAGAAACATAGTGAAACACAGATCATCTGTGGATGGTGAGGGCTCCGCGCTGCACGGTGCTGAACTTTGGGACCCAGCAGTCTGCACAGAAAGCTCCTCTCACTATTACAGCTTCTTCATCTAACATGTTAACATCCAAACGAAGGCACGCCGTTGTGAAGAAAGAAACACGTGAATGGGACAACAAAGGTTGAACACCATAGTAGTGTCCTAAATCATATAAACCTAAAATATATCTGTTTTTCAAGATACCTGGCTATGTGTGTACATGCCCTTAATTGCTCAGAAATGTATTAACACAAAAACTAAGATACTTTTAACTTCACAATAATAAAAAAAACAATTTCCACTTATAGTGGAGAGTTAATTTTCCAGTTCATAAACAAAACAGACCAAAGCAGTCTCAGTTCATTTCTCGGTCAAAAAACAACATAAAACAATCCTGGAGTAATTTTTGAGTTCATCAGCAAAGATAAAATAGTCAGGTTTGAACCCTTATAGCATGTAAAGTCAGAGCTGTAGCTCCCATTTTGAGATCAACAGTACTCGTTAACCAGCGTTAACAGGGAAAAATGTCAGTCAGTTGTGAGTAGTAGTAGTAGGCTAAGTCACAACCAGCGAGTTGAATGAGGGACTAAGCTACCTCGATCTTCTCTCTCATTCTGCCACAGTGTGCGGACTATTTCGCTGGTACTTCTCACATCCTATGACTCCGGTGACTGTTTGAAAGAAGGCGCTGTGACGTCCTTTAACAGAGACCGCAGTATGTTGTCATGGTGACGTGATGCTTTGCAGGTGCAGCTGAGTGAATGACATCGCATGGTGGCAGTGTGTGGACCAAGTAACTTCTGACATTATAACAAATGTTCTTTTCATGTGACAGCAGGCTTTTAAAAAGGGAGGTAACTTTATGTATTTATGTTTGTCTTTGCCAGCTCATTACAGCATGCATTGCTAGGGAACATAAATATGTCGCTGCGCCGCTATATCATATCATATCGTGATATGAAACTTTTTATCACGAAAATTTATACCGCTATTATCGTTGACGGTATGATATGACCCAGCCCTAACTTCAAGTCTTATGCCAGACTCCCATTTATTGATTTTCCTTCAGCATTCAATACTATCCAGCCCTTTCGTCATTTTAAACTCAACCCTAATGTGATTGGTTGGATTATGGACTTTTCAACACACAGTGTGTGAGAGTTAACCATGCTCTCTCCAACCAGCTGTACTCATCCACTGGTTCTCCTAAGTGTTGTCTCTCCCCCCGTTTTACTTAGGGGGCGCTGTGACACTTATGAGTGTCATAGCACCTTGGTCTGGAAACCAAACCAAAAGCTTTCTCCTGTTGAATGTCTCTACAAGCTCTGATGCCACAGTTGACCTACTAGCTTTGGTCCACAGCCCAGAACATTTGGCAATGGCACTTCTATACAGCACTTTGGTTTCAGTGTTTGATGACAGCCACTTCTCTATGTCTGTGGTGCATATGAGATTGAGTGTGTGCGATGCACATCTGTGATGTGGAGGGAGAACAAAGTTGTTACTGTTGTCTTCACAGCCACTGCTGTAGAGCATTTTGTGTAGATCTTCAAATGTAACTTCTTCGTCCCCCCGTTCCTCCTCTGCTTCAGAGTCAGAACAAAATTTCTGATACACCTGGAAGGCCTTAACAAAGTTGGATCTATTGTCTGTGTCAGTGGCAGTCACTTTCCCGGTTAGGCCATAGGATGCATACCTGCTCGATCTCACCTGCAGCTATGTTATATGTGTGCCATGCGATGGCAGCTTTCATGTGCTGCAAAGAACAAGGATGTATCCAGTGTGCTGTCATGCCCATAAAACTCTTATTAGGAATTTTACTGATAATCTTGCGGAAAGTTGGAGACTCCACAGTTGATAATGGTAGCATCTCCTCCACCACGTAGACTGCTACAAGTTTGTTAATCTCCCTCAGAGTTAAAAGCTAGCTGTTGCTGTTTTGGGGCTGTAGCACCCCTGCCGCCGGTGGCATCACCCCCCTCCTCCTCAACAGACCTCGCCGCCACCATTGCGGTCGAGCAGTGTTTAGCTTGCAGGTGCTTCTTTAAGTTTGAAGTAGAGTTCCTCGCAGTTGACAGGCTTTTATTACCTCGGCACAACTTGCATGATACCGTAATCTTCTTGCCCTTATTTACTACCCCAACTTCAAAATAGTGTGAATATTTCCATGAACTCAATGCTGTCCCTTCTGCCATCTTGCTTGCCAAGCTGCCGTGCACGTGTGCATTGATATAACCATAGCACGTAGCCAGGTCCCTGCCTGCCAAAAAAGTAGTAACGCTCTGAATATGTCGCACCAATTTCTCACTTGATTTCTAACCTCAGTAAACGTTTTCAAAATGTGTTTATGGTCTCAATCACTAGTTTAAAGCCTTCTTCAATGCAGTATGATGTTCATTTGTGAAATTTTGGCCTGTCTGATTTTATATTTGACGATAAAGCAGGGTATGCATTAGGGCGGAAATAGCCGTGAACTTGTTTCACACCGACAGTTTTCTCTGGAGTTTTGTGGTTATAGTTAGTCGTAACAGCTAACTTGGTTAGCATCACCAGGTTGCCGGTGTAGACTGTGGTAGATCCAGCGTTCGCAACCTCCCCTGCTCCGTCCTCTTGCTCCTCCTGATGCCCATATAAGTAGAATCTGTGTTTTTATTTTTCCTGGCATGCACCGGAAATTTTCAAGATGGCGCTGCCCAGATCCGAAACTATTGGCTTCCGAGCAGCAGTCCACAAACCAATGGGTGACATCACAAATGTTACGTCCATTTCTTATATACAGTCTATGGGGGGATGAGGGGATCAGGCCGTGTTCATTAGTTTAACAGCTTGGGGGAAGAAGCTGTTTTTCAGTCTTGTAGTGTGTGACTGAATTGTCCTGTATCGCCTGCCAGAGGGAAGTAGTTGGAAGTGGTGGTGGCCAGGATGTGTTGGGTCACGAATTATATTTAAGGCCCTGCCCTGACAGCGGGTTTGGTAAATGTCTCCAATTGCAGGAAGCGGTGTCCCAGTGATGTATTGTGCCATCTTAATGAGTCTTTGCAGAGCTCTCTGGACCTTCTTGGTGCAGCAGGTAGACCACGCTGTGATGCAGTACGTGATGATACTCTCCACAGTGCACCGGTAGAAGTTAACCAGCAAGTTCTGTGGCAGACTGGCTCTCCCCAGCTTCCGAAGGAAGAAGAGATGCTGCTGTGATTTCCCAATGATGGTTCTTCACTTTTCTAAATGCTACCAGGCAGACATAATTAAGCTGCACAAAATCATTAAAACGTTGTTACTAATCAGGCAATCTGTACAAATAGCCACACATTGTTTGTGCCATGTTGAGCAATTTGAATGCACTACCACTTTATTTGCATTTATATAAACTATTTGTAATTAAAAAAAAAAAAAACAATACTTTAAAGAACTGTAAATAAATACTTTTAATGTTTTTGACTTATATGTAGTATACTGATTCATAGTTTATCTCTCAGCCAAAATAATTTTATTGGTTGAAGACTCCTGGATGTAACTTTTCACTGTAGCCGTTACATTTGGTATTGATATGTAAGTTGACCAGAAAATAAAACATGTGGCAATTGTCTTGCTGCCAATTAATTTTCCCATTGAATGGGTCCCAGAACAGTTGCCCCCCCCTGAGAATTTTGTCAGGAGCTGCTTCTGATTTTTTGCCCCCTCTGTGTATATATATATATATATATATATATATATATATACAGTAGTAAAATAGCAAGAATAACAATACAATACTCCTCTGGAGTCCTCGCCCTCTTGCCTTCCGGCTAGGTCCCTAAAAAATATTGGCTTTACTTAGCTGTTGTTTCAGAACCATGGACAGCGCTGTTTGTTGTGTGTATGGGTGCATGTGCCGCAGGTGACATGATTTTATAAGAAATATTGTATTGTGAAATCAATTCCATTTTATGAAAAAAATTGCCCCCTCTTGCCCCTTGTATTTTTTAATATGTACCTCTATCCATATGCTTGATTGATGATGCGTTGTGTCTGTCAGCTGTATGTGTGTGTATGTGTGTGTGAATATGTGGCTGCTGTGCCAACGTACGTGATGATGTTAATATCTGTCTTGGTGCCTGTAACATTACCTCTAATGATGTACAGTATAAGGCCTGTATTAATAAACTGTGGTGCATTTAGGCAAGTATAGTTGGCCTGTGTCATATGTTTTAGAACTGACTGGTTTTGGACAGTCTAGGACCACCTGATTTTCTCTATGCCTACCAACAATGCTTATTTCTGCCTGTACTACTGATTCAGGTTATTAGGTCCAACTAGTGAAAATACTACGATCTAATACAACAATAGTGCTCTAAATCCCACCCTCCTGAATCCTCTAATATTTAGTTTTTTGTTTCAGGTTAGTAGTTTTTGCTTCTGTTGAAGTTGAATATTAAGTCCACTTTATCTAAGTGAACTTAATAATAGAAATACCTGTCAGTGTGACGTTAAAACAGTGATGCAGTCTTTTTCATAGTCAGAGTGCATCATACATTTCAGTCAATGATTGTTGCATTCCAGTATGTGTGTCGCTGATTCTATGTTAACTCTCCTCCTCCCCACCTTCATTCACTCCCCCCCTCCCCACCTCACTGTGGTTTGCCTCTGCTGTGATGATTCATTGTAGAAAGAGATCATGTTCCATTTGAACATGTGAGAGGTTAGTGGGGGAAAAGCCAGAGTAAGAATAAAGGGTGGATGAAAAGGAAAGTATGGGGAAATGATTTAAAACATGCTATGAGAGGAAGAACACAGTGACAAACACATTTGAGAGAGATATTTTCTTATGTAAAGGGATGGGGTTCAACTTCTGGTAAGAGAAGAAAACATCTTTTTTTGGTGTAAGATCCGTGTCCAGCTGACTTTGTCTCCATTCCTTTTCAAATGTAAACCCCAACCCTTCAGACTGAAAACTCTTCTCCCAGATTTCGAGATGTAATACCACCGTTATATAGATTAATGATAAATACTGTTGTAAGAGTCTAAGCACAATGCACCCTCACTGTTTTAAAGGTTAGTATTGAGTGGTCGTCCTCTTGACCAGATTTACAAAAAAAGGGGGCTCAAAGGGCTCATTATATACTACAGATCGACTGATATGGTTTTTTCAGGGCTGATTCCAATACTGATTATAAGTAAGTCAAGGAGGCTTATAGGGGTGTAACGATACATCGAATCAGTGATCGACGAGCCAATAGCATCGATCCAAAATGAAGACATGGATCAGACATTGATACATATAATCATTTGTAAGACTCACCTTTATTTTGAAATTCCCCAGGCATGTCTTTCACCCCCTGAGCGCGCACACCTCCAAACAAAATGCTAGCAGCGCCATGGCAAGCAGCCAGAAAAAAGTCAGTGAAGATGTAGTCTCCCCTCTAGGAAATGAATCAGCCGCAATGTGTGATGTGTGCAATCATGTGGCGTGTGCAATATGTGGAAATACAACTATGTGTGGTTTTTGTTTTGTAGGTAATTTATTTATGTATCAGCTTGAGTCCAAGACAAATTTCCCCAAGGGGATAATAAAGTATATCGTATAGTATCGTATCATCACCAGTCATGACTAGCTTTTTGTCTCAAAAATAAAATCACAACTCGAAAAGACCAAAGACCAACCAAACTTGCATACGGACGCTGTAAAATCAAGTTTAATATTAAGTAAAACATGAGGTAATGAACGCAGAACATGTTGCTATCACAACAGATGGGTGGACGCCATGTACAACAGAAGCATATTTAACTGTGACCTGTCATCATATTGACACCACCTGGGAAATGAAGAATTATGTTCTGCACACTCGTGTTTTGCACAATTCACACACAGGAGCAAATCTTGTAAGCAGTTTAGAAAGAAGAATGGCAAAGAGTGCAATAAAACTGACAAAAAATCTGCTCTGGTAACAGACAACGCCAGCAACATGTCCGTACCCGGAGTCGAGGCAAGTCTATTACCACACATCACACGCTTCGGACATACTGTAAACTTGGCCACAAAGAAAGGCTAGAAATGTGCTGGTGTGGCACGTCTTTTGGGCAAAGTAAGGCTGATTGTCACATTTTTCCACATAAACACACGTTCTCACACGTGCTGCATTGGTAGTCACACAAACACACACGCGAAGTCACTCTCTACAGCACACTCATGCTTGCTCGTTCCAGATTCTGGGAGATTGTATCTCATTTGCGCACGTCAAGGAGCCGCTATCAATATGCGGGAGTGTTGGGATGTCGTGTGGCGTGTTATTTTTGCCATAATCGTCCAACCCTACTACAAAGTAGCCTGGGCTATTCAAAGTGTTTTCAGTTTCATCCATTTTTTGGAGGGTCTGAAGTGTATTTCACATTTTAGCTGCCAATGCTCTGCTGCCTTATATCCTCTCTAACTCTGGTCCTGCACTGTGCTCAGTGTGCTGTGTGAGGGGGGGAGTGGCCAGCAGCTAGAGCGGCAACAGCAAATGTGTGCTTCTTTTACCCATATATTTATCTATATCTGTTACATTTCTTATCCAAACAAAGTCAAACTTGGCACTGCACTTACTAAGCCCAGTGCAAGACACCTGTCACATTTGAGATATGCGAAGAACAGACAGACAGACATCCTGTCAGTTATAGATGGATGTTTTAGAAATGCAAACACTGTTGATGAATAATATATTCATTATTTCCTTTAGTGTTACTAATACTAATACTTTCCATTTGATATTGTGTGTTTTTTTGTTTTGTTTTAATCATCTGCAGAATGACACAGTGGCAGGGGTTAAGAACACACCTCCTCACTCGTCTGTTGACCAAACATCTGGTGACCTGTCTGATGATCAGCTTTCTGATGATAAAATTGTGTCGTCTCAGGCTCAAGCCACTGAACAAGGTGTGTGTAGTTTTCCTTTTTGTAAAAAGTGACACTCAAAGTTATAAGAAGGTTAATGTGACTTAAGCAGCTAACTAGTGTTTGGAGTGCGCAAGAGATGTTTTGTCTTCTGAAATGATTAAGTCTTGTGTTCTGTGTCATTTTAGATTATGTTCCAGTCTGCAAGAAGTCAAAGGCACTTGAAGATCTCTTTGGTGACTTCTGCACTGGTGACTTCTGCACTGTGGACTCTAACATCAAAACCTCCAGGGAGCTAGCCCATGCTGAAGTTGCTAGGTATATGGACACTGCATGTTTGATCTTGGGAGGTCAGTGTTCAAATTACACAGTGGCTTTCGGGGGAGCCTTATTTTCCAGTGCAAAGTGACTTCAAGTCACATGCACACAAAAATATTACTACTGCAGCACAATCACGCAAGAAGTTTAATGAAACTATCACAAAGCAGAGGAACTCAGGTAACATCTTTCTGGGTCTGTGCATGTTTTGGTCATTTGATTTTCTTATACTATTACATGGGTGTAGGAAGCATTTGAAATGTGGGTGGGACAATTTAATGGTTGGACAGGTTTAATGGTCAATTTTAAAAGGTCTGGGTGTCCTCCCCCAGGAGATTTGGACCCAGACACATGTTAGAAGATATTAAAAAGCTAAAAGTATAGAAATTGACACATTGACTGAAATGTTTAACATTCAATATTACCATTGACAAATTATTCTAAACTGTTAAATCCCTTTCATCACTCACCACAGCAAAGGATCTCTGCACTGTCCCTGCATCCTGCACCTGTCTCTGACTCACTCTCATGCACCTAGATGTCAGGAGAGGTGGTGGAGTGATAATTATTTAGTGAGCAGTATCTATTCTTTAATGTTTATAATCAGAACAAATTATACTGAATCTAAATACTGAATGTAAATACAACTGTAAAATACCAGTCTGTGAAACTGGAAATGTACCCAAAGCCCCCAGCAGCAGGCCAAAGATTACTCCTCAAAAAGTAGAATAAATTGTCAATTGTCAGTTTTATGAGCCAGTTTATAAATGAGGCAGCCAGGCTTTTATTAGTCAGCTCCTGTCCATAAGAGACTCGGGTGTAGTTAACTGATTACTAACAGTGATGACTTACTTTCTATTCAAACCAAGAGACTGTCAGCTAAAAACAGACCAGTCTTCTCTACAGTATCAACCAAATAAAAACGAATCACTCCTCATCTTTTCACAATTTTAATAACTTAGCATTAGCGCTTCTTAACAGTTCAATGACGATGATGTCACTGATCACTTTCAAATTGATTAATTTATTTAACAAGTCACTGACATTAACCTCTGTGGCAGCTAAGCATGAGTTTTGAATATATCACCCTTTAAGGTATAGAGACATCCTGATGGGAAAGCTAGTGCAATATTAAAATCATTGTGTTCTTCTTATCATGTTCAAACCTTCCTCTCATTATCAACAAACTAAAATCAGCTCACCCTTCATATAGCACCTACCTGCAGCTCAGCAGTGCTGGCTCTCCCTGCATCACCCTCACCACTGTTAGCTTCCAGCTCAACTTCATCTGATCTCTAATATGAAAGCAGTGGACATGAATAAGGTAGAACAATACTGATGGGAATGTCAAGAACAAGAGAAAGGAGTTCCAGTCTGCGCGAGCATGGAGTAGACACATTTACTTCACGCTCCCACCCACTTTATAATTTAAAAAAAAAAAACAACCTTAAACTCAGCCCCTTTTCACAACATTACCATCAATAAACAACTGCTATTACCTTTTTACGACCGACTTCACGAGAAGATGTCCTCAAGAACAAGAGAAAAACACACAGACAGACTAACTCCTTTCTAGATGTGGGAGATGTGTAACGTTAATGCTTATGTCATCTATACCACAGACCACCACTGAATGTAATTCTGAAAGATCCCCTCCAGACAATAATCTCAGATATATAAAATGTCTCCACTTGGAATAATAATGTAGCTAGCAGAGCAATATCATGTCAGAGGTGCGCATTTGGATCTCGGTCTGCAAAAACATTTACATTTCTAGACAATATGGCTGAGGTCTAATGAGGCATTTCTCCCTTGTCCTCATCATCCTCATGTAATGGGAGTAAGAAAAGTGTGCTGACACCAAAAGTATTCAGCCTTTTTTGAAACACTAAAGCCATTTTAAGATATTCCTGTTGGTTTGGTGCACACATGTTGGAAAGCATACCTTCCCTTTCCTGGATGTACTTCAAAAAGGATTATGGGAACATGAAGGTTGTTACTCATGGATGTGATTTAAGTTTCCATGAAATGAATCAAAGCACTTTCCTGACTTTTATTCCTAATTAGACAGAGAAGCACCACAAATGACTCATAATACTTAGTTCTATTCCTTCAAGGAATCAGTCTGCAGTCCTATTCAAACTAGGAGATCATGCTTCCTGTTAACAAAGCTTGCAGGGACAACAAATAAAAATGGGATAGCGATGACAGGAAGTTAAGAGTTATGGTGTGGGGGGGGGGGGGGAGCAAGAAAATAAAGGAAGAAATGCAGAAGCTGGAAGAAAGTGGTAAATATAGAGGGACATGTCATTATATCACTGAGAAGCAAAGCAGAGACATTCATTTCTAAGCTCTGAGTCAAACCCAGTGGTCCTCTGTGTCTCTCACCTGTAGGGGGCTTTCATTCACATTAAAATATTTCCTACAATGAAATGGGAGACTCTTGAGGAGCTGCTGCTACCTCACAGATGGAAACAGCCATACAGAACATTCTCTGTAACCTTATTAGCTTGTATACTTGTTCTATAAAAAGATAGATAGTGAAGATCAGTGAAGAAGCACAAAACACAACTCTTTCCTTGAAAAAATGGTACTACTCTACAGAAAAGGGACAAACATGGTAAAGCAATCTTTCTCAAAAATATGAGATTATATCATTCATGAAAATTTATTGAAAACTTATCGTTAATCAGTTTTAGAAAAAGTCTTTTAGATCTGTTCAATACCAGGCTCTAACCAAATGCAGTAATACAATTCTTTCTAAAATTCCACCAGCTCTATCAGAATGTGAGATTGGAGAATTATTGTAAATAAAGAATTCCTTAATGAATTGTATCCATTGCAACATACATAGGAGTAACAAATTAAAGTAAAATCTGAGAAATTGAGTGGAGAAACATAACAAATGCAGATGCTACCACTCAGTTGTTTGGTACCAGGAACGACGTTTGCCATTACTTCATATTACCTACTCAACGTAGGCGGGGTCGTCATAGCACGGCTGCGCCAAACTGCTGTGACTTTGTTTTATACACGACGCAAACACATAAACAATGGAGGACATGGAGGCGATGGTGTACTCTCTGCTCTACCTGTGCCTTTTGTCACACACAGAGCAAGAGAAGACAGCCAAATCGCTTTAACGCTGTTGTCGGTATTTAAAAATACCGGGTTTGATTCTTGTGTCGGACTCTTCCAGTGACGACTCTCTGACCAATCGGTGGGCGGCAGTCTGTTGACGTCACATTTAGTATCAGCTCGGCTCACTTGGAACCTCAGCAGAGCAGGTACTAAAAAAGTACCAGGTACCAGGTACTATCCCTGATGGAAAAGTTAAAAAAAAACCGAGTAGAGTCGAGTAGAGTGGAGCCGAGTAGTGCTAGAACTGATTAGTGGAAAAGCCCCAAAAGATACAATTAAACAATTAGCATCCAATCATACTCGTCACTTCCAAAGGGGATTCATTGTCAGAGCTCAATGGCAGGAGCTCCGGTACTGCTCATTGGCTTGTGTTTCAATAAGAACATTGATTAAATTGACATTTGCCTTTATCTGTGGGAGATTTGACCTTATCTTGATTAAATGTACTGAACCCAAAGTCTATATGACACAAAAGGTAAATTGTCATTTTTGCTGGTAAAACATACACTTGGCCGGTGGATTTTTTTTTTTTTTTTTTAGATCTATCAGTCCCATGACAAGGTGAATGAAATTGTTTTTTTTCAGACACTGGATTAAACACACCAAAGTAACCTTGCTGTCAGATTACCTCACTAGCATGGCTACTACTTCCATAGGTAAAAACTTAAAGCAAATTTTGAAACTGCTCAGTGAGTAAAATCTATGCTACTTGAAGTTGATCTAAAATTTTCATTTAAGGGCCACATACAGCCCAATTTGATATCATGTGGGTCGGACCATTAAAAAGGGAAGGAAGGAGCAAAGGAAGGAAGGAAGGAAGCAGAGAAGAAAGGAAGGACCGACAGAAGGAAGGAAAGATGGAATGAAAAAGGGGAGGAAAGAGGGAAGGAAAGAAAAGAAGACAGGAAGGAAGGACAGACAGAAGGAGGGAAGGAAAGAAGGAAGCAAGGAAAGATGGAAAGAAGGATGGAAGGACAGAAGGTAGAAAGGGATGAAGGACAAATTGATGGAAGAAAAGAAAAGAAGACAGGAAGGAAAGATGGAAGGAAGGAGGGAAGAAAGGGAGGAAGGAAGAAAGGAAGGAAGGAAGGAAGGAAGGAGGGAAGAAAGGGAGGAAGGAAGGAAGGAAGGAAGGAAGGAGGGAAGGAAGGAGGGAAGAAAGGGAGGAAGGAAGGAAGGAAGGAAGGAAGGAAGGAAGGAAGGAAGGAAGGAAGGAAGGAAGGAAGGAAGGAAGGAAGGAAGGAAGGAAAAGAAGACAAGAAGGAAAGTGGGCTGGATGGACCCCTTGGCGGGCTGGTTCTGGCCCACGGGCCGCATCTTTGAAACCCCTGATCTAAAACATGCAAAAAACCCAGATATGGCCCTTAAAAGGTCTATTCTAACTTTGGCAGCAGGGAGATGTATAAGACTGCCCCGCCAACCTGTACCTGAGCAGTGAAAGCAGAATTTCATCCCTTAAATAGTAACATGGTGTGTTTGATTGCATCAGAAAAGTCACCAATTTCCCCTCTGAGAGCACTAGAATGAAACCCATTTGAACTTTTTTGAAGCTCATTTCCTGCATGAAGCCTGAAGACGGTACTGCAGTGATGAAGTCACATGGCACGGGTTTTACCTCCTTAACATTCCAGAAAAGATGAATAGCCAGCTGGCACTTACAGGCTGGATCAAGACAGAGACGTCCCCTGATTCTGCTGCTTTAATGTCATTCACATGGCTGAAAACTATACTGTACACATACCTGCTAATAACACAATCTGTCTCATGTTATGGGTATTATGTATCTCCAAAAAATAAAGACAGGGACACAAAGGGGGACCTCCACATATTATAACATTGAGTTATGTAACTTTCTGTTATAAATATACCCTGTACACAACAGTAAATGTTAGACTGTAACTTATTTGTAAAAATTTAAAATATACATAATATATAAGACCTGGAGTGGAAATTCCTTCTGTCCAAGCAAGCCATGGATGAACTCTCAGTTCAGTCAACAGTGAGGCCAAGAGCCATACAGGAAGTGGGCAGAGCCAGCTGCCAACAGCAGCTCCAATAACAGTTGAAGACAGAGAAAACCAGTGACAGGTTTCAATGAAAATAGTTGAATGAAGCTTAAAATTCTGTATAGAGGAAAAGAAGAGACCTTAAAGTCTCAAGTCAACAGCAACTATGTTTAGAGGGCCAAGGTGTCCTGTTAAAAAATATGTAAAAAACATCAGAAAAATCTGCATTATCTCTCATCACCCTTTAAGAATGTGGCACCTGGCCAGGTACACATACACCTTGTTGGAGATTACACTTGTTTGTAAGCTTTGTTGCCTGATTTACAAAATAAAGTGTTGTTTTTGGAAATGTAATTGACTACGTACTCCTTTTTTCATAGGAAAGTACAAGTGGTCATTTTTGACCCATAACACAACAGCTGTAAGAATAATTGCTCATTTTACCATATAGGAAAATATAAGTCATTTTAGGAATGATTTTGTTTGTCAGATCCTCTCAAAATCTAATATGTTTACCTGTTCTGTTCACCATAAGCAATAAAATACACAAATAAATGTGTATATTGTAAGTTAAATATTGCCTCAGTTACATTAAATATAAAATTAAGTAAATATATTATGGTTATGGATTAAGAAAACATTTTACTGGATGATAATCAGTGGGGGGTTTTTCAGTGTGTTTATTATTATTGTAAACCAAACAACACAATAGGAGTGTAAAATATTTAAATTTGCTTCTCTGAGTGCATAGCTGCACGCTCCATGAACAAGTGCTTTTCGCACGGAGGGGCAGAGATTAATGTCGGAAAACCAGATGCAGCCGCTAATTAAGCCCTCTCCCCTTCAAATGCTGAATTAGCAGTGGCATACCTGTCACCTGTCATTACTTAGCACTTGTAGAGGAGAAACTGGCACTAAAGTAGTCTCTTCCTCCTCTTCATGACATGTTTTTGTAAAGAATTTAACTACTTCTTTTGCCACACAAAGCTGTTACATTAAATTACTACATTAGATTTTAAGCAGCTAGCTAGTGGAAACTAGGCTTTTTCTGTGCAATGCACAGGCTGCACACTGTGTGAAAGAGGAGCAGCTCCTCGCACAAACAGTATTCATTAACTGCTATGATCCAGCAAAAAAGGAAGCCTTCTGACTCAGTGGGCTTGAGTGCCCACTCAAACAAGACCTGAATATCTGTAGTTAAGGTGATAATCGGTAAAAAAATGTGGATGTGCTTTTAAGGTTAACTAACGACTAACTATAACCACAAAACTCCGGAGAAAACTGTCTGTGTGAAACAAGTTCACGGCTATTTCCTGCAGTCTATCTGTCCGCACTCCTGAACCTGTGAATCAATCAACCTTAGCAACCAATGCATACCCTGCTTTATCGTCAAATATAAAATCAGGGAGGCCAAAATGTCCCAAATGAACATCATACTGCATTGAAGAAGGCTTTAAACTAGCGATTGAGACCATAAACACATTCCGAAAACGTTTACTGAGGTTAGAAATCAAGTGAGAAGTTGGTGAATTCTCCATTGACTTGTATAGAGACGGAATTCCTTTTGACACCAAAACGGTCGCCCCCTGGTGGCCTTTTGATAGATTGTAGTTTTAAGTTACTTCCGCGTTGGCCTCATTTCAGAGGACTGGAACTCCCCGCCTGGTTTTTTTTAAAGATTTTTTTTCAGGCCTTTATTTGATAGTTGCCAGACAGGAAACATGGGAGAGAGAGGGGGGGTGTGACATGCAGTAAAGGTCCGCCGGCCGGGATTCGAACCGGGGTCCACTGCGTACGTGGCATGCGCTCTAACCACTCAACCACCTGCGTGCCCTCCCCGCCTGGTTTTAAGTGATTTTTTGTCACTATTGTGCGGATATGTGTTTTGGCTACAGTCAAGTTATGAAAATTAGGGGACTATGCTGGCAATATTTTGACTGAATAAATAAATAAAAATATTACAATTGATAAATTATAGGTATATATTATGTATAAATTCATGTAATAATATATTCTAGTTTGATTTGCAGTAAAGGGCATTTTATTTCTTATTTTTAATTAAATATTGTTGTTACTTCAACCACTGGTGTACTGCACCACCCATGTACTAAAAACACCCTAAGCCCCCTAGAGGAAATACTGTCTCAAACCCATCATTAACCCACACCTCGACCCACTATAACCAACATAGGGGCAACTCCAGGATGTGTGTTATCTCCCTTCCTCTATTCACTGTATGGGTCAATGACGTGACGCCTACATTTTCAGTCCGACTGCATTTTATTCAGTTTGAAAATGGTTTAAATGGATAAAAAAAATCCCATACATATGTAGTAGCTTTCCTTTATATGTACTCACTTTAAGTTTTCAAAAACCACAAGTTATTAGTCATTTTTCTGTTATTTAAAGTGACTAAATATCATGTGGTGCGACCGTCTGGCCATGACTGCTGTTATGAAAACTTATTTGAAATTACTCCAAATCTATTCAAATGTATTTTCTGCCCTGTTTGGCATGATTTCCAGAGTGTTTTATAGTACTGTACAACATTGCAAACCATTTGTATTTATTTTTCCATCATAACATAAAAACAAACTTTGTCTGACGATGATGATTTTATGAAATATCATGTGGTGCGACCATCAAGAAACAACCACTCTGGGACTTTTATGATGAAAATCATTCAAAGGCAGGATGCTGCATCATACACTAGTTTGCCAAGGACCCATGGATACAACAAGCAGGTTTGTAACTCTTTCTAAAATATGGAAAAAATTAAGCTTTTCAATGGCTGGTATGTAGTTGCCATATTTGGATATCATGTGGTATGACCTCAAGAAAACAATAAATATTACGTTATTTCTACAAATATATATTTTGATTATAAATTTCATAGTGACCTTTTGTGGCAAGCTAGCTTGTTTTGTTTAGGTGGTCAATTATGTGCCTGTAAATTTTGACTGAACTTGAAAATATCATTTGGTGCGACCAAATATCATGTGGTGCGACCATTGCAGAGTGTTTTCAATGAAAGATATGTCCTAGATTAGAAACGTTTATATTCAGTCAATGATTTATTTAATTAATTATTTTATTTTAGTATTATTTGGAATATATTTTTATGCAATTTGAGTCATTTTTTCTAAGATTTCAGAAGCAACAGTTTATGTTTAATTTTTTTTTTATATCATGAGAAAAATACAATGTCACTTTGGCAATTATGCATTTATTTGTAATGCATTATTTATTTCTAACTGTTATAATCTATTTTACCAGATCGCACTCCCATGCAAAGTAAAAACTGCTTGCCATTGGCACTGTGTTAATTCTGAGCCTACAGCAGGAGCAGTGTACCCTGCTAGGAGAAGAGAAAGGTAAAAATTGTTAAAAATGAAAGCCAAAAATAAAGCACCATGAAGTACATATCACTCTTGTATGTTTTTCATTACCTGGAGGGATTGTAATTTTTGTATGCATGTTCATCTACACTATATAGAGTATAGAGTAAGTATTGGGCCATGTGTCCATTACACCTACATGAGCATTCATGATATCCCTTTTTAAATCCACAGGAATTCAAATGGAATTTTGTAACTATTACTGCTTCCACTCTTCTGGAAGGCTTTCCACAAGATTATGGAGAGTGGCTGTGGGAATAGAGCATTGCTGAGATCAGACATCGATGTTGGATGAGAAGGCCTGGCTCATAATCTCAACCCCATCTTTGTGATGAACTAGACACTAGTCGTGGCTGAGTTGCTGTTGTTCTTAAACACTTCCACTTTTCAATAATACTGTTTACAGTTGACAGTGAAATATCTAGCAGGGAACAAATTTCACAAACTAACTTACCAGGCTTGAATTCATTGAACTCTTCAGAGCAACTCATTCTTTCACACATGTGTGTAAATGCAGACTACATGGTTAGATGCTTGATTTTATACACCTGAGGCAATGGGTCTAAATGAAACACCTGAATTCAATGATTAAGAGGTGTATCTCAATACTTTTGCAGATAAAATATATCAATAGTCCAAAGTAAAATAGATTATACACCATAGATTTATGGCATGACTTTGCATTTCTGTCTCAGCTACCAATGAAGAAAACAGTATGGAAAGGTTCAGTATATAAAATCAAGTCAGCTTGATGATGACTAGATAATAAATATTTCTGATCTAAATGATTCAATAATCAAAATTGACTTATTCCATTGTCAAGTTAAATGAAAAGTTTGTTCATGACAAAGCCATGAATGCGTGCTGCACTTATGTTTTAAAAAATGTTCATGAAATGTTTGAGTTTATTAAAATTCTGTGAAATTGTAATAAAACCACTGGTTTAATTCTATTTTGTATTAAAGTCATTGTTTTTTTATTTCTTTCAATAGATTTTTAATGATATGAGGTCTTTATGTCATTTGGTGCGACCATTCATCATGTGGTGCAACCAATAATACCAATAACTGTATTAAAGTCAGAGTGAAATATCACTTTTCTGTGGCAGTAATATTAACCACTGATACAGTATGATTAACTGAATTGTATTTTTTAATTCTTAAAATAATTTTTAAGCAATTTACAGGAAAAATAAGTCTTGCATACATTTAAGAAGTCAACTGTGACATTATAGAACATAAATATGAGATTATTATTTACAAAAACTCAAAAGACATGCAAATAATTTGTTTCTAAACACTTTATATTACTCAAAACTTGTAAAAAAATATTTAAGCATGTTAAGGAAATTCATTTATTTTAAGATAGATCATGGTCGCACCACATGACTTTTTTTCAGTTCTAATTGATTGAGATGAAAAAACACATAAAACACCTAATTTACTATTTTAATATGACTTTATGTGTACTTTACATTCTTAATGTTTGAACTGCTGCAATAGATATTCCCATTTTAGTTATTTTAAAATTGACCTGTTGAAAATCCTTATACGTCATTGACCCATATACCAACGACTGCACTTCTAACAGACCCACCATCAAGCTGATTAAGTTTGCAGATGACAAAACCCTGGTGGGGCCATTAGGAACAAAAACAAATATGCCTACAGACAAGAGGTGTCCAACGTGGCTGTGTGATGCTCTGAGAACAACCTGGAGCCCAATCCACAACAGACAGTTGAGATTGTCTTTGACTTCCAAAAATCCTCTACCCCCAATTCACTTCTACTTATCAATTACACAGCTATCAAGAAGTGGAGGCATTCAAATTCTTAGGTACCACCATCATTAATGACATCAAATGGAAGAGAAACACCTCTTCCATCATCTCACCCCCCCCCCCCCATCAGGAACATTAACTCTTTAACCATCTTCAAAGCCCGTCTAAAAACCTACCTCTTTAAACTTTCATACTCACTTTAATTTGTCATCCACCTGCAGTTTTCTGATTTTATTTCTGTTTTTGTTGTATGTCCTTTTACTCTTTTAAATCGTTGTTGATATGTTGTGTAAGGCGACCCTGAGTGCCCTGAAAGGCGCCTTAAATAAAATGTATTATCATTACTATTATTTAACTCTAATCAAAAACTATGTTTCATGAATGTTTTTACTTGAGGTTTTATTATATATACCTGGTTTTATTTATTGCTAGGACATTTAATGTTGTGCACTTTTAGACCTATTGCTGATCTCTCAAGACTAATTCCTGTGTGTCTATTATGATACATTTGGCAAATAAAAGTGATTCTGATTTTGAAATGATTAAAGCTACTTTAAAGTGCAGGTCACCTGATGTAGTAACCTGGATGTTGCATTAGGCTAATAAACCTAGCCACATGTTGCGGTACTTAGCTACATACCAACCCTTTGTAAATGTGATGGAAGTCTCATATTAAGCTGATTACAGTGTGCAAAGGAATATTCTCAGTGAAACCTTGTGGAATACTAGTGACAGAAGAACTTTAATTTGTTTTCCCCCGTTCCACTAAGGACCCTGTGGAACCAATTCAAGAATCCCTTATGAAGACCCCAAACATGAATATGAAGAAGCAGCTAATAAAAGGTACTGATAAGACAAGCACTGCATACACCCACTAACACGTCCAACACTTAACCTCGTCCAAGCTGCAGTTATTGGTATTTGAGTTCCTAACAGTCATCAATTCACAGCAGCCATCCTGGATCAAATATGAACCAGTGTGTATGGCATGACGAGTCACGTAAGATGGAAACTGCTTTTTGTCCTTGTTGACTTCTTTATTGAAGGCAACTAGATAACACGGAGTTTTCATATCGAGTTATTATCCTTCAAAGTTTTCACTTTGCGTTTGAGAAACACGTATAAGTGAGGAGAACGGCAACAAAATAAATCAGTCAAACAATCTTTGTTACCAGCACATGTTCCAATAAATGTAGTTTTACCTTTCTGTAGCTCCTTCCTCTTACTTTCCTGGTCCTTCAACTCTCGGCCAGTGAAACATCATTTTTGGATATTTTTCGCCTTTCCTGCAGAGCTGAGGCTGCTCCCCTGGCTGCAGAAAATCTCCTCTACAATAATGGAACTCGCTTCCACCGGACAATCGTGGTTCTTGCTTCGGGTTTCAATCCTTTCTCCTGAAAAAGGAGCTTGTTTGCGGCCACATATTCAACGTCCTTACTCACTGATTTCATGTTTAACCGTAAAAAGGAAGCGGGACAGGAGAAGTGGCAGGAAGCTGCCCTTTGCCTGGTCTGCAGTCAGTGAGGAATGCCGAAAAAGTCCAACCCCCACTCACTCACTCACCCCCTCCTCCCTCTCCTCCTCCTCCCTCTCCTCCTCCCTCCTCCTCTTCCTCCTTCTCGAGCTCATGTAAACTACAGGAATGAATTTTTGGGAGCCGGGAAATCCCTCCTCCTCGCTTCTTGTCATCTAGTGTTTTTCAGTCGAGTAGACCTTGTAACCCCATAGCATTACAGACCAGCATAAACAAGACTAAACTACGTGTTAGTTCAAGTACTAAGTAAATGTCAACATTATAGTTTAAATATACAGTAAAACACTGTTCTTTGGTAACATTTTAGTACATTCTTAGCACTTTAACTTCCAGGAACTAGCCTATTTTTAAGAATAAAGCAGGGAGCTCTGACAGACTTGATTTATTGTTTATTGTGACACATCCCTAACTCAGAAAAAGAAAGGGTATGTTAATTCAGCAGTGCAAAATCACACTCAGCTCCATTACCACAGTAAGAGCATTTCATAGATGTTCTCAGGTCATAGGTCATTATGTGACTGATGGAAGCCAGATCATGTTATATACATCTAAATTATTATTAATTATCAAATGTTAACCTTGAAGGGCCACACACACACACACACACACACACACACACACACACACACACACACACACACACACACACACACACACACACACACACACACACACACACACATTAACATTTATAATACGGAAAGACAGCAACAACAACAACAACAAAAAACTAACCACACAACAATATAACAGCCTGACACAGAAACCAAATACCCACACAGTCACACACTTGCAGAAGCAGCAACAACCACTCATTACATGTTCACAGAAACAGCAACATAAAATGTGTGTATACACACTGTAAACTAAAATAAACAGCTTTTCTGCCACTAAACTGGCTGTGCTTGTAGTGCTCTTCCCTGTGTTTCCCAAGTTTCCACTATTCTTTTTGTTTCTTGTCCCGTCTCCCCATGTGTTTGTGTTTGTGAGTGGCAAACATGGCTCCTTCTTCCTCTGGGTTCTCTCTGATTACTCCTGTTGTGCAGTGCCTGTTCTAATCAGCACACCTGTTTATTACCTTTAATGCAGCCATTATATCATTATATTATTATATCTATTATATCTTCTATTTTATGTTTGGTTTTGTAAGTTAAGGCCGAAAACCTCTTAAATGAACCGTAAAGTGTGAAAAACAAAACAAAACAAAAACAAAGGAAAGGTGTGCATGTCACCATGTATCTGCATGCACTAGAAGTATCTGATGATTGTTAAATAGCTGAATTGAATTGTTTAGCATCTGGCAGATAAGGGCACAAAGTTGGTTTAATTTGTTTAATGCTGTGTTTATTTATGAATTGCTTTGCAACATTTTTGGTTTAAAAGTTTAACGAAGGTGTACTGTCCTGCCTGACAGTAATGCATTCTGCTATTATTATTATCATTAGTCACACTTCTATTGCTACTCTACTTTCAGTGTTGTTGTAAATGTGCCTCTCTCTCTCTGTCCTTCCCTCACATGGCCACCCACCTAGAGCCCAGTTCTGCTTGGGGTTTCTTCCCAATAAAGGGGAGTCTTTCCTTGCCGGTGTCCCCAGGTGCTGATCTTTTTATTTTGGGTCTCTTTAAATCAAATTAAACAGTACTGTCTGGACCTGCTCTATGTGAAAGTGCCATGAGATAACTTTTGTTGCGATTTGGTGCTTTATAAATTGAATAGAAGTGAATTGGATTGAATTGAAATTTGGGGCTAACTGGACAAAGTCCAGTGGAGTTAGTTACTTCCTGTTTCATGGAGAAACATTGAAATGTACACTGGCACACAAACACAGCATGCTGCTGCCATGGTAGCAAGGAAACAAACTGGATCAACTGAGATAGATTCAACCTAACTTAAAAGCTTGCTTGAGCCTGAAGTGTGCAAGGAGGGGAGGGTTGGTGGGGAACACTAAATGTGTTTTTAATTGTAAACCCTAATGTTCTCTGGGGAAAACAATGGATGCTTTTTCACCCGTCGCTGTCACAACTCTTTTCTAAACGGCTCTAGTCAAGTCCCCATAACCCCCCCCCCAATGTAAAAACATTTTCTGATATTTTTGTTGGTACATTTGTTACTCATAAACTCAATGCCATTAATGTAAAGCATACAGTGAGAATTTATTTTTGGATTTAACTACTAGACCATATTCTTTTTTTTTAATTTTTATAATTCAAGTCTTTATTTCTTTTCTCTTTGGTGTTTGACAGTACAACATTTTACATTGTGAGACAATTCTTGTTATACATACTACATGGACCATCAGTGGCATAAAAAATAAATAATTAAATAAATCAAACAAGAATCAAAATAAAAATACAGTATAAATAAACCACTCGTATAAAGGGCATGTTGATAGTTACATAACTAGGTAGAATATCCATACAGCAGATTAGAATGTTAGATATACTCAGAGGAAGGTAATCACACTACAGGCTCATCAGGCAGTGCGATGTGAGTCCAAAACAAGTCCCAGATTGGTGCCTTATTCTTGTTTCTATTGTTCATCCGGTTGAGCATAAGTTCATATGAAGCTGTTTTTATCATAATGTTTACCCACTCTTTCAGTTCAGGGGGTTTGGATATTTTCCATAATTTAAGTATTGTCCTGGCAGCCGTTGTAATCCCTGCCATGATTATAGCGAATTCTCCACTTGTTATATTGTGTATTTAGACCATATTCTTTGGGCTTGACAGAAAGGAAGATCTCATATGTCAGTAGTAGACCAATGCCATCAAAAAGGTCCTTTATAAAGATTATGTTTTTGTCAACCCAAGTTTGATAATATAGATATTTGTTCCGTTTACTAATATTTTCATTGTTCCAAATTATTGATTTATGTGAAGAGAAATTGTGTGAATAGCACAGCCTCCATGCCAACAAAGCTTGTTGATAACATTTGGAACGTTTTATCCGGTCCCCATACAACTCAAGATTGGAAATGAGTTTGCTGTGAAATGCTCATTATTACGAAATACGAAGTAAACTGTACTGAACACCTGTCCGTGAGCAGGCGGACGACTTGTTTTTTTGTTCGTTTCTGTTTTGTTTTTTATTGAACACACAATAAAACAAAACATACATCTTCTTGTAAGGACTATACAATTACGTACAATGAAATGTTGCCAAATTGCAAAGAGATATAAAATACAAATACAAAGCAAAACCAAAAAAACAAAGACTGGGGTTTTTATAAGGTGCAAGTAGAAAGTCATTTTGTAGATCACCAGACATACAATTAAAATAACAAAGAAACTAGGGAGGAGCAAAGTCTTAGGCATAAATCAAATAAGCAAGAAACGAGATATATCTCCACAGATCTTTCCAGCTATTTTGCTGGAGCACAATTTTTTAAGGGACAGGAAAAATAATTTGAAATCATTTATAAATCAGTCAAAGGAGGGTTTGCTATATCTCCACTTACTACAATGGATATGATATTTACCCATTAGAATAATCATATTTATCATATCAGCGATATTAGACATTAAATTATCTATGTAAAAGAATATGTGAGAAATATCAAAAGCCGGGATGTCATTTATTCTAAGTAATAACTTAGGACACAGGGCATTAGAAAAACATATGTTCTAATGTTTCATCTGCTGCATTACAAAAGGTACACAGGTCAACTTCAAATTTAAATATTTTTCTTAAAAATTCAGCAACCGGGTAAACTTTATAGAGTATCTTAAAATGAGTTTCTTTAATTTTAGGGGAGATAGGCCATTTAATATATTTAGAGTGTGCTTTTTCCATCATACACACAGTTACCTTATCAGTCACTTGTGCTTTAAAACCTCTGTTATAATCATAAAATACTATAGATTTTAAGGCAGCACTAATCAATTTGTTATTACATTTATTATCTTTTAAGTTACAATCATTAATCATCAATTTTGGTAGTACCGCTTCAACATTAAAATATAATAAAGTATTCTGGATTAATTAAATCAGTGGTAAGGGGATTGCTTTACAAATCCTATTATACTCTCTCTGAGTATAATTTAATTCATATTTTTCTAACCAAGCCCTGTAGTCCGAAAGACCTCCATCAGAGTCCATTATATCCTTTACAGACACAATGCCTTTCTCATACCAATCTCTTCTGAATATCGATTTCCTGTTTACTGTGATCACTCTGTTATTCCATAGAGTAGATCCATGAGGGGAGAAATTATAAGTAATTATCATTTTCCAGTATTGAAGAATCTGCTTGTGGAAATTAGATATTTTAATAGGAACCTTGTGTACCTTAAAATCACATTTTAGTAGAAATTCAAGCCCTCCTATTTTTTTTTGAACAAGGTTCTCGGAATATGAAACCACATGGACTCTGGCTGTGAGAAATATGTTTTCAACCATTTAATCATTAGAGTTCCAACCATTGAATCAAATCCTAAAGCTTTAATACCCCTATTTTCATATTCTTTAACTTACTGTGATCTTTTAATATAATGGGTTTTATTTTTCCATAAGAACTGAAAAATAATAGAATTGGCTAGAGACATGGATAAGTTAATTTAGAGATACCTTCTGCTTTTGATAAAAATGACTCTACCAAGGTTTGTAAGATCTCTGATTAGCCAGCGACTTAAAGATATCTTCATGTCTGTTAAGCGATTAGCTATATTAACGTCTTCTATTCTGATAACATTGTTAGATATCATTATTCCAAGATATTTTACTTCAGATGCAACTTTAATTGAAGCAATACTGGTATGGTTGGGGAGGAATTCACATTTTTTGATATTTAAGGAAAGCTTTGGAGAATATAGAAATATTATTAAGAGCTTTCTCAACCATATATTTATTTTTTAAGAAGATGGCTGTGTCATCCGCAAACTGACTTATTTTAAATTCGTTATTGAATATTGAAATACTTTCTATTTCAGGATTGTTCTTAATGAGCATTGTTAACAGATGAGTGGTCAAGATAAACAATTTCGGGGAGATTGGGCAGCCTTGCCGAATACCACGTAGCACCTTGAACCTCGGGGTCATTCCAGGGTTCCAGGAAACAGAACTATAAATGTCAATATAAAACATCTTAATAATATCACACATTTTTTTACCAAAACCTATAAAGTGCAATGCTTCTAATAAAAAACAATGTTCAACGGTGTCAAAAGCCTTATAAAAATCAAGAAATAACCCCAAACTATCAGTATCAATAAGGTCTTTATAATCAAGCATCTCTAATATCAACCTGGTATGATTGTGTATACTTCTACCTTTTATAAAAGCTGATTGACATTCATCTATTATTTCCTTTAAACCCTCATTTAATCGGTTTGCATAAACATGTGCCAGTAGTTTGTAATCGTTTGCTAATCTAGTTGAGACTGAAGACTGTTCAATTTAGCATATTCCTCCATTGTTAAATCCGTTCTACAACATAATTTATTGATTTCATTTGTAATGTTTTGCTGTTTCTGTTTTTTAATTTTAGAGGACACTTTACTTATCTTAATTGCAACCTGTTTAATTTTAAATTTAAACCACTTGCACTTACTCGAGGTTGACATTTCCAGTACAAATACAGATTTGCAAAAATCTGTATTTTCCAAAAGAATATTATTGAATTTCCAAATGGAATTGTGAATAAACCAATTTTTCGATAAAGAGAGACACAACAACATGACACAGTGATCAGTTAAAGGTGATGCTGAGATTTCACACTTGGAGACATCATTAACTAAATTATTTGAGATTAGCCAATAATCTATTCTTGAGCATTGGCCATTATTTGATGCATTAAACCAAGTATATTGTGTAGTAATAGGATTTTTCATTCTCCAGTAATCAGTCAAGTTGTTTTTTGTAACAAAATCCAATATGGTATCATTATAATTATGAAACTGACCCTTTGACGGAAGATGATCCAACCAGAGATCTGGTGTCATATTAAAATCCCCTCCAACTATTATTTTATCAGTTGTATACGACACTTTCCATTCTTCTATCAGTTTGCTCAGAGCCAAAAATATTTTTTTTTGACTAAAACAAAACTTTTTGCCAGAGCCTGCACGGTGCTAAACGAGTATCTATGTTAATTTAACGAGGCCAACCATTTGAACGGCTTGTCAAACAGCTAGATATAGACAAAACACTGATAGAAGAGTTTTGATGCCAAGTTGAAGACTTTGACGACCCAAGGACATTAACTTTCCGACACGTGTGACAACTAACATCTATCACTGCTCCAGTGATCTGAAATGACAAAGAGAGACGCCAAAAAGGTCACAGAAGGAAGTCTGGTGATGAACATGGAATCAGAGGAGAGCTTCTACGGTTTGTGTTCACCTCTTCCTGAGACTCCCAGCAAAAGCCCAAACCCGAAGAAACTGTGTGTAAACAAAGACGAGAAGGACATGGTTTCTAACTCTGACATCCTCCAAGCCATATATGAGTTGAAGAAGAGTTTTTCCGTTTTTGAGCAACAAATGAACCAAAACACAGCAGACATCAAAGAGGTAAAAGAAGCGATGAAAGGGCTTGGATTTCAAGCAAAAGAGACGGAACATAAAGTGAAATTGCTGGATAAAAGAGTGGAGGAATTGAAAGAAAAAACCGAAGAAGGGGAGAGATATAACAGAAGATGGAATCTGCGTGTCATCAACCTCTCAGAAAGAGAAAAAGAAGATGTGAGGCAAGAAGTCCTCAAAATACTGAGCCAGATTGCACCGGATGACAAAAGTAAACTGGGATTCCTGGTTGACACGGTACACAGAGTGGGACGCCCCAGAGATGACAACAAACCACGTCCAGTCATCATTCAGTTTAACATGCGTACCTTCAGGTTTAGGATTTGGAAAGAGTCACGTAACGCTGACATCATGAAGAAGATGAACATCCGTATCGCGAGGACCTAACCCGCTCCGAGAGAGACTGCAGGAATAAATTGTGGCCTTTGGTCGAACAGGCAAGCAAGAAGGGAAAGAAAACCAGATGGCAAGGTCCGATCGTCTTCATCGATGGAGTAAAATTTACTGTATGAGAAGACAGCTTTAATGACTATGATGTTTGGGGTTTTTTAAAAGAGAAAGAGAGGCAAGTGAACTGTTGTCAAGCTGATAAAAGACATCTTATTACAGGTAATATTATGGTCTCAAAACAGTTAATCTTTTGCACCTGATACTCATAATGTTCAGAGTATTTCTTACCTTTACCCAAGGTAGAGAGTTTTTTATAAGCTCTTTTCTTATGTTGTTTGTTCTTTTTTTTCGGCATCTAACTACTTCTTTTTATTTTCACTTATGGCAACAAACAATTTCATTAACCTTAAAGTAGTTTCTCTTAATGTCAATGGTATACCCAATATTACCAAAAGAAAAGCAGTTTTTCTGTTTTGTAGAAGGTCTAATGCAGATTTCAATTTTTCTACAAGAGACACATTCCGGTGATGATGATTGTACATTTTGGAAAGGTCAATGGGGAGATCACATTTATTCAAATCATGCCTCTAATAATGTGGCAGGAGTAGCTATATTGTTTAACAAATTCAAAGGGGATGTTCTCGAATCTCACTTATCTGAAGAAGGTAGATGGATTATTTTGGTTCTTAAAGTAAACGATGTGGTTCTGATGGTGAATAACATTTATGGTCACAACAATAATGCTCTAGCAAAAAATATGATTGTCCAACTGACAGAAAAACGTAAGAAGTTGAAAGAGAAATATAAAGATGCTCATTTATTATTATTGGTGGAGCTGATGACTTAATGGATAGATTTCCTTTAAGAATGCCTTCCACTTCAAGATTTAAAGTGATATCATACCTATGTGAGCAACTTAATGTTATAGATGCCTGGCGATATATTCATCCCAACCAAGAAGAGTATACATGGAGTAATGCTAGTGGCTCTTTACAATCTCGAATAGACATGTGGTTATTATCTACTTACACTATACAATATGTCTCTGAAACACTACACAGCTATGCTCCATTCTCAGATCACAAAATGATAGTCATCTCTTTAGCAAATTAATGCATTTTGAGACCACTGCCATTTTAATGTGGAAAATGTAACCTTTAGGACTGATTTGAATTATGAAAAAGGCCAAAAAATCATAACAGAGCATTTTTATTAAATGATTTTGATGTGAAACAAAATGAACATTTAGGCCTAGGACTTAACTTAATATGGAGTATACAGGAAGCTCATTTGTGTATTTAACAATATATTCTCAATTGTATTCTCAGCATATTCACAGGGAAATCATAACATGGCATTAGGTATATTTTTAATGTGAAAATTCAACATTTAGACCTAAGATTGAGCTTAATATGAATTATGCAGGAAGTTCACTTGTGTAGACCTACAGTAGCCTAGGCCTATAAATCACCTTTGTATTCCCAACTTCTTCACAGGGTAATTAAAACAAAAAAATGTTTTTAATCACTTTGATTTGAAAAATATAAAATAAACATTTTCAACATTTAGGCTTAGGACTGAACATATGGAGTAGGAAGATCACTTGTGTATTCAACAATATTAGTCCTACAAATCACTTTTGTATTAATCTCAAGTTATTGGGAAATCTTAACATTGCATGTTATTGTAATGTGGAAAAAGTCAACATTCAGGTAGGCTAGAAGGACTGAACTTAATATGAAGTAGGCCTATGCAGGGAACTCAATATTCAGATATATTTAGCAAATCACTACTTTGTATTAGGCCTACTATGCCAACCGATTTATGTATTAATAAACAATAATCTGCAGAGAAAATGATTGCAAAGCAAAACATTGCACCTAATGTGAAGGCTGGTGTTGCATGGTGCCAACAAGATACTTAATGTCTGGCTCAATGGATGAAAGTCGAAGTCGAAGATCTGGCTCAAAATTCAGTTTGTTTCTGTACTTGGTTTTCACGGCCACTAATGCAGAGAACCCGCTCTCACACAGGTACGTCGTTGGAAAGGGCATCAGGTATCGCACAGCTTTGTCGGCCAGGTCTGGGTACTCAGAGGCAACATGCAGCCAAAAGTTTATCAGATGCTTGTGCAAGAACACCAGCTTCAATGCGGTGTCGCAGGAGAGATCCAACAGTCCGTCTTGCACACTTGTCACGGTGTTGGGAAGCCGTGTCTCCTCCTTTGTCAGAAAATCTGACATGTTTTCAAAGGAGTCGTAATTCCCCTGGTCGACTCGCTTCTTCCACTGCGCGAGTTTTCTTATGGTTGCCTCCACTTTGTGCTGGACCTTGAACACGCTGACAGCTGACCCCTGAAGAGCTAGATTCAAACTATTCAAGTGGCTGAAAATGTCGGCGAGATAAGCCAATTTAGCCAGCCACTCAAAATCATTGAAGCAGTGTGCAAGTTCAAACTTTGAGTTGAGGAAGAACAGGCGCACTTCATCTCGAAGCTCGAACAGGCGCTACAGCACCTTGCCCCTGGACAGCCACCGCACTTCAGTGTCTAACAACAGCTGCTTGTGATCGCTGCCCATCTCTCCACAGAGCACGCCAAATAAATGTGATTGCAGTGGACGGCTCTTGATGAAGTTCACGGCTTTCACTGCTTGGTCTAAAACAGTCTTTAGCTCCAGTGGCATTTTCTTTGCAGCCAGGGCTTCGCGGTGTATGCTGCAGTGGACAGAGCTGGCGAGAGGGGCCACCGCTTTCACTCGACTGACTACTCCGCTGTGCTGGCCCAGCATCGCACGCGCTCCATCAGTGCTCAGCCCAATACATTTGGACCACTCAATGCCATTTGAAAAAAAATCTTCCTTTATCTCTGAATTTTTTTCGTATCGGATGTAGGCAAGCAGGTTCGCTACGTTGGCAATGTCAGTCGATTCGTCCAGTTGGATGGCATAGAAACGGCTCGCTTTCACGTCCTGTATCAGCTGATCTAGCACATTGTCTGCCATGTCATCAATTCAGTGAAATGAGTTTAATAGGCTGTAATGCCTTCTCTCCCAACATCTTCTCCACTATAATTTTAGTACCTGGAAGAAGAAAAGTCTCGCCATCAGTGTGTGGTTTTCCGGTCTTAGCGATTAGCTCGGACAGCAGGTACGATGTTTCCACTGCAATTGCGTTGTCATTGCCCATAGCCCGACCTTCCATTATTTTTTTCTTGCTCTGATATTCCTTCAGCTTGTTCTCAAAGAACTGAAGAGGCTTGGTGACATACTCTCCATGTTTTGTTTCGAGATGACGGCGTAGTTTACACGGCTTCAGAGCCTCATTTGACAGTGTCTCCAAGCACACCAGACACAGCGGTAGTGGTTCAACCTCGGAGCCAGTCCAATGAAACCCCAACCCCAGATACTCATCGCTGTACTTTCGCCGGACCTTTCTTTTTTGTTTGGCAACAGGATGATCACTTGTAGATTCTGTATCTGTAATACTACTCTCGCTTCTTTTAAGTCGCCCTGTTGCTAACCAGCGATCCATTTTGCTGCTGTTTTTTTTAAGCTAGCTAGGTAACTAGCTTTGCTTTATCATCACTATGACAACGACCGGTCCGAACCGCAGCTGATTGTAGTCAGCAGCCAATCACAACCATCCCCCTTTGCTTTGAAAGATACTTCTTAAGACATACTCAACAATACATAAAATTCAGGAAATAACTTTTTTTTAATTTTTGAGGACACAGTCGCACACAACTATGATATTTTAGATTTTTAGAAAAGGATTTCGCGGCCCACCTGCCATACCTCCGCGGCCCACCAGAGGGCCGCGGCCCATAGGTTGAAAACCACTGCTGTAGAACAAAGAGCAATTTCACGTGGTTATTGGAAATTAAATTGTAACCTATGAAAGATGAAGCCTTTTGTAACTCAGTAAAAACAATTGCTGGGAATATTTTAAATGGAAAGGAATTAAATAATGTACAAAAATGGGAATTCTTTAAATTTAAAATCAGACAATCAGCCATTAGACATACAGTAGTAAAGTAATGGAAAAAACGCAGTAATCTTAAAGAATCTGAAATTATGGAAGAACTAAATATCTTGGTAAAAAAACCTCTCCTACTCTAAAGGAAAAAATCAAACTGATAAGATTAATAGACGATTTAGGCCAACTATATTCGAATATGACCAAGGGTGCCTTTATACGTTCCAGAGCTAAATGGTTAGAGGAAGGCAAGAAGAATGCAAGCTATTTCTACACACTAGAAAAGAGGAACTACAAGAGAAATAATATCACATCTCTGAAAATAAACGACTCTATAACCTCCAATCCAACTGATTTAGCAAATCATACTTTTCAATTTTACTCTGATTTATACAGTTCTAATTATAACTCAATAAATGGTGAAGAATTCATTAATAATGTTAAAGAATTGATTCCCCAAATATCGGACAGTATCAGTTTAAATTGGATCTCTAAACCTGAAATGCTAGATGCTGTAAACAAAATGAAAAAAGGTAAATCTCCAGGAATGGATGGTCTTCCCGTTGAATTTTACCAGTGCTTTTGGAATATAATTGAACACCCTCTTTTTAAAATGCTGAAGGAATGTATAAATAATGAAGATGAATCAAGGTATAATAACACTGGTATAATAAGGTATAATAACACTGCTTCCCAAGCTAGACAAAGATCACCTTCTATTAGATAACTGGAGGCTGATAACATTGCTTAATGTTGACTATAAAATACTCTCACTCATTTTCGCCAGGCGTTTAAGAAAAGGTTTGAATGAAATTATAAATGAAACTCAAACTGGCTTCATGACTAATCGTCACATAAGCTGCAACATTAGGTTTATTCTTGATTTAATAGATTACTCTGAATATATTGATTCAGACGCTTTCATTTTATTCTTAGACTTCTATAAAGTTTTCGACAGTGTAGAGTATCAATTTTTATTCAGATCACTTTAGTCCTTTGGTTTTGGTGAAATGTTTGTTTCCTATATCAGAATGCTTTATAAAGATATCAGTAGCTGTGTCGTTTTATTCCCAAATACTACAAAAATAATTTCAGTTTATAGGTCGGTCCGTCAAGGATGTCCCTGCTCGCCATTTCTCTTTCTTATAGTTGTTGAATTGCTCTCAATACAGATTCAACAGAGCAATGCCCTTCAAGGTTTAAGAATATTTGATAGAGAGATTAGGATAACTCAGCCAGCAGATGATAGTCTTACTTCTGAAAAATAAACAACAAATAGAGACAGCACTTAAGATAATAAATACCTTTTCTGATGCATCAGGTCTGAAACATAATTTAACAAAATGTGAAATATTATGTCTTTACAACACAAAGGAAACCCTAATATGTAAGATACCAGTTAAAGAAAGTGTTAAGTATCTTGGAATTCACATTTCTAGAAATCTTAATGAACGCCAAATAAAAAACTTTAGTCCCAAAATACAAAAAACTAAAAGCATTTTTAATATGTGGCTTCAACGAGATTTGTCTCTGTTAGGAAGAGTTCTTCTAAGTAATGCAGATGGTATTTCTAGATTTGTATATCCGACTCTCTCTCTTATTGTTCAACAATCCCTTTGCAAAGAAATAAATAATACCTTAATCAACTTTGTCTGGAAAATGCCATCATTTAGAAAAAGAACTTAGCAGGGCCGAATTAATAGCAGGGAAATAATTGACCTTGCAGATTTACAAAATGATGAAGGTGTAATTTTTAGTTATGAAGAATTTCTCAGATCCAAAATCTTTCCTGTTACCTATAAATAGAGTTGGATGTCTCGAGACCGGTCTTGGTCTCGAGACCGGTCTTGAGACCACTTTTACGTGGTCTCGGTCTTGTCACAGTCTCGACCGTCTTTGGTCTTGGTCTTGTCTTGGTCTCATTGTCTTGGTCTTGCGGTCTCAGGTCGACAAAGTGGTCGGGAGATTTGCAACAAATAATGTCCATGATACAAAACATAACATTCGATAATGCAACATTAAATTATTTCGCCTTTCACGCCCTTCAAATGCAACCTTGTATTTTGTTGTGATTAAGAAACTGGCGCTCATCCGATCAAAAGACGCAAGTGTAGCCAGCGCGAAACGTTAGGTTTACGTCGTAGCTGTCAGTCTCAGTCAGACCTAGTAATAATAATGTCAGCAAATTCCGCCATCATTAAATTTGCATTCACGGAACATAAAGAAATTTGCAGTCCAGGGGCAAGAAAGAAGCATTCTGCATTGTTCTGTCTGTAGTTGAAATAATACCTTCTTAAATTGAATTTAAACTGGGACTGAACCCCTTATCCCAGTATGCTGCTTATTCAATTGATGCAAGTTATGGTGTAACACTAGCTCACTAGCTGTTTTTTTTTTGTTTTTTTTGGTCTCGGTCTTGGTCTCGTCTCGGTCTCGTCTCGACTTTGTCTTGGTCTTGACTCAGTCTGTCTTGGCCTTGGTCTCGTCTTGGTCTCGGTCTTGATACCCTCTGGTCTTGGTAGTGTCTTGGTCTCGGTTTAGGCGGTCTTGACTACAAGTCTACCTGTAAAGAATATCAAATGGTGATAAACGCTATTCCCAGTGGAATTCTCCAATTGATGAAAGGACATTTTGAGAGACCAGAGATGAAGAAAGTTGATTTCACCCTTTTCATTAATGGTATAAACATTATGAGTCGACAATGTAACAATAAGCATATTAGGAATAATTTTTACAGGAAAAGAAAAATCACGCCTAGAGGAAAATTTGTATGGACCTCCTCTTTCTCTGATATTAATTGGAAAACAACATGGCTCCTTCCACACACATTTGGTATCTCCAATAAAATCAAATATAAAATTATTCATAACAGTTACCCAACTAACATATATCTGTCAAGATTCATTGATGTTGATGTCAAATTTGTATTTTGTAACACTGAAGAAGAAACAATTAAACATCTTTTTTTTAAATGTAAATTTCCCCAAATTCTTTGGGAAAAAAATCGAAAATGATATCACTCTACAATCCAACCTTCAAATTAAATTGGAAGCCAAAGATATATTATTATATTATGATAATAAGGAATGGAAAATGCAACACTTAATTAACCTGATTATTCTAATAGCGAAATTTCATATCCACAAAGCTAAATTCTCCAAAGGTCGACCTTTCTTTCCTGTATTTGAAATTGATTTCAAAAACTACCTTGAATGTATAAAAATGGTTAAAGATAAGAATTGTATACATAGCCTACTGAAAATATAATTCAAGAACTATTTAGGAATGTAATCTGCTTCGCCTGTTTCAGTTTGTTTGTTTTTTCTATGTTAATTTATTTGACTTATAAATCTGTATGTTTTTTTTTAAAATGTTTTTATTATTTTTTATTTTAATGTGAGATGCCAGACTTTGTTCGATATCAGGTTCGATATTACCAAAATGTCAACATTGTGACTGTAGTGAAACTTTTTAAATAAAGTTCTGGGAAAAAAAGCTGTAATGATGGAATATGACTTGTAAATAAAGTTTGTAAAAATGCAGCCATTGTGCAAAGCGAGACAGACACAGCAATATGGCGCACTTCACACAGCTGTCCAATCGGGTTTCTGCATTCTTGACAGCTGGCCAATCACAGAGCTTGCAGAAGACTGAAAAGTATTCAATATGGAGACAACAGTCGAAAAGCTTGAGGCGATGGTAAATATAGTTTAAAACTATTTCATTTTCTGAAATTGCTCTCCTATCCTTGTTGAACCACACACAATCAGCTGGTAATTAATTATCACTCTGTTGTTAATACGAGATGCAGCCTTTCTCACTAAAAGTGTTTTGTTCGCCTCAGCGGTTTCCTTTGGAACACCCACACATTACGACCCGTTTCAACCCACAGCTAAATTGACTACCACTGCGAAACCAGTACAGGCGTATTGTTTTAAAGTGGCTTCCCATTGGCTTTAATATTTAATAACATGTGCACAGCTCCTTCATGAACGTAGCATCATAATCAACTCGGTTGTCAGTCAACATCGCCGGTGTTATGTCCCAACTGGTTTTCGAGCTAACTCGTTTCTGTACCCAACTGCAGCCGCTGTGGTCTGCTCTGTCAGCAGAGTCGTCAAACACTCACAAACATATTACAGGTGATTTTTAAGTCGCATCTCACATATATTGTTAGCACTACATTACAGCCACCCCACATATTTAAGTTCTTTTATCGATGCTACACTGCAGCCCACTACGACACAGTTGAACGCTCAGGAAAAATATAGTAAGTGCATCTTGATTTAGTTAGATTGAGTTAATACGTTACTTAAGTAATATTCTCACAGTCAATAATCATTTCTGACGCTTGGGTGAGCAAGACTGAGTGTACAGTCACACCAACAGTTTGTGGCATACTCCATCAGAACTGCCTGTTGTATGGCTAAACAGCTTCAGAATCCCTTTCATTCAAATTCATTACAATTTCTGTAACTTTTCTCAACTCACAATCCAATTTATATAGGTACTTTTCGCAGTGACTAGCCATTTACAAGTAAAGTTGTTAAATAATCTATATATCTAAATAATCTGATCGACAAGCTGTCAAAGTGATGCGTTGCATTGATAAAGATAAAGATACATTTATTCATCCCACAGTGGGGAAAATTAATTGCTACAGCAGCTGAAAAAATAGTGATATAGAAAAAAACAAAACAAATATATACAATAATAAAATTAAAAATTAAATAAAAAGACCCTAAAATGCAATTATAACATATATATATATGTTATAATTGCATTTTAGGGTCTATATATATATATATATATGTATGTGTATATACAACAATACAATTATAAACTAAGTAAAAGGACCTTAAAGTGCAATTTTAACATAAATATACAACAATAAAATTAAAAACTAAAAAAGGACCCTAAAGTGCAACTATAGTGCAGCATTGTACAGTCTGACTGCAGTGGGAATGAAGGATCTGCGGAAGCGCTCCTTCTTACACTTGGGGTGTATTAGTCTGTCACTGAAGGCGCTACTTAAGTCCTTCACAGTCTGATGCAGAGGGTGAGAGGTGTTGTCCATGATGGAGGACAGTTTGGCTAAAACCCTCCTCTCTCCCACCTCTATGGGGTTGTAGATTAGCTGTTTTAGAAGAATGGCAGCAAAAGCATGGACGCTCAAGGCCATTTTAGATTGTCTTTTGCAAAGTGAGGGACGTACTTGATAACCTCAGCCCGCACATTATTAAAACAACAATTAAAAGATTATTATAGACGATATATACAGGGAAGTTCTCCATCGCTATAGCGGATTTCCGTCAACCGGACTGCCGACAGGCCATATATGAGATCCATTCAGATCCGATGAGAATTACAGAGGTATAATAATATATAACATGATACCCTACATTATTATCACAACAAACATACAGAGCAGACATGGGCAGCCCGCGACCTCTCAGTGTGTGCTGCTCACACAGAGACAGTGAACCAGGTGAAAACTGGAGGTGACAGCTACACTCCTTATGTTACTGTAAGTGCAATAAAATCTACCAGAGTAAAAAAACAAGAGTCATTTAATTTAATCCATCCAAAAAATGAGTGCTTACTTGATTTTTGTTTTAAAATACAAAATGCTAAATCGAAACACATTTTTTTCTTATTCCTGGTCAAATAGGGATGAGCAGAAATTTAAAAAAATGGTTCGATTTTCTATTCATATTTAGAATGATAATAGATAAAATCACTGGCAAACCAACCAAAAATGACCCGTTTTCTCATATTCTGAGACTGGATGTTGTCATCAAGGCAAGAGAGCAATACATAAATAAAAAAATAAAAATCCTCTCCCTGTCACCTACAGTGACAGGGATCTAAACATTTATACCTCTGACCCCACTGTGGAAATACAGACCCCAGTATGCCTTATTATTGCCTGTAAGTTTTTCCATTTCATTTAGAAAAGAGCAGCAATGGTTAGTGGATGAAATATAATCTTGTTCAGCAGGAGAACAATGTGCCGTTTTCTCAGCCGTTTCCACCTTGTTTTACCTTAAATCCTAGGAAGCAACCGCAAAAGGGTTTCTATGAAAAGGTAGATGGTGAACAGTTTATGACTTGGTCGAGAAAAAAAATTCAGTCAGAAGATTCTTTTTTGCTTTAATCCCTGTATACTGTATATAGAAAGGATAAGAGAGAGAAGCACATTGAAAAAACAATCAACATTGAAGTTAGTATCCAGATATCTACAACCCCAGGTTACCTTACCTGTGAGATGAGAAAGCACAGAGAACTCTGAGGAAGAAGTCTAAGTTAGTGAATGCATAATACTTTATAACTAAAGTACTGGACAAATTGACCTTTTACCTGATGAAAATGTAATGTCTGTACCACATTTCAATTCCAATTTATCTGGCACTTGACCGACTGGCAGACCTGATAATCCATATCAAATAAAAAAAGAATGCATACTGAATTGATGGTCAGGTTTTCAATCGTATACCACACAAAACAAGTCACATTCCATTTGATACAATGAAGTCTCACATTTTTCAAACATACAGTTCAGTGAGCCATGAGAAATTCCAACATTTAGCTAAGCTGTCTGTCCATGACCCTATTATTTAGTTTTATTTATTGTTCTACTGATGGCCGTGTACGAGAAGCAGTGCAATGTTAAAAGTGCATTGGTCAAAAATAATTCTAAGTGAAGGAAATGTTTCTACTGTGAAGATTCAGCTGTTGGCAGGTGCTCTGACTTCATTGCACTACTGTATGAGACAGCTAGCAGTGCAATAGTATTGTCAAAGCATCTGAGAACTGCAGGGACCTGCTGCGCTGACTGCTTTTACATTTGTAGAATGAATCAAACAAGTAGATAGATAGACAATAGTATGGTCTTTTGGTACTTTGGCCTAGATTACAACATTTCCTAAAAATAAGATTGATTTAATGAAGTAAGTGTGTTTGGTCAGAACTGGAGACATGGAACAGATGTCCATTAAAGATGGCCAAGTTTTCATGGTGCTATTACATTTACTGCTAAAAATACCAGTTTCTTAGTTAGTTAGGTTTTCATTCAGTTATGAGTAGGACTTGGTATTGCACTTATAAACATTTTTGATACAAATCAAAATATGTCTGTAGCATATAGAATATTAAAAACTGTTCCTCAAAGCAAAATTTGAACTTCTGGTCAGTTCTTGTTTACTGATTATTGATTAGATACGTCCTCATTTAAGAATGTTTTTTCAGTTTTAGACTATTTTGTGTTGACAGAGTTATTTTATTGCTGTTTGTGTTTACGTGTACAGCCACAACAATTAACCCATTAGTCAAAAACCTTTATGTGTATAGCACCTTTCACAGATACAAAATCACAAAGCGCTTTTCATTATGAAAAATACATGATTCACTTTAAAAAAAACTACAAAACACAGACATAAGCAAAAAAGAAAAGGCAGTAAATAAAATGGAGTCACTATTCAAACAGGCTAATCAAAAGCTTGTCTGTTTTCAGCTGCTTCATATACAGTAGGTATCACAGAACTGTAGGAATCTCAGCAATAAGAGGAGAACATTTGATAACTTGGGTGCAACTTCTGGAAAAACATGGTCACCTTGGATTTCCTAGCCAGTAAGTTTTGTTCAGTAGACCCAAGAGCCCACTTTGGCATAAAAGGGAGGAGGAGGTCAGCAATATACTGAGGTGTTTGACCATGCAAGGCTCTAGGTTAGCACAGGTATTTTAAAATATATGCGAAATTCAATTGGGAGCCATTGCAGAGGATAAAATTGGTGTGATTTTTTCATCTTTTGTTATTTCTAGTTAAAAGCTAAGCTGCTGCATTTTGGTCAGTTTGAAGACGGTTATAGTTGGAGAAGTTTAGGGGTGCAACGATTTGTCATCAAAAATCGATGACAAAGTTAGTCGCCAACGAATTTAATAGTCGATAATTGTTGGTTACGTCATCAGGCGTGTTTTTCGTGCTTTGCGGAGCGGTGAACTCCAGCAGTCACAAACAAAAGCAGCTGAAAAACACACACTGCACCATTAAACAACTTAACCCAACTCTGAGGTGAAGAAAATAACTCAGTGCTCAGTCTGTCTCACCTCAGCAACGCTGCGTCCTCTGTGTGTTGTACAGTGATGACTTTCCCGGAGCTAACTGGAGGCTGCTCTCCCTGCGGGAGACTGTGCACACCGCACACCACATGTTCAAAAATCCTTGGGAAAGCGTGATATACGTAACACTGTGGTGCTGTAGTAATTCATCCGATTCAGTGGCAGTATGGGCAGCCAGCATCTTACCGGGGGCAGCACGGAGCACACACACGCACGGAGGGCACACACGCACGGAGCGCACACACACACACACACTATCGTCCCAATGATATGATGTCACTGTGTGGATCAGTTTACCTTGTTACACTGCCCGCCCTACTTCTAGTTTATGAACTAACAGCTTCTACCTGCTGAGTCAGAAGTAGGAGAGGAGCAGCAGTAGGTTGACCTCAGGTCTCCACTGAGGAGTCTAGCACACATCATTTTGTATGGTAGCCTAATGATGCAAAAATTAAAATCAGTCACACCAAATAAACCACAGTTCATACTGTGAATATGTAGTTTCAGACACATTGTTGTATTTTTTCTGGGTTGTGAGTAAAATCATTAAGAATAATGTAAAATCAGTCTTCACACCACCAAGGTGAACTGGTTTAGACTTTACTCTTGGTTGACACTGCTGGAGGATGGTAATACTGATTTATAAATGTGTTGTTGTATTTGTGTGTGATATATGATTTGTGCAGTTTACTTTTATTAGCAATATGTTATAATTCCTAATAATTAAAATAACTAACTTCTATGTATATACAAAAATTGTTTCTATTCCTTGAATTTCATTTTTTGTATTCATGATTATATATCATTTTGGTATTTATGGTTATTTCTATCTATCGGTCTATATATATGGATGGTGCTGAAGGGGAGTTCACCAGGGAACCTCACAAGCTAGAACCACCACTGATCCGATTAGTCGATTAATCGTTTCAATAATTGTTGACTAGTCGACTATCAAAATAGTCGTTAGTTGCAGCCCTAGAGAAGTTTGGTTTAAACAGATAAAAATAGCATTACAATCATCTTGATGAGAAGAAATAAAAGCATGAATAATCATCTCCATCTCAATCTTGGTCACCACAGATCTTAATTTAGCAATGTTCCACCACTGGAAAACTAAACTAAACTAAACACAGTCACTTAACAATCCCAATGTACACATACTGCTTGATGTTTGGATTAAAATGTTCTGGAGCTGTTATAAGGGGTTCTGTCTTATTTGCATTTAAACGAAGGCAGTTGTCAGTCACCCAAATCTTGATGGCTTCCAAACATTCATTTAAAATAGAAAATTGGTTACTTTCATCAAAATATGCCAAAATTGTTTGGTTCCAGCTTCTTACATGTAATATCTTCTGGTTTCTTTAGTCCTCTATGACAGTAACTGAATATCTTTGGGTAGTGGACTGTTGGTCAAGACAAAACAAGACATTTCAGGTTTCATCTTAGGTTTTGGGAAACAACATTTGAGAACTTTGGCTTCTTTTGTTAAATAAAATAATTTGGTATTGATACTGAAACCCAGGTAATGTATTAACACTACATTTAAGACAAAACCTAGTTCCACTTATGAGGAGAGGGAAGCAGGGTAAATTTACCAGTCTTCTATCAGAGCATAAAATTGAGTGTCTTTGCAGTTCCAGAAGTCAGAGGCAGACCTGGAATACATTGAGAGGCGTCTGAAGCTGGATTTCATCAACAACAGTGCAGAGAATGGATGTCCCACTGAGGTATTAACTGTGGAGTGTACCGCATCTGTTATTTTACATTTTCATTCAACTAAAAACATTATCTGAGACATAGTCACAGACAAAAAATACAGTCATTTAAAGGTTTTTTTTGGGTGGGGTTGAGGGCGTTTTCTACAGCTTCTGGGTGCCTGCAGCCCAACACCCCTGCAAACCGGAAAGTACAGAGTGATACCTGTTGCATCAGAGCAAAGTCAACAAATTACCATCAGTTTGGAAGTTTAACCAATGTGTAATAATACATTTTTGTATAATTTTGTAGTGTAAAATTAAATTCTGATAATCTTAAAGATAATTCATATTTGAAGTCCCATGTATTCTACCTTATCCTCTAACCTCCTTGGTTTTTCACCACAGTCCTCTCACTGTACATGGCCACTAACAATATACATTGTGAATTGTGCCAAAAAACAAACAACTAAGGGCCTGATTTACTAAAGGTCTGTGTGTGTAGAAACGTGTGCAAACTTGACATCACCCATAAAAAATGTGCAAGCTGATCTACTAACGCAGCGCACTGAGGTCTGAGTCTTTCAACTGTGTAAGATAATACACCCTGTCCATTTAGTATGTTTACCATAATGAATAATATGTAATATGAGACGTTTTAACCCCAGTGTGAAAAATACAGGGAGGAGAAAATGTAAATATGTTATTTAGCACACACATTGTGATTTACCAAACCTGAAGGTATTATTTCTGAAGCTAACTGTGTCTATAAATAATACCTTTGAAGGACAGGTATTAACCTGCTGCACTGTGCTCAGATGACTTCTGTTACTGTAGAGAGGAGGAGACGGAGGCACAATGACAGAATACACACAGGACAGAGTTTTTACACCTGTGTTAATATTTTTATAGTGTAATATTTGTGGTTTTACTAACAGCATTGACTTCATCACTAATACTCTCCCATATGTCGTTTTTTTTCTGGTAATATTAGTTTTTGTTATAACTCAATATATTAGTTAACCTCTTCCACTAGAACCTGATCACATTTCATTCCAAACTCTCCATAAAGACACAAAACCCTCATTTAAATACTGCTGTCTGCACCTGTTGCACCTGTTTTCATTTACACAGTTATTCTTAGTAGATCACCTGCAAAACGCACACAAACTAAACGTGCAATCTATTGCACTGTGCACGCAATTTAGTACCCACTATTTGGGATCTTAGTAAATCAGGCCCTAAGACTGCTTGAATGTGCGCAGGTTATAAGGCTAATGGTTAACACTTTGCTTGCAGGAGAATCCAGCGGTGATGCTGGAGAACCTGAGAGCCATCAAGGCCAAACACACAGCATTGTGCTCTCAGCTGAAGGATATCGCAGCTGCACAAAAAGAGTCCATGGACTCCATCAGAATCAACCTCATCAGTGTCATGGGGCTGATCCAACATTTCCAACAGACAACTGATGTGGAGGTACACACAAACAGCACGCTCACTGTACAAACACCATCTTATGTACATATAGTAGAGATAGTTGGGGTGTTTCACATTATAAAACTTTTGTGAATGCCAGTTGTTAATGGTAAATCACAATTATTATAACTAGAACAAAGCGCCCGTTGGGTGCTGCAGCAAGTTTTACTTACCAAAAGACACGCTCAAAGATTAAAGCAGTGAGAAGAATGTATATATTTGTATATGAAGGTCACAGTAAGTATGTCCCCAACACACTTGTGTTAAAGTTTATATAGGCTACGACAAACAGACGTAATTGTAACATAGTGTGGACCCAATGCATGAAAAGGGTTAGGGTTTACATGCATAATCACATTGTGAAGTATGATCTAGTTGTTAATGAAAACAGTCATATGTGTTGATTGTGGATATATATACTTTATAGATATAGTGATTGTTTACTTTGCAGCTTGGCTGTTGAGTGGTAACCAACATGAATGCAGCCTCTCATAAAAAATGAAGATCAACAATAATTCTACTTCCAGCATTATCCAACTACCAAAAAAATGTTTACAGGTGTCATCCTCTCACTTTTATCTGCACAAAGGCATTTTGGTGTAAAACAGGCAACTTCTAGTATGGCGCTTCTACCGCCAGAAGTGTATGTGTGTATGTGTGTGTGTGTCCGCAGCGCGTTTATTTGTGGTAACAACATGATCCCCGACCCTCATTCATAAACCAAAGTTTTTGTTAGGCGAGTTGTTATTTAACTGTGGAACAAAAAGGATGTTAACCCTGAGACAAAGAGGAACATAATTCGTGAATTCATGTCGCGGAAGGATAATTACATGGTTGGAAATAGAAATTGAAGTTGACATGAAATGAAATGCGAAAAAAAGGCCATATGCAAGTGCTAGTTCCTTGAAACTTCGGAGGAGTTCCTGGTTGCGTCACCAGATGTTCCTGCCCTTACCGTTACGTCACGATTTCTGAAGCCCAGGCCCACAAAAGTAAGAGAGAAAGAACAAAAGGAAAGAAAGAAAGTTAAAAAATGATTGAGCCAGAGCAATTTTTGATTTTATTTTTAATCTTCCTTGTTCTGGAGGAAGAGGAGAAGCGGCTCCATCGGCTGCCGATTTTTTTCCAGGACTTGGCAACGGCGCACAAAGGATCTTGGGATATGGGAGGCCGTGAAGGATAGTAGCAGTGTATCCTCCAAAAAGAGGGAAAAGAAAAGAGGCCGCAATTGAAGGGTGCATTCCAAAGAGCCTTCGAATTGGGTTAGAGTTAGGGTTAGGATTAGGGTTAGGGTTGCAGCCCCTGAATTGATACACAGCTAGTGTGTCCAGGTTGTTGGTTTCTTTAGCACTCTCAGGAAGTGTAGTCGCTGCTGTGCCTTTTTTTTGTTTTTTGTTTTTACAGTGGCTGTGGTCGTTGGAGATCAGGGTTCCCAGGAACAGGAGGGTATAAACCCTTTACACACAGTCTGCAGTTGGTGTACAGGGAGTAAAATAATAGGTTGTGCACACAGCGTTGTGGTGTGCCAGTGCTGAACATGGTGGTAAAGGAGAGGTAGGGGCCAAGTTAATAAGTCTGTGGGAGAGCGAGGTTTTGTGATGAAGTCTTCTATCCAGGTGCAGATGGGGGAGGAGAGGCCTAGGTCAAGCAGTTTGTTGACTAGTATGTCCAGGGTGATTGTGTTGAATGCTGAGCTGTAGTCTATGAATAGTAGGGATACACCGATCTGACTTTTTCAGTCCCGATAACGATAGCGATACCTTGGCTTTGTGTATCGGCCGATACCCGATACTGATCCAATACTATTGCTGAAATAATAAACCACATACCTCGCTGTGTGGAAAAGACTGAAAGCAGGAAGCTTGACTTAAACATTGCTTTCCTAACTTTGTAATACAAAATGTAACAAATTAACACATACAGTGCATCCGGAAAGTATTTAAATTAGAGGGTTACACGGCAGGGTGACACAGGAGTGGATTTTCACTCCTGTCCCATCCCGCTCCCGCAAAAACGCTCCTGTCCCGCCCCACTCCTTTAAAAATGACTCCCGGTCCTGTCCTGTTCCCAGACTTTTTCCCAGACAATATCCAGCGCGTTTAATTTTTTTCAATTCAAATCACTTAATTTGTCCCCGAGGGGCAATTTAAAAGGGGCATGACAGTAGCTAAAAACAGACACAATCAACAAACACAAGCAGCACACACACTGCAACAGACAACATTCAACACATGAATAATAATTTATAAAGTATTAGATGCTTCGATTATAAAGTGCATTTAGATATTGTAATGCAAAATCTTAGAGTTTATGTAAAAGAAAAAAGAAAAAAAAATCATAAAAGGCTGCTCAATGATTTTTGGGCAGACCTTAACCACATTCAGCAGGCGGTTCCTGTTTTGTAGGGTGATAGAGTTGAACCAGCAAGTGAAAGAAAATGTTTTTTTTCAGTGAAGATATAGTAGAATGTGGTGAGAATATCGTTGTTGATCCCAAATTATTTCAACTTCCTGAGTAGGTACTGTCTCTGATGATGTCTTCTTTAGGATTTCCTCTGTGCTAGAAGAAAACCTTAGCAAGTTGTCGTAGAATGTTAACAGATATTTATATTCCTCCACAATCTCCACTGGCTCCTCCTGTATGATGGTGATGACTGCCTCAGCCATCTGTCTCTGTTTTGGGGGAAAAGGTCACAATCATCTCCTTGGTCTTATTTATGTTGAGCTCAAGACAATAGCTTCCACACCACTCCACAAAGTCCTGCAAAGCTGAGCTGTGATGTTGTGTGTGGACGGAGAGCAGGGACAGGAGTACTGTGTCATAAGCAAATTTCACAAAGTGACAATTTGACTGTGTGGATCTGCAGTCATTTGTGTAGAGGATGAATAGAAGTGGGGAGAGGACACAGCCTTGCAGAGAGCCAGTGGAGGTGAAGAGGGTGTCGGACAGGGTGTAGTTCACCAACACCCTCTGTGCCCTGTTGGTGAGGTTGGTGGTTGAGATGGAAGCATGTGATAAGCTTCTCAGCCAGAATGTGTGGCTGCATGGTGTTAAATGCTGATGAGAAGTCTACAAACAGAAATCTGGCTGTGCTGTTGGGGATTTCCAGATGCTTATGGATGGTATTTAAGAGAAATATTTTTGCATCATCGACACCTCTGCCAGCCCAGTAAGCAAACTGCAACGGATCCATCATCGAGACAGTTACCTTGGTGATATATGATCCTTGATGATACTCTCCATGGCCTTCATGACCAGAGAGGTGAGAGCCACAGGTCTAAGGTCATTCAGGACCTTAGTGGTGCCCTTCTTCGGGATAGGAATCACTGTTGAGTGTTTCCACATCGCAGTGACTGTGCTGCTGGTCAAAGAGCCCTGGAACAGATGCTGGAACACACCTCCCAGCTGCTCAGCGCAGTGCCTTAGGGTCCGCCCACAGATGTTGTTTGGTCCTGGAGCTGTGTTCATTTTAGTCCTTTTGAGGACTCTCACCACCTCTGCTGTGTTGATGGTGAGGACGGAGTCATCAGGTCTGAGTGTGGAGATGATTGATTCTAGCTGGGTGCTGTTGTCCTTTTTCAAATCTGGTGAAGAAAGAGCAGAGGTCATTCGGGAGTGAAGTGAAGCTGCTGCCTGCAACCTGGATGGGCTTGCTGGTAGAGACAGAGTTCACTGCTGCCATGTTCTTGAGGCCCTGCCAAGTTGCGCGGAGGTTCCCCTTTGCAAAGGTCTGCTCAACTTTGTTTTTATATTTCAGCTTGGCAATCTTTATGGCTTGCTTGACTTCTCTGTTGACCTCCTCCTTCTCAACTTCAGAACCAGTAAAACAAATTCTCTTTGTCTTATTCAGAATTTTTTTTCAGATCTTTAGTCACCCAGGGTTTATTGTTAGGGAAGATTGTGACCTTTTTGAGGGGGATGATATTGTCCACACAGAAAGAGATGTATGTTGGGACTGTCTCCACTTGCTCACTGATGTTGGTGGAAGAGGATGTGAGGGTATTCCAGTCCGTGGTTTCAAAGCACCCTTGCAGCCTGTCGATACTCTTCGGTGTCCACTGATGATGTCCCTGAGGACTTTCTCTGTCCTCTTTACCACAGGTGAATAGGCAGGAGCAAGCAGTATGCTGCGGTGGTCAGCAGAGCCGAGAGGAGGGAGGGAGACAGCTCTGTAGGCATCTGGGACTGAACCATAGCATTTATCCAGTGTTTTCCCCAGACGGGTGGTGCAGTTGACATACTGCTAGACTGTGATTTGTCAACTGAACAGTGGTTGAAATCACCCATGATGAATTTGGGGGAGTCTGGGGATATCAGTTCGAGTTTGTCAAGCATATTTTTGATATATTCTGTGGCTGTGGATGCATTTTGCTCTGGGGTGGATATAAACCAAAATAAAAAACAGTTATGGGAATTCCCTGGGAAGGTAGAAGGGAGACAGCTAGGAGTTCGATGTCACAGTTCTTCTCTGACAACAACTGTTTTGCACCAGCGTGGGTTGTTGTAGAGGCAGAATGCAGTGCTGCTAAGAGAAGTCTGTAGTAAAAGTAGAATGTCACAAGTTGTGCATGTGAATAAATTCAGTATCCCATACAACAGCTCGGTCACAAAATCTATATGTGTTAATTCAAATATATGTTAAAAATGGAGGTCATAGGTAGTGTCATAGTTGTACCAGCCTGCGTCATACAAAAATATTTTCCCAATTATTTCCCCTCCAACATTATGTAAACAGATGTGTGGAATATACAATTAATTCTAGATATGAATAATACCCTTACCTGATGAACAATGTGAAGGTGTGAGGCTACACTGTGAGCCACAGTGAAGCACAGATAATTGAGGAGCCAGCGGATAGAAAGCCCTTTGCTCTGGGTCAATAAGTGCTGCAGCTCTGGCTGTAGAGTCATCTCCCCCTTCATTACTAGCAGAGTCTCCCAAATCCTTATAAACACACCACTAATGTATTTACTGTACAAACAAAGTCACTAAGCTGTAACTAAACTTGACAATTATAATATTAGCAAACCTAGAATACCAGTAATGCCTTATTATAATGTAGGTTTTACAAAAAAATGTTGCTAACATTAGCAATGCCAGCTAACGCTAGCTAACGTTAGCTGCCATTTCTGCCTTATTAGCTTGGAGGTTATAAGCTAGCTGCGTTGCTCTACAACAGCTTATACATATCATGTTGCTGACTGAAATCATTAAATTGACTAAGCTGGTAATTAACAAATTAGCAGGATGAGATGACGGCTTGTGTCAGGGAGATAATGAAGATCTTCGTGAAGACCCCAGTGACCTGGTCAGCCCATGTTTTGAGTACTTTTTAGGTTCTTCCATCAGGGCTAGCAGTCTTTCTCTGATCTACTCATGTCTCACTTCATCTTCCTGCAGGGTGATTATGTGGGTGTTAAAAGCTGTTGCAGGCCTTTTGACCTCAAACTGGGCAAACACATGGAGTAACGTGTAACTATAAAGCTGGCGATGTGAGCAGCCACAGAACTATAACGTTCTATAAACAGCGCTGTCAAGCATGCACTGCACGCTCCAGCTGGGTCGGCAGCTATTAAAATACAGCCGTTAATGCTGTATGTTGTACAGAAAAATGATTGTGTGTTGATCAGAAGTATTTCAGACACTAGTAGCTGTGATGTTTCAGTATTTACAGACCAAACTGATGTTGAAGCGCGACTTGGGTGCAGTAGCAACACAGCGACAGCTCTGATGAAGAGTTTTTGGGACTTGAGTAAGCACACAGGTACACACTGTATTAAATAAGTAAACTGTGTTCTTTTAAATCCCTCCCTGAGCTACTACCTTATCGTGGTGGAGGGGTTTGAATGACCCTAGGAGCTCAGTTGTCGGGGGCTTTATGCCCCTGGTAGGGTCTCCCATGGCAAACAGATCCGGGGGGAGGGACCAGACAAGGCGTAGCTCACAAGACCCATTATGATGAGTACAATAAATGGTTTTCATTTCCCCTGCCCAGACACGGGTCACCGGGGACCCCCCTGGAGCCAGGCCTGGGGGTGGGGCTCGATGGCGAGGGCCTGGTAGCTGGGACTGCGCCCATGGGGCCCGAGGTTTTCGTCCGGGACGTGGAACTGTGGACCAGCTCTACACCCTCTACAGGATCCTTGAGGGTGCATGGGAGTTTTCCCAACCAGCCCACATGTGTTTTGTGGACTTGGAGAAGGCATCCGACCGTGTCCCTCTGGGAGTCCTGTGGGGGGGTTCTCCGGGAGTATGGGGTATCGGACCCCCTGATATGGGCCGTCCGTTCCCTGTACGACCGGTGTCAGAGCTTGGTTCGCATTGCCGGCAGTAAGTCGGACTCGTTTCCAGTGAGGGTTGTACTCCGCCAGGGCTGCCCTTTGTCACCGATTCTGTTCATAATTTTTATGGACAGGATTTCTAGGCAAAGCCAGGGCGTTGAGGGGGTCCGAGTGTGAAGCGGCCGGTATGAGAATCAGCAACTCCAAATCCGAGTCCATGGTCCTTAGCCGGAAAAGGGTGGAGTGCACTCTCCGGGTCGGGGATGAGATCCTGCCCCAAGTGGAGGAGTTTAAGTACCTCGTGGTCTTGTCCACGAGTGAGGGAAGGATGGAGCGAGAGATCGACAGGCAGATCGGTGCGGCGTCCACAGTAATGCGGACTCTGCACAGATCCGTCGTGGTGAAGAGGGAGTTTACCAGTCGATCTTCGTTCCTACCCTCACCTATGGTCATGAGCTTTGGGTAGTGACCGAAAGAACAAGATCGCGGGTACAAGCGGCCGAAATGAGCTTCCTCCGTAGGGTGGCTGGGCTCTCCCTTAGAGATAGGGTGAGAAGCTCAGTCATCCGGGAGGAGCTCGGAGTAGACCCGCTGCTCCTCCGCGTTGAGAAGAGCCAGATGAGGTGGCTCGGGCATCTAGTTAGGATGCCTCCCGGACGCCTCCCTGGTGAGGTGTTCAGGGCACGTCCCACCAGTAAGAGACCCCGGGGAGACCCAGGACACGCTGGAGAGACTGTCTCTCGGCTGGCCTGGGAACGCGTCAGGATCCCCCGGGAAGAGCTGGACGAAGTGGCTGGGGAGAGGGAAGTCTGGGCTTCCATGCTTAGGCTGCTGCCCCCGCGACCCGACCCCTGCATTGATTGATAACAAGTGATTAAAATCAGAGGAAGGTTAGGTTTACAATAAAAGTGTTTATATTAAATATTTTTCCCCCTGGTCCATATTTTCAATAGGTCATTAAAAAAAAATAAATCATTAATTATCGATATCAAATGATAAGAAACTTTTTTATCATGATACAGTTTTCAGCCATATTGCCCAGCCCTACTACATACTCACATATACCACCAGCCATCAGTATGCAGCATTGTAAAGTGTACCACCTAACTTAAATGGAGTGAGGACAATTTTCTTATTGATATCTCACCTGCTGGATGATCATTCACGTATCTACCTGCTGGTGATTCATGACCCTGCTTTTTGCTTTGGACACCCTGGGCCACAGCCTAGCTGGGGCTTTGCATTCCTGCCTGCAGAAGTCCTCAGCTAATAGTATCTTCCTCTCTCTACAGATGTCATTGTTCCTAGACAGAGCCCACACCTAGTTGCAGACAGAATTGATGATAATCTGCCTGGGTTGGTTAGATTTGGCTTTCTGCTGTCCAAGACAGTGAACAATGCCTACAAATGTATAAGTTGAAAGAGCATTAATTATAGAGAGTCTATTAATAACCATAGAGCTTGTATCCTCTTTGTCTTTCTCTGGTGTGCCATTCAGCCACAGATCCACATTTCCTCTTGTACCAACCATGATTCAGGCCTGCTGTCTCCAACTAAGCATTTTCTTGTTGTAAAATGTTAATTTGACTTTTCAGAGTTTTATTCTAGCTGCGTATTCTGGGTATTCTCCTTAATGTTTTGTTAAAATATATGAGCCCTGGTATTCCAGCTTTCTAGTCTCTAGTCGATTAGCTTATGCTTGTCTAGGTAACTAAAACACCTAGAATGCCACTACACTGAAGTGGCAAGCTATTATAAATCATTTTAGTTAGTCAACAAATGGAACACTTCAGCAATAATTATTCAGACACTGTGCATTACTGTGAATTAAACACAACCTAATCCTCATCCACTCTTTTAGTGGTGCTCTAGTCCCCCCAGTGGCCACGCTACATAACATGCTTTAAGCTGGGCATACACTATGCGATTTTTTCCCCCTTTTTTGGGCCGATTTTTGAGTCGGAAACTTGGCATTTCATAATTGTGGTAGTAGCGGAGCAGCAAATGTAATGAAGTCCACGCAGCACACTGGATAAAAACTAAGCTTAATCTTATAGCCTATTCATTATAATGTTAATGGACATAAATTGTGTTCTCTTGCTTTAATAATGATAAAAATAGTACACAAAAAAGGTCAGATCGGGAACCCATGTATGCATAATATGTGCATAATGCAGACCTGCCAACATGTACGCATATTGTTTGATCTCGCATTTCGCCAGTTTCAGTCAAGTTGTCACCAGGTTGTCACTGAAGATCTGTGCGTAAGTGGAGTGCTTTCGGCCAATCAGAGCGCTTAATTTTCACCCAACCACCCCGCCCCGCCTAGCTTCACGCCTCAGTTCAGTTCATTGCTGCATTTAGTGTTGCTTGAAATGACCATGGCTTAGTTAATGGTATGCCTTATTAAAAAAACGTTTATTTCCCGGGATTTAAAATGTCTTATTTTCGGTAGACATATGAATCCCTAGTGTCCATACACACCATGGCCTCTTTTTTTTTTGTTGGATGTCTCGGCGTACAGGAAACATTGGGAAACACTGTAAGTTTTCTGCTTTGTGGTAAACAGTACATCAACTTACATTTCACTTGTGTATTGTCAGTGATTGAATTACACTCTCTAAGCAGTAGTGGACTAAGCCAGTGGAGCCCTAACTAATACTTTATCTACAGTGTTACAAAGGATTGAAGGTTGAAATGGATGAAGCATGAATATAATCTCAAATCATGTTTATTGGTGAGCAGTATTGCACAGTCAATTCCAGAAAACAATGAAATACTACATTTTTATACATACATAGTTATACATCACCTTTCTCTTCTTGCTGGAACCATCTGGACAAAAAAGATCAATTGTAAATCTGTACAATCTACACTTGGCAGTTGAAATGAAAACAAAACTCAACTGTTGTACACATTGATGTATTACAGTTCTGTTTTAACATCTCAAATGTGGTTTACTGCCCCCACTAACTAAACAGATATGTGACTGTATATACACACAAAGTTACTTACCGGTCCAAGAGAAGAAGCTCTAGCTCCTTTTGCCTCTCGCAGGGCTCTCAGCCTTGGAAATGAAAGACCGAGGCTGACCCGGGTCTCTGTTTTCCAGTAGCGCTGCTCCTCCCTCGCTGCAGCGGTTATATAGGGGAGTGGATTAACGGTTATATAGGGGGAGTGGACTAACGGTTATATAGGGGGAGTGGATTAACGGTTATATAGGGGAGTGGATTAACGGTTATATAGGGGAGTGGATTAACGGTTATATAGGGGGAGTGGATTAACGGTTATATAGGGGGAGTGGACTAACGGTTATATAGGGGAGTGGATTAACGGTTATATAGGGGAGTGGATTAACGGTTATATAGGGGAGTGGACTAACGGTTATATAGGGGAGTGGACTAACGGTTATATAGGGGGAGTGGCATAACGGTTCAGGTGGAGGAGAGGAGGAGTGTTTCACATGCACTAACATGAACTCGCTGCCGGCCTGGCTTCCAAAACAAAGGCTCCAGAACAACACACACAGAGGACGTGTGACGTAACTCTCTACTCAAGATGTCAATACACCATTAGTTGTTAACATAGCAAAAATAGAATTCCTGAAAGCTAATAAAGCTGTATTTCGCATAAAGCCCCTTTAAGAGTTTATTCATTGCATTTTATGTGGTTTGTTGTATTACACCATTATATAAAAGTATTACAAATTTCAAGTTGTTTACTCTGTTTGTAAATAGGAACACATTGTCCTACTTTTATACGTTATTTCTGTAGATAACATGTCTGATTTGGTTTCTGAACCACTAACCTACTGAAATGATGGCTGTGTTTCAAAAAGAACAGATGTGGACGCCTTGGTGTAAATGTACTAAAAATGCCAATGACATCACAGAAAACTACATGCCATGGCATTTCATTATACAAAATGATATTATAGCTGTGGTTACAAACTGTTGACTTTGTCCTTGTAAACATACTGCAGGTTCAGACATTGACAGAGTCAGAGCATGAGTCAACAGAGTTCCTTGGTTCCGCCATCAGTCAGACCACAACTGAGGTAAGACCTGATCAGCTCCCAGAAACATTTATTTGTAATGCTAACTTTGTGGCAAAGTTAACTATTTTGAAATAATAGTCACCATTCAATGAGGTGAAGTCAGCGTCTCTTTAATTCAGCAATACACAAATCTTACACAGACAGCACATGAACAATCAACAACAATTCTGTTAAAGAGGTAGCAGATACTATTGTTAATTTCTTAGATTCTTGGTAGTTTGTTGTGTAAATAGAGTTTTATACACATAAAGATGGCATTTTCTGTTAAAAAATAGTTTCAGGTCAGTTACATTGTTTTGTCACTAGATCTGGCAGCTTTTTGAACCCTTTGGTGACTTTGTCTGCATGCAGGTATTATAGGAACTGGATACAGGATTCGAACCTGTTCATTCGAAAGAAAATTAATTGGTTGGCACATAAAGTGATTTTAACAAAAAGTTTTCTAGCTTCCAAGTTGTGTGGTCTGCTGAATATATGAATCATTCCTGCATATATATAAAAATTATGAAATCATCATATCATAAAAGTCCACCATTGACCTTTTCAGCAGTTCTGCTTTTAATAATAATAATAATAATAATAACTTCGATTTATATAGCGCCTTTCAAGATACCCAAGGTCGCTTTACAAGAGTGGGAGTAGGGGGGTAAGGGCAGGGTGGGGGTTTAGGGAGGGTAGGCAAGAGAGAAGAGGTGTGTTTTGAGGTACTTTTGGAACTGTGACAGAGAAGTAGCGGAACGGATAGGAGGGGGCAGGGTGTTCCAAAGGGTAGGGGCAATAGCACAGAAAGCCCTGTCACCAAAGGTCTTGAGTCTGGTGCGGGGAGTGCTGAGTAAGTCCTTGCTGGTGGAGCGCAGGGACCGTGACTGGGTGTACGGGTGGAGGAGGTCAGTGATGTACTTGGGTGCCAGTGAGTGAAGTGATTTGTAGGTGAGGAGGAGGATTTTGTAGCTGATGCGTTGTTTGATTGGCAGCCAGTGGAGTTTCTTGAGGATGGGGGTGATGTGCTGCCAGGGCTTGGTGTGGGTTAACACCCTGGCAGCTGAGTTCTGGACATACTGCAATCTGTCTAGGGCTTTGTTAGGCAGCCCAGACAGGACACCATTGCAGTAGTCCAGACGGGATGTGACAAATGCATGAATGAGGGTTTCGGTGACTGAGTCGGTGAGTGACGGCCGGAGTCTTGAAATGTTACGGAGGTGAAAGAAGGCAGATTTGGAGATGCTCTGGATGTGGAAACTGATGAGAGTGTGGGGTCCAGGATGACGCCCAGGTTCCGCACTTTGGGAGATGGGGAGGTGGTACAGCCGTCGATGACCAGGGTGAGGTCTCCAACCTTCCTGAGCAGTGGTGCTGGGGCCACCACCATGAGCTCTGTCTTGTTGGTGTTGAGTTTCAGAAGGTTGTTGGTCATCCAGGTTTTAATATCGTGCAGACAGTTGTTGAGTTGTATTGGTGGGAGTTGTGAGGAGGGCTTGGTGCTGACGTACAGTTGGGTGTCGTCTGCGTAACAGTGGAAACTGAGTCCATGGTTGCGGATGATCTGACCGAGGGGGAGCAAGTAGATGGTAAAGAGGAGGGGGCCAAGGACAGATCCCTGGGGGACACCATGGTTAACTGTTGCAGTGGTGGAGTAGGAGCCTTGCAGAGTGATGTATTGTTTACGGTTGGAGAGGTAAGACTGGAACCAGGAGAGAGCAGTGTCGGTGAGGCCAATGAGCTCAGAGAGACGGGAGAGCAGGATGGGGTGGGAGATGGTATCGAAGGCAGCAGAGAGGTCAAGGAGGATGAGGATGGAAACAAGGCCGTTGTCTGCAGCAATCAGGAGGTCGTTTGTTATTTTGATGAGGGCGGTTTCGGTGCTATGATGGGGTCTGAAGCCCGATTGGAGAGGTTCAAAGAGCTCATGGTGGGACATGTGATGTTGTAGCTGGGCAGCCACTGCTCTTTCCAAGATCTTAAACAAACTAAAGAAACCACACTCTTCATGCCACCCAGTACTGTACTACTTGATATGTTTTTTTATAGTATAACAATGGAGGTCTATGGCACAGAGGAATAAGATACATGAGGCTTTGACAAAACACAATACTAAGTTCATTGTTGGTTTGGATCCAAACACAAATTTTGCTGACAGTAAGACAACTATACAAAGTCACCAGCCTTATACCTGAGCAGCACGTGTGTCACAGACCCTCTTGCTTTTCATTTCTGCACCCATGTTCACAGGTTAGAAAAGCCACACAGTGCTTCATGAACATAGAGATTTGGTGTGTTACCTTTTTTTTCTGTGTGACATGCAGTTCTCTGTAGAATATGTCACAGACTTAATTTTTTACACTTCTGGTATCCGTTTCAAATTAAAAGCCCTCTAGGGTTTCTGTGAAAAGTGTCCTATTTCTTAACAATGTTTTTAATGTGAAATATTTGCAGAACCTTGTTGTGGGAAATTACCATATATTAGTGGAGACCTGTCTTTTATTTTAGGAAATACGGTAATCATAGCATAAACTCCACAAAAGCTATAATCATATTATGTTAATAAGTTAAAAGAGCATCAGGTGAAGGCAGTATTTTTATGGTGTGTGATGCAAAATTCCTATTGTAAGACATCATGTTAAAATGTAAAGGTTTAACTAATTATTTCGCTAGATAGTTTCACAAGACTCTCTTGAATGCTGACCCTGTGTCTTAAGTAAGATTTCTCTATTGATTGAAAACAAATCCCTCTCGTTCTCATATTATTTGAAACTGTCATAAATGCATAATTCAGATGTCAAAGACCAAATCCAGCATTGAACTTTACTTCCATTCTTTCACATATGCTTTATCCCAAAGGGTCATAAAGTTGCTTTCTTAATCTTACTCTGTTTCAGTGGGCAGGAATCTTCTGTCCCAAACAGGATTCTGAGATTATTCAGTTACTTGACACAGTTGAGTATGACACTGATGATTGCAACCTGAAATCAACTTTTTTAACGTTTTCTTCCAGGTGCCTCCCTTTGTAGAAATGTCTGGCCAACAACACCCACCAAGTAAGTCTCCTACCCTCAATTCTTTCCACAGCCCTAGAATAGACAATCTCTGGTCCAGACTGAAATATCAGCTGTAGGATGAATGGCTATGAAATCTTTTAAACACATTTAAGTTCCCCTCAGGATGAAGTTTGGGGATTGGCAAGTAAGTTTGGCCTCTGGCATAATAAAAGAAAAATTTGAAATATTCGGCCTTATGCCAAGTGGATTCTGCTCTTTTGTGCCGATGTTAATGTTTTTCATAAAGGGTTGAGCAGAGTTGTGTGAGGGTGTGGGTGTGTTTAATTAGTGCTGTTGAAAGTAACCGCTGAAACAATCAGAAAATAACATTTTATTGATCTGGTTCACTGGCTTTCTCGGTCCCAATGCTCCCTCACTTCATTCACTCTCAAGCTCACTCGACCACAGCTGTCCTGCCTCTGTGACTTTACCTCTGCAGCCGTTTCTGTTAGGGATGTCCCGATCCAGCTTTTTGCACTTCCGATCCGATACCGATATTGTAGCTTTCAGCATCGGCCGATACCGATACCGGCCGATCCAAGCATGTATTAAAGATTAAAGATATTTACTTATTTTGTTGTTATACTCATGTTGAAAAGGGTTTTACTCTTAAGAACAACTAGCCAACTTAATTAGGTTAGTTTGAATAATCCACAATGGTTGGTAATGAGAAGCTGACCTGTTTATTCTTAACAGGGTTAAATAAACACAAAATAGTAATGAATAAAAATAATAAATAGTCAATTAACCACACAAATTGAATTGGCATCAGTGCTCTGCTCTTGAACAACAAGAGTGTAAACCAAGGCTTAAAAAGCCATCAGTGCAAACAATATTGTAAACTGTATGAAAAAAGCAAAACACACAAAAAAGCTGAGTAGAAAATAGATAGTGTGCGCTAGGTGTGCTGAAAAACGCGGACCGGATTTGGGGGGAAAAAAGCTGAAAAAAACTGGAATGGATTATCTACATCGGGGGGCTGGAAAACACGGACCGGAGTTTTGAAAACAAACTGGATCGGGAGTCCGGATCGGGATTTTCCCGTGCAGGCCGATCCCATATTGATATGCTTTTTTTTGCTAATATCGGCGGCATCCCTAGTTTCTGTACCTTTTATACAGAAGAGGGAGGCGGAATAAAGGCGCAGCATTCCCGCCTTGTATGGCCCACACTAATGGCGCTTTTCCACTACACAGTTCCAGCACGACTCGCATCGGTTCTTTTTGCGTTTCCACTAGGGAAAGTACCTGGAACCTGATACTTTTTTAGTACCTGCTCTGGTGAGGTTCCAAGCGAGCCAAGCCGATACTAAATGTGACGTCACCAGACTACCGGCCACTGATTGGTCAGAAGAGTTGTCGCTGGAAGCGTCATGAGCCGTCCCACACAAGAATCAAACACAGCATTTTTAAATACCGGCAGCAGCGTTACAACTATACACGGCTCAATTTTCTTGCTTAATGTGTTACAAAAAGCCTCATACAGCAGCAAGTACACCATCGCCTCCATGTCCTCCATTGTTTATGTGTTTGTGTCGCGCATAAAACGAAGTCACGGCAGTTTCACGGAGCTGTGCTATGACGACCCCGCCCACGTTGAGTAGGTACTATTTTGTAGCCTACATTAAATATGGATCTCACAGCACCACTACTTAATTCACTAATGTTATGCAACATATTTTTGTATTTGAAGTAAATTATTTGTTCAATTTTCACATTATTCTCTGTAGGCGACAAAACTTTTGTCTTGCCAAAATCAGACCTTTCTGTGTTCATTAAATGATCAATCTTTCTTCAGTGAAGCAAATTTATTTTAGTATATTAAACATAATTTGGGAGGTTTTTAGCTTTCATATGAGCCATTTCTAAAACCAATGGATTAATTAAAAGTCAGGTTATAAGCTGTTCTACAAAATGGATAAGTGACAAGACTTTTGTCAGCAACTCTAGATCCTGCTAGTCAGGTTGTGGTGGCAGCTTAATTGCATAATTAGTTAATTCTTTCAAATATGGCTGGCTACAACTGGCTAAAAACAGAAACTGTCAGGAGGGACAGCTAAAGTTATCATGTCATGATGAAAGAGCAGAGCCACAGATAGAGAGAGTGGGAAATTGGAGGCAGAAACAGAGGGATGTGTTGGAGAGAAGCCAGGAGGAGAAACTGAGTGGGAGTCAGACACGGGTAAGACGTGAGACCAGGGAGGCCGAAAAGAAACAGGCAGCACATCAGGAGCATACAGGCACATCATCGAGCCAATGAGGCAAAAGGGACAACAAGATTGGGCATCAGACTGGAGGGGGAAAAGGGAAATATGAATGTTCTAGGTCCAGGCTATGCTAAGAGCAATGTGACAATATGGCAGATAAGTGGCGAGATAGTTAAAAGGGTTATTTTCAAATAATGTTATATATGTTATGTGTTAAAATGGTGCCGCATACATTTTCTTGCTATTCTACTGTGTCGATCTTTCCATGAGGTGGAGGTCGACATTTAATGGCACATGATGTTTTTTCGCAGTCGAATCAATTGTAGTGTACTTGTGCAGTTTTACATATTCTGCCATCTGTTGACTGAATTGAAATTTCAGACTGAACTCTCCGCCCTTGTGTCCATAGACTATGTATATGAGAAGCCGAGTAAAGCCATGTTGGAGGTGGTTCCTCTCAGCATACGATCTGACATCAAGCTGGCCGACCTTAATGTTTTCTACAAGGAGCTGCAGCAGCATTTCAGCAAAAACAACAGGTGTGAAAATAACTGCAGTGAGTGTGGTGGAAAACTTTACTGAAGAACATATTGATCAGAGTAAATTGGCTAATTCTAAGACCGCTTCATTCTCTATTACAGGGCGGATAATTTAGTGTTCAGAATTTTGTTCCAGTCATATATCTTAACAGGACTGGTAAAGATAGCAACAAACATATAGGTACACTTAGGGCCCTAGTTTAACAATCTTAATCAGGGATTAAAGTTATACGTCGCTACTATGGATTTCCGTCAATTGGACTGCCAAAAGGCAAAATATGAGATCAATGAAGATCTGATGAGAATTATAAAGGTATAATAATAATACTTTTTTATGTGATACTCTACATATTATCACAACAAACACACAGAGCAGACATGGGCAGCCCGCAAGTCAATTTCCAAATATCACTAAATTTTTAAAAATGGTGTTCGAAGCAAGCAGATTATTACTGCATTTAAATTACTGAGTGAAGTCATAACAACTCTTCACTGCTGTTTGTCTGTCTGCTGCACAGAGGACCCAGCTCCGCCCCGCTGAGACAGAGGAGAGTAGCAGCTAACGTTAGCCTCTACTGCAGTTTGCTGTCATTGCGCTGTTCTCCTCTGCTCTCAGGAGGGCCTGGTCACTGTAGGAATACTACTACTTTATTCCGCCTCGCCGTTCTGTATAAAAGGTCCAGACACTGAACGGGGGACAGAGTTGCTCCGCTAGTAAGCGGCTACAGGATGCGTTATTAGCGGCTGTGGTCGAGCAAGCTAGAGAGTGAATGAAGAGAGGGAGCGGTGACAGTAAAACCGGTGAATCAGGTCAATAACACATTATTTTCTGATTGTTTCAACAGCACAAATAAACTTCCCCACACACCTCCACTCAACCCTGAAGCTCAGCCTCAAACCTCTGAACCTGAAACACCAGCGTGCTGTTTAAAACACAGCAGCAGCAACATTATGCTGGTTTTGGTTGGTTCACTGTAAGAAAGTCTTAATGAGAGATCTTCTTTATGGCTATGATGATGATCTCTGTATTAAAGAGTTGTATGTTTCACCGCAGAGCTGAGCCCTCAGTGCTGCTCACACAGAGACAGTGAACCAGGTGAAAAATGAAGATGACAGCTACACTCCTTATGTTACTGTAAGGGCAATAAAAGCTACCAGAGTAAAAAAACAAGAAGAGTCATTTAATTTAATCCATCCAAAAACGAGTGGTTATTTGATTTTTGTTTTGAAATACCAACAATTAAACCGAAATACAAGCTGTTTTTCTTTTTCCTGGTAAAATAGGGATGAGCAGAAATTAAATATGGTTTAATTTTCTTTTTTATAACTTTCTTTTTTTATCAAGCACAAAAAAACACAAACATGTATCACTTGGCAGCTCATCAGAATTTACATGTAGATATAACATTACATAAAATATATTGGACCTTGCATATGTGGTATAAAATTAATACTGGAAAAGTATGAAAAAATAGTAACAAATAAAAGGCGTAAAGATAATATCAGAACAACTTTAGTTTTCTTCTCAGTGAGAAAAATACATTGTTAGGGGCAGCCATCTCTGTTGAAAAAGGTCTGTCTTCAATTGTACCTGGGCAGTCATAGCCTCCATCCCATATATTTCCCTTAATTTCTGTTTCCATTGTTCTAACGTGGGCAGTTGTGGTTTCATCCAATTTAGTGTCACCATCTTCCTTGCAGTCATCAGGAGTACATGCAGCAGATACATGTGGTTTCTAGTACATACCTCCTCTGCAACCAGATCTAGTATAAAGTGTCTCAGGTTCCAGAAAGGAACCAATTTAAGACAATCCCAGAATATATGGGAGTGATCACCAATCATACCACATTACCTCCAGCAATACCTTGCTGTAGGGCTGTCTACACATTTAGAGAGTACCAGAGGTGTCCTACAAAAACGTATTTTGGTCTTCCAGTCAAACTCCTTCCACATATTAGTGCTTATACCTTTATGACATCCAGTACATAGCATTTCCCATTCCATATCTTAAATTATAATATTCAGCTCCAGCTCCCATTTGTTTTTAATGTGGAAGGTAAGTCCATCATTAGGCTCCCATAGATATGGGAAACATGGTTCTTGGTGGGAATTTGGTGTCTAATTATATTGATAAAATATGTTTCAATGTTTGTTGGCAAATTACAGATTATGTTCCAATCTCTATGTTTTGTGATGTAATGCCTAATCTGGAAGTACCTAAACAGGTCAAAGGATGGCAATTGAAACTTTTCCTGGAGATATGAGAATGGCTGCAAAATGTTTTCACACAATAACTGTTCAATAGTCTTTAAACCACTGTCTGCCCATCTCTTAAAAGTGTTATCCGTTATTGAGGGGAGGATTTCTATATTTCCAACGATTTGCATAGCCCGAGAAAGGATAGCTACCCCCAAAAATCGCTTTTGAACTGCAGACCACACTTTCAAGGTATGCTTCACCCATATGTTTTGAATTCCCACTTTCTTTTGGGACTGTTGGCTCATGAAAACTAAGGTAGATAAGGGTATTCCTGGCACTGAGCTCTGTTCTATGTTAACCCATCCTGTCTCTGTGTCATTGTTAATCCAGGCTACCACTGCCGTTAACTGTGCAGCCCAGAAATAGTGTTGTAAATTGGAAAGGCAAAGACCTCCCTTGTCCTTCTCAAGATTGAGAATTTTATATCTTACCCTTGGTCTTCTATTCTGCCATATGAATTTGGATATGTTTGGAGTTTTTCCAGCATTTTAAAGGTAGACATTGGGACCCAGATAGGCAGAGATTGGAATAAGAACAGAAGTCTCTGCAATAGGTTCATTTTGACAGCCTCTATTCTACCAAAAAGCGATAGCGGTTACACATCCCATCTACTGAGGTCAGTTTTAAACACCTCAAGTAGCTTTCCATAATTTGCTCGATATAACTGTGACATTTTGGGAGTGAGTATAGTTCCTAAGAATGGCGAAAACACACTATGTAATCAAGTTGGCTAGGCCATGTCCCTGAAATCATCATTGCCTCTGATTTAGTGGGACTAATTTTGTATCCAGATACTAGACCATAATCATCCAGATTTTGCAAGAGGGCAGAAACAGAGGATACAGGATTTTCAATGAACCTTACGTTGATTCCCTCCCTCATCTTTTATACCCTGAATAAGGGGGTTACTCCTGACTAGTTCTGCGAGAGGTTCTATACTAAGAGCAAACCGGGCCGGCGACAACGCATCCCCCTGTCTCGTAGCCCTACCCAGATTAAAGAATTCCGAACAATGCCCATTGATTCTAACTCTTGATCTTGGGTTCATATAAAACACTTTAATCCTTTTAATAAAAGTCTGATCAAAGCCCATATGTGCCAGTGTTTACTCAAGGAATGTGCAATCTAATCTATCAAATGCTTTCTCAGCGTCTAAGCTGAGAAGCATTGATGGAGTTTCCCTTCCTGCGACGAGTGAGTGTAAATTTACAACTTTTCTAACATTATTGGTACCCTGGCGCCCAGCAATGAACCCTGTTTGGTCCGGGTGTACTAACTTCCTTATGCATCTTTGGATTCTGTAGGCCAGAATGGAGGTCAGGATCTTTAAATCCTGACAGAGGAGACTTATGGGCCGATATCCCATACATTGTGTGGGGTCCTTCCCTTCTTTATGAACAACTGTAATAATTGCCTCAGACCAGGATTTTAGTGGGTCGCCTTCATCCAATGCATAATTATATACCCGACAGAGAACTGGTGCCAACTTATTTACAAAAACGTTATAATATTCCCCTGAGTATCAGCCCCCGGAGATCTATTATTTTTCAGCTTACCAATACTCTGTTATTTCTTCTACCGTAATAGGGGAGCACATCCTTATAGCGTCTTCCTCTGAACCGAATTAAGAAGACGTGATATTTTAGCCTCTTTCCCTTGTATGTCCTGGCCCTCGTATAACTTTTTGTAGTACATGGCAAATGCTTCTGCTACTGCTTTTGATTGAAATGTGATTTTCTTAGTATCAGGGTGTTTAATTTTGGGTACTACTCCATTAGATTGAGCTTTGTGTAGTTGAAACGCCAGTATTTTCTTATGCTGCAAAACCCCCCCCAAAAAACAACAAAAAAACAGAAACTGTATCGAGGCACCGATTGAAGGTAAAAGTCAATAGTCCTTATAGAAAACATCCGGCTATTCTCAGACATTTATCGCTATTTAACTAAACAACCAAACTTACTTTAGCATGTCCCTCATTCATTCACAGGGAAGGATAACCTGCAGTCATCCTCCCGCCGCAAATTCACGTTTCCACCGCAGCGGCTGTCCTGTCTCCCCCGTCTGTGTTAGCCAGCTTGCTCTCAATTTTATCACGCTCTTGAACTCAGATCTGAATGTTCAGCTTCTGAAGCGCCGCGCTCGCATCCATCAGTGTCTGGAATGTCTTTTCCGTGGAGCCAACCATCATCCTCAGCCGCGCTGGATACAGGCATTTCGCTTTGACATTTCTCTTCTTCAATTCTTTGATGACATATCTAACCTGGGCACGTATTCGCTGGAGCTCCGGTGAGTAATCGTTATCAAAATAGATTTGCCGGTCACCCATCTTCACTAGGCCGTGTGTTAAGGCCTGCTGTAAAATCTGTTCCTTCACTGTGTAGTCAGCGAATCCAATCACGATGGAGTGAGGGGGTTCATTATCTTTTGGGGTCGGGGCAAGTGCTCTGTGGGCATGGTCAATTCTGTTGTCGTCTTCCTTAATTGGTAGTGATGGCAAAACGGTTGCCAGTCATTTTTTAATGAAGCCCATCATGTCCCTACCTTCGCTTCCTTCAGGGATCTGGTATAGGCGTAACTTTTGTCTTCTCGCCCTGTTCTGAGGGTCCTCACCAGAGGTGGACAGAGTACACAACTTCACTACTTGAGTAAAAGTACAGATACTCCTTGTCAAATATTACTCCAATACAAGTAAAAGTAGATTAGTCAAAATATTACTTAAGAAAGAGTACTAAAGTATTTGCTTAAAAATGTACTTAAGTAAAAGTATTAAAAAAATATCTCAGGAAATACAGGAAAGGAAAGTAGCTTTATTGTCATTCTACATAAAAAGAAAAGAAAATATGAACTGAATATCTTCAGTTAAATAGGCACTACAAGAACTTATATTAACATTTACGGATAAACAACTTAATGGCTAGTTTACTTATATCATGCATCACAGTCACAGCCAAATATGAGCCGGATAACCCACCCGTCTCTCTCTCTCTCACTTTTACACAACTTTGAAGCCTAATTTCATATATTTGCCGATTTTTTTTAATCATTCAAATTTGGCAGGGTGGTTAACAACACACTTTTCTGTGGTATGTCAAACTCAGAACATATTTATTTTTACTTTACACAGACTGTAAGTTTTACTGAGTTTTACTTTTAAAGACATTTTTAATTACTCGACCTGATATCAACCCTTGATAAAAGCAATCTTTGGATCCTACTTTCATCCATGGAGGGCCTCAGCTGTCCGTCCTTCAGAACCACGCGTATGCACGCCAAGTGGAAGATCTCAGTGAGCGTCGCCGGTCTGGGCAGGGTGCTGTGAGGATGATCCGGGTCGGCTGGCCTTCTGTCAGACTGATGGTCAGGTGTCAAGTCTCTCCCTCTCCGTTCTGATAAGTCGTAGGGTTGATCTGCCGTAAAGCTCTCTTAGGTTGATGACAGATGGAGGAAAGAGTCCAATTTCACTCGTTCACTGTTCTTTCTGGAGAGATCCTCAAAATCCTCAAAAATGTCAAAAACAGGATGAATGGAAAAGTGATGTGCTAACTGTCAAGGCCTTTTCTCTTTTCCTTTTCCTGACGAAAAATACAAGATCACAAAAACTTAGAATAAAAATTGGCGTGCAAACTAACTTAAAAGTAAGAAGAAGGTAAGTAATCGATATTAGTATAAGTAATTGACCTTGTGTTTAAAACCATACTATTGACAAAGATGTCTATGTACTAGTAGGAATAAGTTGACACAGATTTTCTCCTGTAGGAATCCAATCTGATGGTGGAAAGGGGAGTGAAGTTCTGACGTCCGAAGGAGACACCATGTTATGTTATGTTATGTTATGTTATGTAACTTTTTATGTAGTTCTGTCACTTTGGGTTTCTTCGTGGAATGTTGATGGTTTTTTGTTTCTCAAAGAGAGAGACTGTGTCAGTCTCCATATCAAACCTGGTCCAATTTACTAATCTCAGGGTCAAAGGTGACTCTGGTTAGATGATGTTCAGCCGTATGTCCGTACACCATAGACAACGTTAGGAGAGAGATGCGATGGGACTACAGCCACATCCTATTAACAGGATTTCTAAGGGTTGACTCACACTAGGCAATCGTACCGTGCCCAAGCATGTTTGCCCCCTAAAATCCGGATTATTTGGCTAGTGTGAGTGCGGTACGCTTGGAAGAGGTGTGCTTAGGCACAGTACACTTGGTCACGCATGCGTACACAACACGCGAAACGTGGTGAAGACATATAAAGCATGCGACCATCCCTTTACAACAACAGTAGAAATGGCGGCGTCGAAGGGGCTCACGTTGGTCTGATGAAGAGTTGGAGTCTTTAATAGAGATTTGGGCAGAGGATGGCATCCAGCAATAACTGGACAAGACACACAAAAACTCCGAAGTTTTTGGTAAAATCGGCGAGCATCTTGTTTGTCGTGGATACCAAAGGTCCACTGAACAGTGCCGGGACAAGCTTAAAAAAATTCAGTACCAGAAAGTACGTGATGCCCTGAGAAAGTCAGGCTCGTCGTCCGATGAAAAGGACAAATTTCGGTGGTACGTCGCCATCGACCAAATCATCGGCCTCAAACCGAGCAGCCAGCTCGTGGTTTTGGAGTCCACGCCCCGACTGCAAGGCTCCTCGACCGACGATAGCCATGGATGTGCAGTGAACAGTCAGTACATTATGCTAACTCTTGTTGTGAAAAATAGCCGTTCAAAATTTACCATTTGTGAGGTTCATGTAAGGTGAAACATTTTTGGTCTGTTAAACACTGATTCCTGCTTTTTTTTTCGTGTGTTTTCCACTTAAAATTGTCATTGGATTATATGGCCAAAAGATACTGATAAACTCGGTTTTGTGTCCAGGGTAGACCAGATTTACACATGTCTGCTAAATTCTGAGCTCTTGGCTCTATGCTCATATTGATGTTTACATTGTTTTCTCCCTCTTTTATTTTAAAGGCACACCAGAGGAGTCCGAAAACGACCAGAGATACCAACACGTCTGATGCCACCACCTCTGCCTCAGGAACCTCCAGAGCTTCTCCATGCATCTCTTTGGGAGCCTCATTTATCCGGAAAAAGGAAGAGGAGGACTGATGTTGCTGACATGATAGAGGCGTTCATGGAGATGCAGAGGACACATCATCAAGACTTTATGGAGGCTGAGCAAGTCCGTCACCGCCAGGAGCTGGAGATGTTCAGCGACTGGATGAGGGAAATGGAGGAGCATCGGCAGCAACACACGAACAGGATGTTTCAGCAGTTGCTTACTTCTGTGCAGAAGCCCTCACATGTACATTCCACTCCTCTGCACTACTCCTCTGCCCATGATGACACACTTCAGCCACATAGACATGACTACCATCACCTCTAACTTTGTTGCTATTTTGTATGCTTTTGGTTCTACTTTTGCACATGTTTGGTTTTGCACACTTAATAAAAGGTTTTTGCTAACCTCTTTGGTTTAATCTATTCATTTGAAGGAAGGGTCAATATGAGACATTTTGATATACATATGTACACATATATATATATGTGTATATATGTATATATATATGTGTATATATATATCACATATGTGTGTGTGTATATATATATATATATATATGCAATAAGAAATACTTGACATATTCAGGGTCACATCAAACTTTATTGGCAGCATCAGCATAACATGTAACAAAAGTGTTACACTACAGACTTGCAAAATATGCAGTCAAAGCATCTCCAATGGTGTGTGAAGTTGTTGCTGCACAGAAATTAGTGCAGTCCTCTCCCACATTGTCCTCTTGCACATCTGTGCCATCATGGTCCTCACTGTTGTCCTCACAGAAATTGTGAAGGACGCAACAGGCTGAGATCACAGTGTTGACGTTGTTGATGTTGCAGTCATATCTCTTCATCAGACACCGCCATCTTCCTTTCAGACGTCCAAATGCCCTCTCCACAGTCATCCGAGCCCTGCTGAGACAGTTGTTGAAAGCAAGCTGTGCAGGGGTAGTGTGTTGGTTTTCAGGTTACGGTTTCATCAGCCATGGCAGAAGTGGATATGCAGCATCTCCCAGTACCGTCACTGGCATGTTTACATCTCCAAACCTCTCTGTCATATTAGGAAACAGTGTACCACTCTGACCCCTCTCCTACAAAGATGAGTTGCCAAAGACGATGGTCGACCACACCTTGCAGGATGACAGAGTAGAAACCTTTGCAGTTGTAGTAGTCTGCAGGACAGTCAGTTGGGGCTAGAATCCCAATGTGGGTTCCATCGATAGCCCCTCCATATTGTGGGAAACCCCACCTGTCTCTGAACCCTTGAATAATAAGCTTAAACTCATCTTCTGAGGGTGTTCTGATGTAGAGGGGCAGCATCTTGTCAGCAATGACTGAAGCAACGTGATTTGCAATTGTAGCCGCAATTAGTGATACTCATTGCTCCTTTAGAATTTTTTGTTTTTGTGGAAAAAAGCTGCTTGGTATCAGGATAGCTTCATGGACTTTATTTCTGGCTGCTTGCCCTGACGTCGCTTTGTTTGGAGGTGTGTGTGCTCAGGTGTACACCGATGTGCCATGGGAATTTCAAAATAAAGGCACGTCTTAAAGATGATGATCGATGATGTTTTCATTTTCTATCGATGCTATAGGCTTGGTGATCATTGAATCGATGTACTGATGTAGATTGATGCATCTTTAAACGTGATAGGGATCACATACTGTATGTGTTATGTAGCTACCTCATCAATGATAAACACAATAAATAGACTTGTATAATACTTACATGATCCTATTCCCTCCTAAAAGTTTTGCTAATGTTGTCACCAATTTTTCACCACCATTTTTGTCACCTACTTATTTGTTTTGTCAAATCATTTGACAAAACTGATGCTTGAATTAAAATGCACTTTAAACAGATTTGCATAGTAGAGTCTGTCTGAATACATGCTATCTGAATGTAAAGGAACATTGCATCATTTGATTTAAAATACCTCAACTGAAATGATCTGTTATTAGATTACAGTAAAGGTCTGTGTAACAGTGCCTTCCTGTCTTCTCATTTCCTGCAGTGGCTCCCTCAGTGTGCAGAAAATGAAGCAGTTCCTGCAGCACCTCTCTGTAGTCCAGCCTGAAAGGAAAGGCGACTTTCACCTTGTGATTTAGGATGGATCAACAACTGGAGACTGTGTGTGTGTGTGTGTGTGTGTGTGTGTGTGTGTGTGTGTGTGTGTGTGTGTGTGTGTGTGTGTGTGTGTGTGTGTGTGTGTGTGTGTGTGTGTGTGTGTGTGTGTGTGTGTGTGTGTGTGTGTGTGTGTGTGTGTGTGTGTGTGTGATTTGGGTGCTGAACTATATAGGGTGAGCTCATTTAACGATCAAACATAAAGTGTTGTATTATAAACTGACTGGATGAAGCAGAATAAATAAGGCTGGCCATTTTCTGTATATTTCTTGGTCATCAAATCTCATGTTTGGAGCCAAACCAACAATGAACTGATGAAGTCAGACATATCTGCAGTAGATCTCCTTTATTGTCCTATAACTAATGAAAACATGTCAGTGAGCCACACATGTTCCTTCACACCAAAGACTAGTAGCTAATAGTTATGGAAGTTTGTTTAGAGATAACGTAAAAACAGCCATTATATAGCAACTTTCAGGAGTAAGGTTCCTTGCAGAGCATGCCACTGAGCATGTATGGAAATGTGGTTCTATTTACAACTTCACTAGCTTGTTGGGCTTCTTAACACAACCTGTTGACTTTGTGCTGCACTGTTAACTTCTTAAAGTACTTCAGTACAAAGTTAAGTAGATCCTGCCTTTAATGCCATCAATTTAGCTGGCATGGTCTCTAACAGTCACATTTGCCTTCACATCTCTGGAAAAATGCTGGGAAAGTTTATGTATGCAGTATAAGATTCAGAATGGGAGATATGTCATTGTTGATCTATGTTCATTTGAGGAGAGGTCATCTGTCAGTAGAAAGACAGGCTGTTTAGGTGGAAGGGTGGCTTTGTTTTAAATTTGGTTGGTGACTTTGTGTATCATTCTCATGTCCTTATACAGTCCAAAGTAAAATAAACACTTTTGTATACAATGTTTGGTTTGTCCTCATTTCATGGAGATTTTAAGCCTGAACACCTCTAATGTTGGAACCTGGTGAGTCAGTGGGACTTCCAAGAAGGTATGAGTTCTACCTTCTGCTAAAGAAAATGATCAAAAGGATTTCTGACTTGATTTAAATACAATGATTACAATTCTGGCTTCATGACTGGTCAGTTTATTTATAGCTTCAGCAAAATCATAAACCGAAAAAATTACAAAATCATGAACCTTGCTTGAAATAGAAACACTGCAGTACAAACTAAATATCCTTGGAAGTACAACAGTTGTAACAAAACTAATCTGCATTTTCACACAAACACAATATTTTCCTTTGATTGTTTGGCCGGAGAAGAGTCTGGTCCCTCTGTATTCAAGTGTCACTGATAAAACGTTACCAAAACACACAGATCAGATCTGCAGTCAGTATGTTGTCACAACTGGAAAAAACAATGATATTTTGTAATATAAATAAATAATTCAAGGACTTATTTAGATGAATGTATTGCTAGATCTGACCTTAAAATGTGGTGGTAAAACATTACGGCTATTATAGCCAAGTGGTAGATCATGAATAATAAAGCAATTAGTTCAGCTGACTTAAAGGCTTCAAATATTTCACTTCAACCCATATGATTCAGCCACAACTTCTGTGAGCCAAACATGTTTAGTCCAACTTCAAAGGCTGATGCTATCAAATGTTGCTTCGGTGACTGTAGGTTGGGAAGCTAAATAATATAAATAAGCAGGTGCAAGATGTGTTTGGTATTAACTGAGTATGCTTACCTGCACTAAATTTGTAACAGTGCCTGATTTGTTTACAGACAGCACTGACTTACATTTATTTTAGTTCATTTTATCATGTGCAGTCTGGGGAATTCTATTCCTGTTTTTAAGCTGATTGGTGGAGCAGAAACCATGTGCACTTTATAATCTGTCAAAGAATGTCTCTGTGTATTCTGCCTCCAGTTTCACAAATTAGCTGTATGTAAGAGGCTATATTAACTTGGGTAAAAGAAACAAGATGCATTAACTTTACCAGTTGACAGTATTTTCAGGTGGTAATGCTGTGTGCAGGGTCTCTTCCATCATTACCGGTCTGCTCCTCAAACACCGCGCACCTAGACATGGGAAGCACTCTGTTATTTTTTATATTGTGCAGTACATAACTACATGAATACTGTCAAGACATTTCAAGCAGCATAAAAATCGTGCACTGTGCGTATTTCTTTGCTATTCTGAGAGGCCTAGGGGGAATTGGGGTTGCCAAAATCAATCAGATGAATCACCTTACCACCAGGAGTCCTACAATGTGGCCAAAGAATTTCCTCATTCACAAAGCTGCTGAAAGCAACTTTTAGTGGAACTGAGATAACCCCTAAGCTAAGAGAAGGGCAGGGTTTAACCTGTTGCTATTGAAGACATCGTGTGTCACAACTGACCAAGTACTCACTATGTCCACAGTGATTGACTGATAGATGGCCGATCTATGTTCAAATAAATTGCATTTTGCATCAAACTAGCATCTGCTTGTCGATATTGTGTGATTTTTTGTTTTTACAGTAGATCAAACAACTCTTCATCCTTTGATGAGCAAATTCTTTACAGCACCAAGTTTTAAAGCTTTATATATTTGTTGCAGTTTCAAGTTAATCAGCCCCACAAACAGTTTCCCAGAGTGTTGTGCAAATAATCAGCTCCTGTGTTTTTAGACTGTTTCAGTTTGTTGGTGAGCTGATAGGATTCTTATTAACTTTGGCTGCTGACATACTGCAGTAAGCATATTGCCTCATTTCAAGTTGCCAACTGCGTTAAATGATACCGGTTTTTGCTGCTCTTAACTAAGTTCATTTTGCTATATTCTACATTACTGCGGATAATTACCCGTTGTCCATTTAAACCTGCGTTTGTTCTGCTCAAGCACTCTTAGGACGTACTCACACTAGGCAATCGTACCGTGCCCAAGCACGTTTGCCCCCTAAAATCCAGATTATTTGGCTAGTGTGAGTGCAAGTGTATGTTTATTGTCTGTGACTGTGACCTTCATAAAAGTAATATTTTACAAATCTGCATCATATAAACTAACGAAATTCGTTAAAGTAAGTCATTTGGTGACTTCTAAGTCATTCAGTTAAACTAAATCTATTCCTGTGAGCGTGAATAATCACTCGAAGTGATCGAATTTTCTTACTTTTACTGGAGTAAGGAGTTGATGTCTGCTTTTACTAGTCTTTTTTACACAAGTATCCGTAGTACTTTTGCCACCTCTGCATACTACACAGGCAAGACTCAGAAGAACAAGCTTGCACTTTTTAATCATAGTGCGTTGTGTTAATTGATCGGCTGTGTTGTGTTTTACCGGCGCACAGCACGTGAACACACACCTGTGCATGTTTTATGAGAGTAAACTGTCTGCCTATGTTTTAATGAATATACACTACCGGTCAAAAGTTTTAGAACATCCCAGTTTTTCCAGTTTTTTATTGAAATTCAAGCAGTTCAAGTCCAATGAAGAGCTTGAAATGATACAAAGGTAAGTAAATGGTAAATGGACTGTACTTATATAGCGTTTTCTAGTCTTTTCGACCACTCAAAGCGCTTTACACTACAACTCACTCACCCCATTCACACACATTCATACACTGATGGCAGGTAGCTACCACGCAGGGTGCCAACCTGCACATCAGGAGGAAGTTAGCCATTCATACACCGTTGGCACAGCAACAGGAGCAATTAAGGGTTAAGTGTCTTGCCCAAGGACACATCGACATGTAGACTGGAGGAGCCGGGAATCGAACCGCCAATCTTCCAATTGGAGGACGACCGCTCTACCTCCTGAGCCACAGCCGTGGTGAACTGCCACAGGTTAAAAAAAAAGGTAAGGTTACCCAAAACTGTAAATTATACTAAAACACTTAAAAATCTAGATTTTTCCTACAGAGAAATTGCGAAGAAAGTCAAGGTGTCAGTGAGTACAGTTTCACTCATAAACTGGAGGAAACTCTGAAAGGAAGAGGTCTGGCAGACCCAAAGCCACAACAGAGTCAGAAGACAAGTTTCTGAGAGTCAACAGCTTGTGTGATAGACGGCTCACAGGACAACAGCTTCAAGCACAGCTTCATAGTGGTCGTAGTAAGCAAGTCTCAGTTTCTACTGTGAAGATAAGTTGCAGGTTTGACAGGTTGAGTTGCAGCAAGAAAGCCATTGCTAAGACATCAGAATAAGAAGAAGAGACTTGCCTGGGCCATGAAACACCACCGATGGACTACTGAAGAAGCTGTTATGGACTGATTAATCAACATTTAAAATATTCTGTTCATCACGCAGGAGTTTTGTACACCGTCGAGTAGAAAGGATGGTTCCTCAGTGTGTGACATTAACTGTTAAACATGGAGTAGAAAGGATGGTTCCTCAGTGTGTGACATTAACTGTTAAACATGGAGTAGAAAGGATGGTTCCTCAGTGTGTGACATTAACTGTTAAACATGGAGTAGAAAGGATGGTTCCTCAGTGTGTGACATTAACTGTTAAACATCAAGCTAACTTACTTTATATTTATTAATATATTCACTGTAAAACAGTAGCAGCATTGAACAATGAATTGTTCAATGAAGTAGTGAACTCTTCTCCTCTTAATACCTGCAGGAAACCTGTGTAAAATGAATATATAAACTTCAGAACCGATTATTTTCTTCTTATTTTCTTCTTATTATGATCACAATTTCTGTTTTATTATTTCTTTTTCCTTACATCCGTATAATATGTTTGTGTGTTCTATGATGCTGAAAAGGATTTATTGTACATGATTAATATCTCAGCTTATATATTATGAAATGCTTAGAGACATTAAATATGTGGCATGTTTTTGTTTGCTATCAACAGCAGAGTGATGGCAGATGTTTTCCCAGAGAGGCTGGATGCAGAAATCAAAACATACATTATATATACTGCCTATTTTAAATGTAGTTTATAACTACATTTTAGTTGAGTTGAGTATATATTCTGTTAAATTTGTGAGTGAATTAAATCAGAGGGTGGAAGCCATTTGATAGTTACTGAACGTAGGAGTGGCAGTTTTCTCAGTTATTGGCTCTTGTGTTTTAACAGCAGCTCTGAGATCAGTGACCATTCTCATTTTCATTTTTCTGTTTCCTATTATGATCTATCATTCATTTTGTTGTTGCACAAATCACACTCTTTACCGCAATCATTTTCGTCATTATGAGTCTGCCCATATTTTGTGTGGATTGCACTGATAAATGAATAAATGAATCTTCTTGGCTTGTACTCACAAAGCTCTTATTGCACTTACAGCAACGTAAAGGATTTACTTGTGTCAACTCTCCACTTGTTAGTCTCTCTGCTGCTCTACTGCTCAGGCCTGCAGTCTCTTAATTCGGACACTTCCCATTTCTCCATCAGCTCCCTGTTTACGTTACTAGTTAACCTCCGTGTATACTGCAGGTGCCCTCTCTGTTGCCCCCCACCTTCTGTCACTACTGTACACCAGCATCATCCAACCCATCCTCCTGTACTGGTCATCCTGTTTTTACAACATGCTGTCCATCACTAACAGGAACAAACTAACAAAAACAACATACACCGCATCCAAGATCATCAACCATCCCACACCCAACCTTACCGAGCTCAACCACAGAGCAGTCACACGCCTCGCACAAGCAATAACCAACGACCCGGATCACCCTCTCTGCCCTCACTTCACACTGCTGCCGTCTGGTCGCAGATACAGAACTCTGAGATAGAGACGGGCACGCTTCAAGAGCCTGGTCCCGTCTGCCATCTCAGCACTCAATAAACCTCCCCTAATAACCTCATATGGACCCAGCCCTCCTGAGTGTGATATATGTGTCGGTTGTTCAATGTTCAGTGGTGTCTGTACAGTGTGTGTGTATTTACATGTTGCTAAATGTTCAGTGGTGTCTGTACAGTGTGTTTTTATTCATATGTTTCTCAATGTTAGGTGGTGTTTGTACAGTGTGTGTGTGTATGTATATTGTTCAATGTTAGGTGGTGTTTGTACAGTGTGTGTGTGTGTATGTATATTGTTCAATGTTAGGTGGGGTTTGTACAGTGTGTGTGTGTATGTATATTGTTCAATGTTTGGTGGGCTTTTGACAGATTGTGAAAACGAATTTCTCCATGGGACGATAAAAGGCTATCTATAAAATGTTCACATTACACACGTCCTACACCTCGCCAAATATTTAATACATTCAAAATTATTACACCCCTTAAAATCAAGAGGGTTTCGCGACCCCCAGTGGATCTTTGGCGCTTCCCAAGGGGGTTGCAACCCCCGGTTGGGAATCACTGGCCTAGACTGCCAGGGGACTTCCCACTATACACTGAGCTTCTCATTCTGTCTCCTCCTCTCTGTCTGTTCACATCTATATGTACCATTAATGCATGTTACTAACTTTCTCCCCAGAGTTTTTCTGCTCTCTCGTCTCACAGGTCCCTGTAGAAACCAGTGAGCGAGGGATGTTGACCCTGCTTGACACCAGTCAACCATGTCTTGATTGACACCCATGCATGCTGCATATTATCTTCAGCCATACTTCGATTATTAGTTACTATATTAGTTATTACTTTAAATCCAGTTTATAAGCAGACAACATTTTATTAACATGACATAAACCTAAGCCGTCAATCTGATCAGTGTCAAGGCTTATCAATACATTCAGTCATTTTTCTGAATATAAAATAAATTGGAGTAAATGTGAGGCAATACCTCTTAACTAATACTTTTTCTTCAGACTTGGGTAATGTACCATTCATGTGGAAATACTATTATAATCATAACTTGAACTGAATACACCTGGTTTATTGAGGAAAATAAGGAATGCCAATGCCTTTGTGGGGAGGGCTGAGGTGCTGAAGATGAATATTCTTACTCATGCAGTTTCCATCAAGCTGGTTTAAGTAGTTACAACCTCTGTTCTTGTCTTTTTTTGTGGTGTAATAGGAAACTTAAACTTAAAATAAGCCTAAAGAAACTTTTAATTCCAAGACAAGTGTGGTCTGGCTGTGTCATACATCTACCAACATTATTTTTCTTACAGTGCCAGATATCCTATTGCATGGGTTTATGATAACCCTGATTCAATGGGCAGTTGGGATTGGCCGGAGAGACAGATTATTGTTAGTCTCGACAACAATATTTCTTTGGCTTCTTTATGTTTTTTTCCAAATCCTCCTACAGAACTTGACAACCCAATTATGATTTTTTCTTCTAGAATTGCTAAAGGAATTTCAAAAACATTAAGAAAACCCAGGAACCTCATTATTGGGTAATACATGTATACTGATGCCTCATGTGACCAATCAGAGAACCAGTATAAGGGGCTAGGCGGAGTTAAGAACCAGCAAGTTCAGCTGAGATGTCTGACTATGTTGCTAATGATGTAATGGTTGACATAAAATAAAAGCAGACGTTGAGCACAAATATGTGTGTCAGCCAACACTTATTTGACAGGAGGCAAACCATTAGTTATGGCTGGACATCAGCAAATGGGCCTTTTCCCCTGTAAAGCCTGATTTGGCGGGACACAAGCTGTCCTTCCGAAACGCCAATGGCTGAGAGAAGATGATGACGCACGTGTGTTACCTTTCCCCTTTCTTTTAGAAGCTTCTTCAACTCACTTGCTGGGAAGAGACTTCCCACGTTCACCTGAACCCCCCCTTTTGAACTGATCCGCGAGTCCCGCTGACAACCAGTCACCGCTCTCAAATTTTGCCTGCAGAAAGGAGGATCAGGATATCCTCCGGTGGATGCCTGCAACGCCACACCATCCACCCTTATGTCGAAAGCTGATTTTTCCACCATCAAGGCCATAATCAGCACCAGTTCAGCCGAGGATCAGGACAGCACTCGCTTGAGGACTGCATCAGACCTTTTCCATATCGGCTTTGAACGCAACGCACGCTTGCATCACGCCATATATCTACATTGGTAGATAAATGAAGAGTAACAGGTTATTCGTCTGGGCAGAGCTAAATTGTGTGTTGTAATGCTAGTTAGCATTTTATATCACTGATGTATCAGCTTGTGTTTTGTCACCCTGCTGAACTGGCTGCCTGCCTTTCTGAATTTATTCAGCTGCTTGCGGGTTAGCACCATTTGGAGCGAGCTGCTTTGTTAGCCAACATCAGATAACATGCGCAACAACATCCACACTGCGCACGTTTAGCTGTGTACAAAGCTTCTTTCTCTCTCTCTCGATGGACATCTTCCCTCGCTCCTCTCTCTCTTGTTCTAACAACACACATGCACGTCCCTCATCACACAGCTGTTGGTGAGGTAACAAGGGATAAAGCTAAGCTACATCCCAAGTGACCTCATCTCAGCCACACGGGTTGCTGCTGAGCCGGTGTGTTTGGGAGCATTGACCACGAGTCAGCGCCATTTTGCTCAGAGTCCGCCATTTTGAATCCCTACGCTCCTAAACACACCAACCTGCATCCACACACGCACACCCCTCTTTATCTCTGTCTAACACACACACACTTCCTTTCTCCCTCATATACATGCACACACACACACACACGTTTATTTGTACAGTCTTTCATACACATCTGTTTAGGGTTTGTCTATTAGTTGTAGTGGTAGGACGGTTTATAACAATACATTGATTAACTTGCTGATTGATGGTAGTTAATAAATTGTTATAGCTTTAAAGAGAAGAGTTTTGTGATCATTGTGCATGTGCCATTCTGATAAGTGGCTAATCAAAATAGTCAGAGCTCGGACTCTAATTTAACGGTTGGGTTATTGTTTCCTGTGCTGCCCCAAATTAATACCTAGAATTGATTATTCTTTAATTTCTTATTAATAATAATTTATGATAATGAGCACTCCCTTCTGCTCCTACAGTTAACATCAGGTTTCTGGGAGATATAATCACTGACAGGAAGATGGTTCCATTTAGTAATCTAATGGAACAATATAACTTAAATGATACCTCTTATTTGCTTTATCAACAATTATATTCTGATTAAAAGAGCTAGCTCAGTCTGTGGCTGCCCCCTGGACCCCATAGAGGTGGGAGAGAGGAGGGTTTTAGCCAAACTGTCCTCCATCATGGACAACACCTCTCACCCTCTGCATCAGACTGTGAAGGACTTAAGTAGCGCCTTCAGTGACAGACTAATACACCCCAAGTGTAAGAAGGAGCGCTTCCGCAGATCCTTCATTCCCACTGCAGTCAGACTGTACAATGCTGCACTATAGTTGCACTTTAGGGTCCTTTTTTTAGTTTTTAATTTTATTGTTGTATATTTATGTTAAAATCGCACTTTAAGGTCCTTTTACTTAGTTTATAATTGTATTGTTGTGTGTATATATATGTGTTATAATTGCATTTTAGGGTCCTTTTATTTAGTTTTGAATTTTATTGTTTGTTTTTTTCTAACTCACCAACACAACTTTGCTGGGAGAAAGACATGGGGACCCCTCTTGCAGCAGCCAGTTGGCAAAGAATATGGAATACTTCAATATCAAAATGTGTCCAATATAGAATAATAACATCTTAGACAAATGCTGGAGGCACCCTGATCACTGTCTGTGGGAATGCCCTGCAGTGAGATCCTCCAGACTGTTATCATTAGTTAAACAGAATAGGACATTAAAGTCCTATTCTGTGTATACTAGGAAACAAAATAGACTGTTACATTTTTGAACACTGGGTCGTCTTGCTGCTAAACAAACAATTGATATAAACGGGAAGATAAGAACTCCAAAACTGTTTCAGTTTGAGTAGTTGGGTCTGTGTATCATTCGTTCATTTGATATTCATTTGAGAATCCAACATTTTAAAAAATGACTTGTTATTTCATTATTTGTTTATGAATGTGATACAAAAAGTGTTTTTCAGACTTTCAATTTTAGGCTCAGATCAAATAAGAAAATTAACAAAACGCCCCCGGGCCAAATTTATTTTTGATATAAAATGTTTCCAATTTCCGTATCCCGTTAGTTATTTATTGACTTCTTTGGATGTGTGAGGGACTTCATGACACATTCAGGTGTGCACAGCGGGCTCACATTGAACTTAAAAGTTGGTTGGGGCATTTGTTACGCACTGTGGCAATTCCAAAAACTCTTACAAATGAGTTAAAGAGAGCCTGAATTTATGACAGCTTGTAGCACACACTGCCCTCCACAGATATGACTGTGTGTGCGTAATATTGTTCAGAGCTTGGCAGTGTTTCATCAGAGGCTTTCCCTGAGAATGTTACAGCACCTTGAAGTATTTTCACCTGCATTCTGCTCGGTTTTATGTTTCTACCCACAAAAGATTTTGCGCAAATCTGCAGCTGAGAGTAACACGCAGATGGCTGTATGTCAGTCAGCTGCAGTTTCATACAGCAGCGGTACAGCACAAAGTACAGCAGGTAACTTCATTTACACCGGATCGGGTTGAATCTATGTTCTGCTGCACATCTACAAAGATCAGCTGTTATACATCGACTCAGGTTTAAAAGTGGGATTGTTTATAATAAAGCAGAATTTATAGATTAACCCTGAACTCCATCAGAGCTGTCAAGATATTTTTATTTTTAAGTAGCTGAAATTATTTTAAGTGGCCCGGAGCCTGACTGAAGATTTCACTCTTGATATAATTACATATCAATTTGATATCATTCAAGCCTTGAGAGAGAGAGAGAGAGACAGAGAAAGAGACAGAGAAAGAGAGAGAGAGACAGAGAAAGAGACAGAGAGAGAGGGAGAGAAAGAGAAAGAGAGAGAGACAGAGAAAGAGAGAGAGACAGAGAAAGAGAGAGAGACAGAGAAAGAGAGAGAGACAGAGAAAGAGAGACAGAGAAAGAGAGAGACAGAGAAAGAGAGAGAGAGACAGAGACAGAGAAAGAGAGAGAGACAGAGAAAGAGAGAGAGAGACAGAGACAGAGAAAGAGAGAGAGAGAGAAAGAGAGAGAGAGAAAGAGAGAGAGACAGAGACAGAGAAAGAGAGAGAGGGAGAGAAAGAGAAAGAGAGAGAGACAGAGAAAGAGAGAGAGACAGAGAAAGAGAGAGAGACAGAGAAAGAGAGAGAGACAGAGAAAGAGAGACAGAGAAAGAGAGAGACAGAGAAAGAGAGAGAGAGACAGAGACAGAGAAAGAGAGAGAGACAGAGAAAGAGAGAGAGAGACAGAGACAGAGAAAGAGAGAGAGAGAGAGAGAAAGAGAGAGAAAGAGAAAGAGAGAGAGAGAGAGAGAGAGAGAGAGAGAGAGAGAGAGAGAGAGAGAGAGAGAGAGAGAAAGGAGTCTGTGCACAGTTAACACCAACTCATTAACATCTCCAACCTGTGGGAATTTATGCTGGTCTTTGTCAAATAGACTAATAGGCTTCTACAGGGCGGGAGGACACTTAATAAAATAATGTATTTATGTTTAGTATGTAAAGCTGGTGATAGTCTGGGCATCGCTGTTGTTCTGTAAAGTAAAAACATGAAGCTTTACTTTACATTCAGATAAACATGTTAGATTTCATCTGTGAGAACAAAGGGAATAATATCATATATTAAAATGCTACACATTAAAGCTAACGGTAAATCACCAAAAATCTGCACAGATCAGTTCATCGGCTCATTTTCTCTCTGATGAGCGGTTCATCATCTTAGAGCCGGATCAGAGGCTGCTAACAGCTGAGATGATCGGTTTTTCAAAAACGTCGCAGCAGATTTACAAACAGATGAAGAAGAAGTCAATAAATAACTTTCGGGCCACGGAAATTGGCAAAATGAAATAGCAAAAACTAATTGGGCCCTGGGGTGTTTTGTTCATTTTCTTTTTTTGACCTGTGCCTAAAGTCAAAAGTCCCAAAAACAAAGCGCAAGTTCCTTTTTTTGTATCAAATTCATAAACAAAAATGAAATAACAAGCCATGGATTCTTAAATATATTAAATATATAATATCAAATGAACGAATGATACACAGACCTAGTTGGCGAGAAGAGTTTATTGATTTAATTGGGATGGGCAGTTTGATCTGGACCTGGAGTGTCTGTGGGATACAATAAAGTCTTACTTGAACTCCTTACCGGATTGTGTGTAATAGCATAGTTTTGGTGGAAACAAGGGGTATTTATTTATTTATTTATTGCCTACCATCCCCTATGTTTGTTTGTTTTATTTTTGTGCATATTAGTTTTTTGTTATGTGCCTCACTATGTCTCTCTCTCTCTGATGAGGCTGTTATGTGACTACAGGGATGTTTTGAGTGCACAGACTGGGACATGTTCAAAGACACTTCCGTGGACATTGATGAGTTGACGGATGTCATCAACAGCTACGTGACCTTCTGTGAAGACAATGTGATTCCTAAAAAGACTTTTAAAATTTTTCCCAACAATAAGCCATGGGTTTCAAAATCACTGAAGATTTTATTGAGCAAAAAGAGAAAAGCATTCAGGGAGGGCAACCTCACAGAGCTGAATAAAGTGAAAAGGGAGATAAAATGTGAAATCAGGAGAGCAAAACTGAATTACAAAGACAGACTCGAAAGGGAACTTAGACAAAATAAGTTAGGTTCTGCTTGGGACGGCCTAAAGACCATCACTGGGTCAAGAAGGAGGAACAACTCCATGGTCTCTCTCAATGGTGCTATATCAAATAAACCTTTGGCTCAGGATATTAATACATTTTACCTGAGGTTTGATACCCATGATTATAACGATTACATTTTAACACTGAAAAATGATCTATAGTGTACTGGATCTCCTCCTTTTAACAAACACTCAGTGGTTAAGTCTTTTAAACAGACCAAAGTCAGGAAGAGCCCTGGACTCAAAAATATTTGTGGCCATTTGCTTTATTCATGATTGATTGATCAATCAATTATTATTCCAGTGGCTAAAAATAAGCCTCCCAAAGCATTAAATTACTTTAGACCTGTTGCCTTGACCTCTTTAGTGATGAAATCTTTTGAAAGGCTAATGAAGAATGCACTTCTCCCTCACTTACAGCCCTTGCTTGACCGACTGCAGTTCGCCTATAGGGCTGGTCGTGGGGTGGAGGATCATACTGCCACACTTTTAAACTTTGTTTTTAAACATCTTGAAGGCAGCAAAACCCATGCCCGACTGCTATTTGTGTATTTTTCATCAGCTTTTAACACTATTCAACCCCATATTTTAATCGACAAGCTTGTCAATCAGTTTAGCTCCTATGTCTCAAGATGTTTCTGAGTGAATTTGAAGTCGGTCTGATTAAATCTCTAGGAGTTCGTTAAAGTACGAGGTGTGGAAATGGGGAAAAATGGCGGACTTCCTGTTGGACTTAGGTTATGGGTCCAAGAGACTTTTGTGTGTTTCGACATGAAATATATGTGTACCAAATTTCGTTTGTCTACATCAATCTGGTCTTCAAAAAGGCTCTATGTGTAAAATGCCTTGAGATAACTTTGTTGTGATTTGGCGTTATACAAATAAAGATTGATTGATTGATTGATTGATTGATTGATTGATTGATTGATAAGTGCTCGGGCTCTAATTAAAGTTGTGAAAGCAGATGGTCTCCCACCTAGAGCCCAGTTCTGCTTGAGGTTTCTTCCCATTAAAGGACAGTTTTTGCTCATGGGCGAAAACTGGAGATAATTTTGTTGTTATTTGGCGCTATATAAATACAATTGAATTGAATTATTAACTTGACCACTATCAAAATGTGCTTTAAAATGTCCTGGTGTATTTTTTGAAAAAAATGACTTAATAAGGCTCATAACCTGCAGCAGCTGACTAAGCAGGTCTGAGTCCCTATGGCCCTGTTTACACCTGGTATCAACATGCGTCTCGAAAGATCCGATCATAAATGGACAGCCAAGACATTGCCATTCAGAACTGTCTCTATTATGCGTCTATAGATGACTGCTTGTGTCCAGATTTTGTTGCTGCCTTTGTCATTTCTGCAAGAATGTCAAAGGGCACCACACAGTTATGTTAGACAAGCGATATATTTGTTTTTAGGGCAGGTTAAAAAGCTATTTTTAGATTATTATACACATATGGGGTATTCTACCTTTTCAGATTACTCCAACTACATTCATCTGTGCTCCTCTCCATTTTTTCTACCGCTGGCACACTTTTACTAAAACAACCACGATGTCCAGATGAGTACCACCATGCTTAGGCCCCGGTGCCACTCTTGAAATACTGGAATGCTGTTGAGAAAATTATTGACTTTTCTGCATGATCCACTTTGCTACCTTTACCCCTCAATAAAAACTGAAAAAAGGATAAGAATGTAATGTTTTAGTAGTTGAGATATCTTATCAGGACCACCTTACCCAACCTGTAATTGTATTTGTGTGTGCTTGGTACTCACATTTTGGTGACCCATTTGCTTTTTCCTGGGGTCTCTCTAATGCCCATCACTGCAAAGCCCTGCAACACATCATCTAGTGTTGAGTGGGCTCTGAAAAAAGAATACAGTAGTTACATTACAATGACTCAGCTAATCCTGAAATGATTAATTTCAGGTCAAAAGCCAAGCAGATAGAAGTCACTGACGCATGAGCATGAAGGTAGTTGTGCTAGGTCACTAAATAATATTGACAAAAGTATGTCTGTATTATTTGCACAAGTTGTAGGGATTTAATGAAGTGAGAGAAGCTTTTCATACAGTCTAAAGCAGGGGTCTCCAACCTTTTTTCCTCTGAGAGCTACTTTTACAAAATGAAAATGGCAGAGAGCTACTCATGTTTTCTAACATTTATTCTTGTAGCTTATTTTCAACCTAAACAAACTGAATATGGATATAAAGGCCTGGATGACCTGTAACTTCCTGCTATTAAACTCAGAAAAAACTGAAGTTATTGTGCTTGGCCCTAAACACCTCAGAAACACATTATCTAATGATATAACTACTCTGGATGGCATTACTTTGGCCTCCAGCACTACTGTAAGGAACCTAGGAGTTATATTTGACCAGGATCTGTCCTTTAATTCCCATATAAAACAAATTTCAAGGACTGCCTATTTTCATCTGCGTAACATTTCAAAAATCAGACACATCCTGTCTCAAAATGATGCTGAAAAACTAATCCATGCATTTGTTACTTCTAGGCTGGATTATTGTAATTCATTATTATCAGGCTGCCCTAACAAGTCTCTAAAGACTCTCCAACTGGTCCAGAATGCAGCTGCACGCGTTCTGACAAAAACTAGAAAGAGAGACAATATTACTCCTATTTTAGCTTCACTGCATTGGCTTCCTGTAAAATAAAGAATAGAATTTAAAATCCTTCTCCTCACTTTTAAAGCTCTTAATGGTCAGGCTCCATCATATCTTAAAGAGCTCATAGTACCTTATGTACCTACTAGAACACTGCGCTCCCAGAACGCAGGCCTACTTGTGGTACCTAGTATCTCTAAAAGTAGAATGGGAGGCAGAGCCTTCAGTTATCAGGCTCCTCTCCTGTGGAACCATCTCCCAGATTCGGTCCGGAGGGCAGACACCCTCTCTACTTTTAAGAGTAGGCTTAAAACTTTCCTTTTTGATAGAGCTTATAGTTAGCAAGCTCCTAGTTTATGCTGCTATAGGCTTAGACTGCCGGGGGACTCCTACCTCATGATGCACTGAGCTCCTCTCTCCTCCTCTCTCTCTCTATCCATCCATCTATATCCATTAACATTCATGTACTATTAATGCATTCAAACTTCTTCCCCGGAGTTGTCTGTGCTTTCTGGTCTCACAGGCAATCTGGGCCTGTAGACGTCCGGATGACAGACTCCAGTCCCGGACCTTCTAGCTTCAATGTTTATTTTCTATGTGCTTCTCCCTCTCTCCTATTCTTCCTCTCTCTCCTCTCTACCTCAACCAGTCGAGGCAGATGTTCTCCCACTTTGAGCCTGGTTCTGTCTGAGGTTTCTTCCTGTTAAAAGGGAGTTTTTTCTTGCCATTGTCGCTAAGTGCTGCTCATGTGGGAATGTTGGGTCTCTTTAAAATTAAAACCTGAAGAGTACGGTTTAGAACCTGATCTATGTGTAAAGTGCCTTGAGATAACTTTGTTGTGATTTGGCGCTATACAAATAAAGATTGATTGATTGATTGAATAAGCTTGTTTTGCCAGAACATTTACAAAATGTTGGTGTCCACAGCTCACATTTTGCATTAAACATCACAAAAAATATTGAGTTCACCTGCATTTTGTATGTCTGTATGCATTTCTTTCCAGTGTATCTCACAATATTAAATTAAAACATGAATGCTGTCAAAACAAAACAATGGAATTACAAATACACAGATATTACTTATTCACTTGTCATTTTGTTATATCTGTCTGTATCACTTCAGAAGAGTATTCACATGTCCAGTTGTATGTGTTATGTGTATTCAGTGAGATGATTGGCACTGCATGGAGTCAACAAGAGAGGTGTATGGTGGAGTGTAGCCACTTAGGTTCACTCTTATGGAGTCATTTAAATGTTCATCTGTCAGTCTTGTTCTGAACTTTGATTTCATGACATTCATGTCAGAAAAGGCCGACTCACAGAGGTATGTAGACCCAAACAAAGCAGATGTTTTCAGAGCTGCTTGGTGAAGATTCTTATAGTTATCTGGCTTTACTAAGCTCCAGAAATGCTGAGAATGCTGTTGAGACTTTAACTGCACATTATTTTGAAGGTTTATAACCCCAATTTCCATTTCTACAGGATCAACACAGAAAAGTTCAGCCATCTGTCCCGAAATCTCACTTATGTCCACATCCATGAAGGGGTTGGCCATAAATGTCACACAGGGCTCAAGTCTCTCAAAGTCACTGAATCTGTCTGAAAACTCCTGTCCAAGCCTTGACAAGAGGCCACAAAAAAACGCTGGCTGCACCTATGTGACTTTCCAACATCTTTGAGACAGAGGGGAAGTGCTGAAACCTTTTGTTTTTCATTAGCTGAATGTACAATGACAGTTTTGCACTGACGGCCTTAACAGCACTGATCATATCAGATATGTTTTTATCTTTGCCTTGTAACTGTAGGTTCAGGTGGTTAATTTTCTCAGTTACATCTGTCAAGAAAGCAAGATCAAGTAGCCAATCTGCATCAGATAATAGGGTGGTATCCTCCCTCGTTTCCATAAAAGCCTTGATTTCACCCAGCAAGGAAAGAAAGCGCTGTAGTATCTTACCCCGACTTAGCCATCTGATTTCAGTGTGGAGGAGGAGATCCCCATTTTGCATGCGCAAAATTAATGGAATATGCATAGTCTGCTGGTGAATGATGCAATGATAGTTCAGAAACTTAGGAAAGTCCAGGTCCGCTTTGCAGTGCGCAATAAATCCTGAGTGACGACCTGTCATAGCGGGTGCTCCGTCAGTTGTCACGGACACCAGCTTTTCAGCAGGGATCTTTTTTTCTAAAGTAGTCCTTCACTGCATTGTAAATATCAACTCCCCTGGTTGTAGTTTTCAGTGGAAGTAAGGTCAAAAACTCTTCTTTGGCGGAAAAGTCATCAAACACCAATTGAATGAAAACAACTAGCTGGGCTGGTGTCACTGGAGTCGACAGACTCATCACACTGAATTGAAAATGTCGGTTTCCAGGTGTTTTACCGCATCCGCAGACAGCGCAGACACTCTCCTTGCCACAGTATTTGCACCAAGTTGTACATCGGCAATAGCAGACAAAATTTCTGTCTTACTTTTATGGTACCTGAATAATGTTTCCGCCACCGCAGTCATAGCCTCCTTTACAATCCCGCCATCGGTGAAGCGCTTATGGTGCTTCGTTAAGATGTGCCCCACTTTAAACAAGGCCTCTGTTGCTGCATTGACCTTCTTCGCAGGTTTGGTAAACAAAGACTGTTGTCTTTGAAGCGTTGATTTCAGCTCCTTTATCTTCTCTTTTCGTAGACTGCTACCCACAGGAAAGTCTCGTGAAAAGTTGCTGTGGACCTTGGTGAAATGGCGCTCCACGTTACATCTTTTACCAACTGACACACTTGCACTGCAGGTCAGACACACACGCTTGTCATTTACGTTTGTGAAACAAAACTCTGTTTCCCACTCTTCATGAAAATAGTATGTTTTTAGCCTCTTATGGGTTCCTGCCGCGGTCATGGTTGCTGCCCATCTCACATCATCACTGACTAATCAAGCTTGACAGCAGCGCAACTGTTTAACTGACAACTGATTGGCAAATAATCATTTTGTGTAAGAAGGGGGCGGGGCATCTATGAATTTGGCGAGCTACTTTGAAAGGGGTTGCAAGCTACCGGTAGCTCGTGAGCGACGTGTTGGAGACCCCTGGTCTAAAGTATCACCCATATTAATTTAGATATATTTAATATAGATTATTTTTTCTTGCACCCTACAACTAGCCACACTGCAAAAATAGTTTGGGAAACGTGACAAAGTGTTAAAGGGGTTGTCTTGACCTCCAAATTACCCAGGTCTCCATTGAGCATTGGTGATGGAAAAACAAGTCTGATCCATGGAGGCCCCACCTCGCAACTTACAGGACTTTAAGGATCTGCTGCAAACGTCTTGGTGCAAGATACCAGAGGACACCTTCAGAGGTCTTTTGGAATCCATGAATCAACAGGTCAGAGCTGTTTTGGTGGCACAAGGGGTCCTATCCATTATTAAGCAGGTGGTTTTAATCTTTTGGCTGATTGTGTATATACAGTGTGTCCAGAAAGTATTCACACCCCTTTACTTTCTCCACATTTTGTTATGTTACAGCCATATTCCAAATTTAATTACATTTTTGCTAATTTATTAAAAATAAAAAACTGAAATATCGTATGTACATAAGTATTCACACCCTTTACTCAGTATTTGTTGAGGCAGCCTTGGCAGTGATTACAGCCTGAAGTCTTCTTGGGTATGAAGCTACAAGCTTGGCACACCTGTATTTGGGGTATTTCTCCCATTCTTCTCTCCAGATCCTCTCAAACTCTGTCAGGTTAGATGGGATGCATCGCGGCACAGCTATTTTCAGGTCTTTCCAGAGATGTTCAATCGGGTTCAAGTCTGGGCTCTGGCTGGGCCACTCAAGGACATTCACACATTGTCCCGAATCCACTCCTTCGTTGTCTTGGCTGTGTGCTTAGGGTCGTTGTCCTGTTGGAAGGTAAACCTTCGCTCCAGTCTGAGGTCCTGAACGCTCTGGAGCAGGTTTTCTTCAAGGATCTCTCTGTACTTTGCTCCGTTCATCTTTCCATTTCCCAGTTCCTGCCACTGAAAAACATCCCCACAGCATGATGCTGCCACCACCATGCTTCACCGTAGGGATGCTATTAGCCAGGTGATGAGAGGTGCTTGGTTTCCTCCAGACGTGACGCTTGGCATTCAGGCCAAAGAGTTCAATCTTGGTTTCATCAGACCTGAGAATCGTGTTTCTAATGGTCTGAGAGTCCTTAAGGTGCCTTCTGGCAAATTCCAAGCGGGCTGTCATGTGCCTTTTACTGAATAGAGGCTTCCGTCTGGCCACTCTACCATAAAGGCCTGATTGGTGGAGTGCTGCAGACATGATTGTCCTTCTGGAAGGTTCTCCCATCTCTACAGAGGAACGCTGGAGCTCTGTCAGAGTGACCATCGGGTTCTTGGTCACCTCCCTGACCAAGGCCCTTTCCCCCCCGATTGCTCAGTTTGGCTGGACGGCCAGCTCTAGGAAGAGTCTTGGTGGTTCCAAACTTCATCCATTTACGAATGATGGAGACCACTATGCTCTTTGGGTCCTTCAATGCTGCAGAAATGTTTTTGTACCCTTCCTGAGACCTGTTCCTCGATACAATCCTGTCTTGGTGGTCTACAGACAATTCCTTTGACTTCATGGCTTAGTTTATGCTCTGACGTGCACTGTCAACAGTGGGACCTTGTTGACAGTGCACCTGGGGGACCTTATAGACAGGTGTGTGCCTTTCCAGATCATGTCCAATCAATTGAATTTACTACAGGTGGACTCCAATCAAGTTGTAGAAACATCTCAAGGATGATCAGTGGAAACAGGATGCACCTAAGCTCAATTTTGAGTGTCGTAGCAAAGGGTGTGAATACTTATGTACATGCAATATTTATTTTTATTTTTAATACATTTGCAAGAATTTCTTAACAACCTTTTTCGCTTTGTCATTATTAGATTGGTGAGGAAAAAAAAGAATTTAATCAATTTTGGAATAAAGCTGTAACATAACAAAATGTGGGGAAAGTGAAGAGGTGTGAATACTTTCAGGATGCACTGTATACACCTATCAGAACTTGCTAACCCAGGTGATCAGGGAGGGGCACGAAGGGAGGGAGACATAGTTGTGCTTTGACTTGACCTCGCTAATGCATACAGCTCAATACCCCACAAGCTAGTAGGGACTACCCTGAACCAACACCATGTACCCAGCATGATCAAGGACCTCATCCTGAACTTCAGACTCAGAGTCACTTCTGAGAATTAAACATCAGAATGGCACTTGCTCAAAAAAATGGGATTATAACTGGTGTAAAACCTCAGTTATTCGCTGTGCCCTTCGCCTTGCCTTGGGTCAGGGTGATCAAGGCAGCTGAAACTGAGTGCAGAGGACCTCTGTCCAAGTCTGGCGTTTGATAGCCACCCATCAGAGCCTTTTTGGACGACCTCACAATTACCACAACATCAGAGCTTTGGGGTCAGTGGATCCTCCAGGGCTTGAGTAAACTCATCACCTGGTTAATGATGAATTTCAAACCAGTGAAATCCAAGGCCTTGGTGTTGAAGAGGAGTAGGTGGACACGTTTTGCTTCTTTTTGGATGGCACTGCAATCCCATGCATCACAGAAAAGCCAGTCAAGAGCATAGGCAAGGTCTTTCACTGTTGCCTCGAGATGCTGTGGCAATCGAAGCAACCATCAAGAGGCTTGAGACTTGAATCACAGTAGACAAGTATGGCTTGCCTGTCAAGTTCAAGGCTTGGATTGACCAACATGACATCTTATCTCGAGTCTTCTAGTATACGAGGTGACCCTGTCGACAGTGGAGACCTTGGAGAGGAAGATCAGAGCTACCTGCACAGATGACTGAGTCTGCTGCACAGCCTAAGCAGTGTAGCATTATCTCGGAGGAGCGACAAAGTCCAGCTCCCTATCAGCAGCCCAACAAGGAGCTGAGGGTTTCTCGCGCAAGAGAGGCGTTTCAGGGACTCCAGAATGGCATCAGCAGGGATCATGGTTTGGACAGACAAGAATTGGCGAGGTCAGGAAGACCTGGAAGTAGCAGAGTCCCAGCTAAGACACAGGGCTTTGGTGGGCATAGTCACGACAGGACGGGCAGTGATGGGAGCCATCCCATAACCCTGATATGATAAAGCCTATGGCCCAAGGACAGACGGCATCTAGCCCTAGAAGAAGTGTGGGCCAGTATCATTGCCAACAACAAACACGTCCGCAGCCACAGAAATATCACCTTTGTCAGGGCTGGGGAGCAGCCTCAACCACAGCCCAGATTAGCAGCTAGGCTGCTCACCATTGTGTTGGATTGGGAGTTGCGAGTTTACTTGGGGAAGCAGCTGTAGTTCCTAGAATATGTATGTGTTGAAAACCTTGTTGAGGCCAGGCGTGGCAGTTTTATCAATCTCCTCAAGGCAGATGATCCTAATAGAGCTCACAGTTCCCTGGGAGGACCATATGGAGAAGGCTAATGAGCCTTTTTTTAAAGATTTATTTTGGGCTTTTTTGCCTTTATTCATATAGTAACTGGCAGAGATGCCGACTGGAAAAAGAAAGAAAGAGTGGAGAATGACCTGTAGCATACAGCAGAAACTGTGTTAGTACCAAGAGCTGGTGGATCAGTGTAGTACAGGCTGAGCTCATAGTGAGCTGAACATGTCTGTACACTCTCCAAAACGTTATATTGTTTTAGGGCTGGGCGGTATATTGAGTATATATCAATATATTTTCAAATGAGATATATGGCGAGATGTTATCTTCTTTCATAAGGATTACGTTGTTAAATTACTGAATAAAGTTGTTAACAATCTCCACCGCTGTCTGTATCTCTGTTCTGCACACACGGAGGGCTCAGCTAACCCCTGCTGAGAAAAGGAGAGAGGACAAGAGAAGCACCTAATGTTAGCCTCTGCTGCAGTTTGCTGTCATTTATAGTTGCTGCTCTCCTCTGCTCTCAGGAAAATCTGTTAAAGGCAGGAATGCTGCTACTTTATTCCACCTCACTGTTCTGTATATAAGGTCCAGACACTGAATGGGGGGGACAGACTCGCTCTGCCAATAAGTGGCTACATAGGTAGTCACAGAGCCGGATTGACTGACGCTGTGGTCGAGTGAGCTAGAGAGTGAATGAAGAGAGGGAGCGCTGAAGAGAGGTGAATCAGATCAATAAAACGCTATTTTCTGATTGTTTCAAAGTAGTTTGTTCAACAGCACAACTAAACTTCCCTGGCTCCTTCCTGGCTCCTCCAGTCCACTTGTTTATGTGTCCTTCGGCAAGATACTTAACCTCAAATTGCTCCTGATGGCTGTGCCAACAGTGTATGAATTTGTGTGTGAATGTTAGTTTCCCCTGATACTATCTATCTATCTATCTATCTATCTATCTATCTATCTATCTATCTATCTATCTATCTATCTATCTATTTGTCTGTACCCTGTACAAGCTAGAATCGCCACTGTCACTGATGATGTGTCCTTGCACACCCAAGGATGTATCTTTGAATCAATCATACAAATAATACCAAATTCCTATCTTAACAGGAAGCTCATGATGAGGCTTGTTTTTCAAAATAAGAGCCTCCAGATGGGAAGCTTAAAAGCGGGACATGGACAAGGCTGTAATTTAAAAATAAGATTTCTGCATTTTCAGCAGAGCTTTGCAAGTTATTCTTCTGTATGTTTTTTCAATTGACTACTATTTCTGCAGACTTTAAGCTACAGAAACCCTTCAAGTGTTAAACCTACTCTTTAAGGACAGTCAAGTTTGTAATCAGCCTTTTATATCTTTTATACTTAAAATACTACGCTTTTTTTGAAAAATGTATCACAATACACGTAAATAACTTTGACATATTACAGTTTTGCTTCCAGCTTTTTAGCAATGCATTTCAGCTCATAGCTTCATTTGAAATGTCTGCATTTTAGTAATACTTTGCAACTCAGTTCTTCAGGCCAGTACATTTTCTGTTCAACAGTGTGTAGCAATTCAGTTAATCTGTGTGGTTTTATTTCAAGGAATTTCTTCTTTTTCAGGCCCTTTCAGGCAATTAATTTTAACGTCCAGCTTTGACAGTAAGTTTAGCTTCCAGCTTTTCTAGCAATGTATTTTAAATCATAGCTTCTTTAGGTATTGTGATTCAGCCTCTAAACTTTTAGCTTTTTCAGGCAAAATACATTTCAGGTTACTACATTTTCAGTAATGCTTTGCATTTTATTCCAGCTGTCAGTATTCAAATGCATCTTATACAGGAAATGCACTTTCTAGTTCTTATTTTAGAACATTTCTACTTGCTTCTTCTTAGCAAATAAGCAGAGTCATGTTTGTTAGACAGAGCCTGGATGTAAGGTACAGCCAAGCGCTGCTGACGCTAGCTTGTCATTGATGGTCAGACACCAGAGGCCTCTACTACGAAGCAAGTTCAACATACAAGGGTATCTTTCAGTTACCCGGCTTCACTAAACCAAACATTGGACATCTGGATTATCTGTACTACGAAGCGAGTTATCAACTCTCTCAGTCAATCCTGGGTTTTCCTATTCAGCTACAAGCGCGTTCACGTGAAAGAGGCGTAGTTGTTAATTACGAGCGACAGAAATCAGCACCGTGACTGTACACAGCTGTAGCCTATGATATGAGAGGAAACGATGAGGCGCACGCGCAGACAAAAGTATGCTTTACGCACTGCGAAGAAGTCATATGCAATGAGGCGAAACATAAACAAGACCAAAACATAAACGAGACTAACCATCTAACCATACAACAGAACAACATACTGTAAAGCAAATTTATTCTTTCTTTTAGTTTACCTCAGTTCTGTATTGCCTGAATATATGTTTGTAGTTCCCATATAATTGCGCATTTTACACACATTATCTTGTCTAATTTAACAGATGTAGAAACACTAGAAATGATTTCCAAATATTAAAAGTAGTTTAGGGCACAAGGAACAGGTATTAGTGTGACTTCAAATATTCATCAGTGTGCGTATTTTGATAATGAATGAATCATTCTGAATATCTCACATAAGAATAAAATATAGCTGCATAATGTCAGACTGTATCTGCTGCTGAAGCAAAGAGAGGAAACGTAGTTAATGACTGAGATCTATCTGATCCAAATGTTGCATTTATAATCACTAAAGAAAATTAATAGTGTGAGGATTTTTGTTAATAAAAGAGGATCTTTCATTATTTCCAGTGATCATCACACAGTTTTTTCATGTTATTCTAATCTATTCTATAAATCGGAGTCTATACTCATCATAATCAGCTTCACTCTGGAGATAAACTATACTTTGCACAATTAAAATGTAGTTAAAATCATCATTATGAGTTCAGTGTAGCTACAGTAATGATCTCTGTTTGTTAGAAGCTCTGCTTTAAAACCGGAGTGGAAATAAAAAGCCTCGACGTTTCTAATGACCTATAAAAATTTAGCCAGCCTATATTTATCCTTTTTTAAAAACTTCTTGCTTTATTGTAAACTCAGGACTTTTGTCCATGTCGGGATCTTGTAGGAATGATGACTTTTTTTCGGTGATGCGATTGGTCAGAGGACAAGGTTTTGACAGGTCAGATCTTACTCTGGAACTTAACCTGCTCCGGAGCAGGTTAGCCGTTAAGGGTAAGTTACCATGGTGATTTACCCCGGTAAGAAGTGAACCAGCGTCGTAGGACGGAAAACCCAGGGTTAACCCTGAAGTTACCTCCATAAGAAAAAATCCAGCTTCGTAGTACAGGCTTCAGGTAGCAGAGTTAAGGTAGGTCATACATCACAACAAAACATTCAGGACATTGTTAACTTACTAAATATTGAAGCTTGGCCTGTTGCTCACAGCCTTTTTGTTTTTGTCACCAAGTCTCTAAACAGACTGACAGCAGCCTCGCTGTTCGCTTATTTAACTGTGAAAAAGTTGTGATGCGCGGAGCCCTCATAGTTGAGTGGTTCCCCAATTTGAGTCCACCACCGGATAAACCCCCCCTTCCACGCCCCCACCAAGGGATTGTCCCAGTCACCCACCTGTTGGTATCGTCTAATAAATGGAGACTTTGCCGTGATCCAGGAGACACCCCAAGTTCTATCTTGTTCTCTGGTTCTGCAGTCACTGTGTCTGCACCAAGCTCACCTGCATGTACACATCAATCCAAGACTTTAACACTTACAACCCAATAATGCACACACTGTATTACTATTCCAAATGAAACTGAAGGTAATCTATTTCAAGATTAGTTACACTGTGATTTCTTTTTACTTACTGATGTTAGCGAAGTTGATGTCTCCTACTTCTTCACCATTGCCGAATAATCCTATTATTTTCTTTCTCCTGTCCTCAAAATCATCATCATTATCCTCTTTCTCTACTTCTGATCCCACATCTGTAAAGCAAAGTCAAATGCATAAAATCTCCAAAAATCTATAATGTACATGCTCTTCTACTGAATTCAAAGATTTGTTATCTGTAACATTTAAGTTTCTATTATTGTCATTGTCCTGAGCTATAAGTACATAAGCATGTTCTTGCCCCGAGAAAATATTTTCCCTCAAGAGCCAAATCAATGTGGAAGAATAAATGATCACAATCATACAAAGTTGTGTTTAGCATCTTTCTAAAGAAGTACCGGGATAAATAAATAAAATATCAATGCATGAGGAATAATTAACACTGTAGTCTTAAGCATGTTTCTGTGACTGAAATCGTACTTCAAATATTGCCCTTTTCAATAATATGGTATTGTAATAGGTAAGTTTGAAAAACAGGATGACATTTTGGGTGAGGCGCTAGGAGACAGGAAGCCAGCCTGTAAGAGTCAGGTCAGTTTCTGTGGCATGGTAAGTAATGTCATAAATAATAATGTTATATAATGTCATAAAAACAGGAAATGTCTGATTTGAGAATTACCTGATTGGAATTACCTATAAATACGGGAAGTACTCTGTACTAACAAATCAATGCTTCAGCCTGATATTTGGCAAACAACAGACACAACATAGTTGGTGTTGTCGGCAGGACATGGAAAAATAGAAGTGTCTGCTGACTGCCCCCTGGTTCACTCACACTGCAGCTGCAACAGGTAAATCTCTTTTATTCTATCTGTGTGGTCTTGCTTAGGCCTGGTGCAGTGAGTAACATCTGATATATGATATGATATATGGGCCTTAAAAGACTGGTGGTATTGGACTAAATTAATCAAGTTAATTGGATTATTCTGCATTCTGTACTAAAAAACGATTATCTCTTGAAGTAAAGAGAAATAAGGGAAAGAGCCCTTTAAGTGTAAGTAGTAGAGTCTCTCTCTAGTAAAGAGACATACTTAAAATTTAAGCACTAAGTTCTTATGTAGTATTCATTATTAGTTTATCATTTTTATCACTTTTTAATTTTATTTAATTGTCATCAGCCTTGCAATTTGCTGTATAAGAACTGTATTAAGTTACTGTGCACCTCTAATACCTCATCAAATAAACAAAGCCTTTTACTGTGCTCTGCCACTTTTTGAAAAACTATTCATGGGACAGCATGGGATCAGGTTTCTGCTGCTCATCTGATCATCATCAGACCAGCCTTCCTCCTGCATCTCTTGCAGTACAATGTATACATGACTCTTTACTATGATAAAGCAGCAGTAAACATTTAAGAATAACAATACGTCAAATACATAGTTACAGAAATTAAATAGTTTCCTCTATCATTCCTATCAGTGATAATAACATTGTACATGGTAAGTCTGATGGGTCAATAAACGTGACCGATGACTATCAGACGAGCAACTGAAATCAGTCATGTTGGTGCTGCTTGTACAGCTTGTTGGTTCTCACCTCTCTGTGGGTCACACCAGCCATGTTCTTCTTCCCCACTGCCCTTTACCACATGTTTTCCTCCCTCAACCTCATCTTCTCTGTTTTCTTTGCCTTTGCACTCTTTGACCCTCTTTAATCCTTGCTCCATTTCTTCAAGTCCCTCATCTGCTCTGTCCTTTACATATACCCTTGGTTGACTTTGACTTGTTCCATTAATTTCCTCTTGTCTCTCTTCACTCTGCTTTTGCTCAGATCCTCCTGCTCCTTCTCTTTCCTCTTTCTGTTCTTGTCTCTGCTCTCCTTTCATAGTGCTGCAGCATCTGTGGACACTGGGGCTGGGAGATTCAGTATCTTTGAACAGTCCTTCCACCTGGCTGGCTGTGATGAAGCACGGTGGACTGCTGGCAGAGTCTATCTCGAAAGGTGGAGGCTGAAAAGTGTTTTTTACAGAACAAGACTAAAATTGGACATCACATATGTGTCTATATGTCTTAAGAATTAATTTTTGTCTTACAGACTGTAAATATTGCAGATGTCATTTTAAATATTCTTGGACTAACACAAAGCATACAGTATATCCAAATGTAAAGGTCAGTTAAGAGGAAGTATTTGGACAGTTTAACATTTTTTTACTCTTCGGGGTCTGTGCACATTCGAATTAAAATAATGGATACTACATTTGAGTCCCAAGTCTCACCTTTAATGTGAGTAGGTTAAGATCAATACAGAAATAACTGTGTGAAAGATGTAGCACTTTTAACATGTAGTCCAAATATTTCAAGGGTTAAAAACACTAGCTAACTTCTAGCTACTAAATTCTTTTGGGGGTGTGTTTTTAATGTTAGTTCAACGCAAAATGGTAAATCGAGTGTACTTATGTAGTTCTTTTCTAGTCTTTTTGATCACTCAAAGCGCTTTTACACTACATGTCACATTCACCCATGCACACACACATTGATGGCATGGGCTGCCACGCAGGGTGCCAACCTGCTCATCATAAGGGAATTAACATTCACACACATTCATACACCATTAGCACAGCCATCAGCAATTTGGGGTTAAGTATCTTGCCCAAGGACACATCGACTGGAGGAGCTGGGAATCGAACTGCCGATCTTCCGATTGGTGGACAACCCGCTCTATCTCCTGAGCCACATCCATTACTGTATTAAGGGTTCCATCCTTGACTCTGTGAGCTGAAATGATTACTCTCACTGGAGACATCTACCATTATTTTCTGAACATACACACCAAGTTTCTTTTTTCAAATTGGATGACAGGGAGAGAAACAACGAAACTTTGAGTGCACAATTATTGAAATGCTGCATGCTTTAGCTTTGTGAAGCAAGTGTGTAATTGGTCACACTCTTTCTTTAAACAGAATAAAAAAGTTAAAAGTGACTTTACTCACATTTGTCAAGCCTGAAACCCACTTGATGCTGTTCATGGCTTTAATATTTGGTGATTGAGTTGCTGTTGCTGAATTTAGGGTTCAAATCCCGATGCATCCCGATGCTCGGTTGAGTATTATCTATTATTGTACAGTGATGCAGTGATTAGCACTGTTGCCTCACAGCAAGAGGGTTCTAAGTTTGAACCCCATCAGAGGCCTGGGATCCTTCTGTGTGGAGTTTGCATGTTCTCCAAATGCCTGCATGGGTTCTCTCTGGGCACTCCGGCTTTGTACCACAGATGCTGCTTAGGTTGATTTGTGACTCCAATTTGCCTATAGGTGTGAATGTGGGTGTGAATGGTTGTCTGCCTCTATATATGTTAGCCCTGTGATTGACTGGGGATCTGTTCACATAGTTCATGTAGGCCTAACGGACCATTCCCCAGAGACAAAAGGCAAGGTTTCTCCAACACATACTACACCACCACTACCAAGGCAGGTATCAAACTCCCACGACCATGGCTGTGTTATTCGCCCACACTGGACTGTGCCTATTGTGAGCCGTGCTGGCTGTTTGCAGACCGAAGTGCACCTTTCTACAGTGATGCGTGGGTGAAAAGAGTACGAGACTGGAAACATTTATCTGCGAGGATTGACTCACATGCAGAATCTCAGATTCATACCGGAGCGTGTGTCATATATGAACAGTGGAAGAGAAACAGGAGAATTGACGCAAACATGGAGAGAGACGCGAGAAATGCCGCCAATTACAGTAGACAGGTACTTGAGCGTATTATCAATGTTACAATCACTCTGGCCACTTGTAACTTGTCTTTTAGAGGACACAGGGAGATCATTGGACAGTCTAACAGCGGGAACTTTCTCAGTATAATACAGCTCTTAGCACGTTATGATCAGGTTCTGAAAGAACTTCTTGAGCGACCACAAGGTTCTGTTAAATACTTGAGTCCTGCTATTCAAAACGAAATCATCTACATTATTGCAAAACGGGTGCAGTGCGACATTCAAGAGGAAATAAACAGTGCTCAGTTTTTCCCTGTTATTATGGACACCACTCAAGATATTTCCAAAAGAGACCAGCTGAGCCAGGTTAATAGGTATGTGACTATCCAGAGGGATGAAAACAACAATGCCAAAGATATCCTGATAAACGAGGCTTTTCTAGGTTTCGAGGAAACAGTGGACACATCAGCCCGTGAGCTGCAGAAGGTACCCTCAGGTACAGTAATGCAGATGTCATGAAAGCTTTAACTAAAATCACCCTCGTCAGCGAAAAAAGAGAGGAACGGGATGAAGCTACAGCCCTAAAAAATCTAAAGGAACATTTCTGCTTTATTTTCCTAGTCTTACAGCAAACTAAAATACTGGAAAACGTGAATGCAGTGTCAAAGATGTTGCAGGCAAAAGATTTCGACATCCAAAAAGCAGTCGGTCTCCTCGAAAACATAATCAGACCCTCTCTGCATACCAACATTACTTTGACCAGGTCAAGAGCACCGCTCAAAATCTGGCGGCAAAATGTCCGAGCGAGTTCATGGAAATGCGCCAAAGAAGAGTGAAACGCCACTTCGATGAACTATTTGAAGATGATTGGCTTAGTGATGGTGAAAGCTATTTCAGAATAAAAAAACAGCACCACGGCAGCATCATTTACTGATGTTTGCACTTCATTACTGTTATATCTCACCATACCTGTCACTGTCGCGACTGCAGAGCGCTCATTCTCCAAGCTCAAGTTGATAAAGATTTATTTAAGGAGCAGCATGGGACAAGAAAGACTCAGTGGACTGGCTATACTCTCTATTGAGAATAGCAGACTTTGGACCTGAGCAGCGTCGTAAATGACTTTGCTGAGCGCAAGGTCCGTAAGATGAGCTTCTAATGAGTGAGTACAGCTTCTCTTTGTTATGAAGTGGAATTAGTGGGATTTGAATCTATGGCAATGTACTTGTAACCTCATATGTTAGAAAAATGATTGTGTGATATAGGTGCCACATCCATTCATTAATGCTGTGTTTTTGTAAGGCATATAATGAGCTGTGTTTTTCTTGATGGTTATGCTTATGGACATACTGTGCAAGATATCTTTGTGTAGCTTTGTTAGTGTCGGCTATATTTGAATGTTTGATAGTTTGGAGACATCATCAGGCTGTGGTAGTTTGAGCCCAGAGGCCTGTACTACGAAGCTGGATTTTCTCCTATGGAGGTAACTTCAGGGTTAACTCTGGGTTTTCTGTCCTACGACGCTGGTTCACTTCTTACCGGGGTAAATCACCATGGTAACTTATGCTGAGCGGCTGACCTGCTCCGGAGCAGGTTATGTACTGGATAAGAGATCAACAAGTATAAAAGCACCACCTCCTGACCAATCAGTTCTCTTGGAAAATGGCCCATTCATAGAAGATCCTGTCGACATTGGTGCAGGATCGTGAGAGGTTAAAACTATCTGAAAGGTAGGCTACAGATTTACAAGAGACATTAAGTTAGTTTAATATTCAACATTCATTTGACATTAAATACAAACCTATTATGCGTTTCAACCATTTGAGTGAATGATGTCAAACCAACTGTATAACATACAGACTAATATCACCCATGTGCCTCAAGGCTTATTTTTAAAAATATATCTTTTCGTCAATTTTTTAACAATTTAAATAAATAAATAACCTTACCACCACTCCAGTTCCAGAACTTGTGTCAGGAAACCTCACAAAAAGTCTCAATAAGAACATCTTGAGAGTAATCGCTGCAAAAGTGCAGAAAAACAGAATTTTATTCATATTTTTTAATTGACCAAAACATATATTTAAAAAATAATCCTTGAGGCACATGAGGGATATTATTCTGTATGTTATACAGTTGGTTTGACATCATTCACTCAAATGGTTGAAGCTCATAATAGTTTTGTATTTTGAATGTCAAATGAATGTTGAATATTAAACTAACTTAATGTCGCTATGAAAGGAAGGGCACTGAGGAAGCGCTCTGCCCGAAACATCTGTGCCGTAATAAAGTGAAATTGAATGATCAGAGTGCTGTCTGGACTCCGTTTATATTGTCCGATGAATTAATATTGTCTCACGAATTTACGCATTAACAGAGTCGGCAATGTTCTGCCAGCATTCCTTCCTGTTGCTGCGGCAACAGTGTTGCTTTTGGCCTGGATGATATGTTTGAATTCTTCATATTTGTGAAGAATAATTGTCTGCTCCTCCATGGTAAAGTAGGCTGCTCTGCAGGGTTTCTCCATGTTTGCGATTGGTCAAACGCTGCAAACACCTTTAACCCTTTTATGTGAACGCGCACTGATCAAGATTGGAAAACCCTGGGTTGAATTACCGAGTTGATAACCAGCTTCGTAGTACCGTTTATCAGGATTGTGAATGTCTGGGTAAGTCAACCCAGGTAACGGAGAGATATCCAGGGTATGTTAATCCAGTTTCGTAGTACAGGCCTCTGGTCAGGGCAGGCTGTTAGATAAGTGTTGATATGGAGCTTCGGCCGCTGTCCGTGGTGCTAAAAGGCTGGTGTGCAGTTTGAGTGTGTGGCCAGTCACCTGTAACGTTAGCCTACATGGAGACAGTTTAATTGCTTATTTGTAATATCATCACTACTGGACTTTTGGAATGTAACTTTAGTCCATGATTGGGCCTACCAGAGCATTTTGAGCCAAACCCATAGGGGGTGAAGAAAATACCACCAATGTGTATCAGTGGACAGCATCAAACAAAAACTAGTGTACAAGCTCCGGGGGCGAATATAAACCAAAATCGTACTGAATGCTGAAGCAGAGATTCTGAAGAACAAAAAATGTGTCCAAACTGTCCAAATACATAATGTCTGAACGAAAGATGAGGCAAGTAAACACTTTCTTTCCCCATTAGAATGATTCAGGTAAATCCAGAGTCATCTGAAGGAGTACACATTTGTTAATGGAATGAATGAGTGAACCTTTACTGTGTTTTCTTTTGGTGTGCTGAAACTCACAGTCACTGAACATAGGTGGCTGCAGGCAAGGGAGTCTGGGAGTTTGGCCTCAATAAAACCTGTTATCAGACACTTGTGTACATCTGTAAGTCAAACAAAACATGAGGGGCAGGGAAAACTTCAAGTTACTTTTACTTGGATTCAAATTTCCATTGTTGTCCATGTGTTAAATATGTTTCATGATACTAGCATCAATTTGATATATTCAATTCAAAACACTCCCCGAGGGGCAATTTAAAAGGCATGAGGATCAGCATAACGGGTAAAAACAGCTGCTTGTTATGCCACCGGTCACCACACGAGCAGTGACCCGGAAGATATTCCTATTATAGCCTTGCATTCCTTATGGTGATTCTAGAGATTTCATCCCTTTACAGTATCCACCTGACCAGCAGATAAAAAAATAGCAGTCAAATTGTAGCCCTGATTATTTTTCATGAAATCTTTACATGCAGGTTTCCAGTGTATTCAGTGTGTTGTTTTACCTGTGCTATATGGAGTACTGTTAAAGGGCAGGGCTCGTCCATTAACAGAGATACTGTGGGGTTTCTCCTGTGGCTGAGCTGGAGAGCATGTGATGCTGGAAAGTTCAGCCAGCAGATCCATGTCTGACTGAGCCCTGCACACACATACCAAGACTGTGAGGAAAATATTTATTTGGATTGGAGCACATAAAAAATACAGCAGTAACAATATGTAAATACATTGATTGGGAAATCTGATCTTATCCAAAAGACTCAGACAGTGATATTTTAATATGCTCTACTCTACTCTCATTGAGAGCTCCAGAATCTGTGGATATTCAGTGAAGGGCCTCACACTACATCAATCAACCCTTCTTTGTTCTCCAGTTACTCTGTAAATAACACCACAAAATGCTACATGGCCACAATACCTGAACATATAAAAGAAAAGGTCAAGATGTTTATCCAAATTATGTGCAATCCTCCCTTTTCTGCTCACATAGTAAGGGGAGAAAAAGAAGAATAGCCATTTAAAAACTTGAAAGGAGAGGAGGGTGAGGAGATGAGACTGGGGCACTGTGGGATGAACAAATACTAGCAATTCATAGAAAAATCATTTCACTTTTTTTTAAGTGAATGTGGCAGTCCTGTTACAGTCCAACATGCTTTTGTTTAATGTATAAAATCTGACAATGAAAGGACTGCAGGGTATCAGACAATGTTTTAATCTAAACTTTGTTTGGCAGAGAATATGAATGGTGACTGAAATTGGAGGGCAGTAAGATGTATAGAAGCATCTAGACTAAAAACTAGATCAGGCATTAACAATGAGACACACCTATGAGTCTGAAGCAAAATGGAGGATTACCACCTTCACAATAAACATACACACTATTTTAAAGTGTACTGTAGGCCTACAAAACTTCACTTCCCTCACATTTTGTTATGTTACAGCCTTATTCCAAAATTGATTAAATTCCTTTTTTTCTCCTCATCAATCTACACCCCATAATACCCCATAATGACAAAGCGAAAAAGTTTTTTATAGAAATTCTTGCAAATGTACACACCTGTTTATATAAGGTGTCACTGTTGACAGTGCATGTCAAAGCAGAAACCAGGTCAAGTCTGTGAATGTCCTTGAGTGGCCCAGCCAGAGCCCAGACTTGAACCTGATTGAACATTTCTGAAAGAGATGAAAGACCTAAAATAGCTGTGCAGCGACGCTCCCCATCTAACCTGACAGAGCTTGAGAGGATCTGCATAAAAGAATGGGAGAAATACCCCAAATACAGATGTGCCTAGCTTGTGGCTTCATACCCAAGAAGACTTGAGGCTGTAATCGATGCCAAGGCTGCCTCAACAAATACTGAGTAAAGGGTGTGAATACTTATGTACATGCGATATTTCAGTTTTTTATTTTTAATAAATTTGCAAACATTTCTAAAAAACCTTTTTCGCTTTGTCATTATGGGGTATTGTGTGTAGATTTATGAGAAGAAAAGAAATTTAATCAATTTTGGAATAAGGCTTTAACATAAAATGTGGGGAAAGGGAAGGGGTGTGAATACTTTCTGTATGCACTGTATGTTTATAAAGTCATAAGCTACTTTTTAAATAATATAATATCTCGGCACTTCTTTGCAGTATTTCTATTCAGTTTAGAGTTTACAGAAATGGTTTCACATGCAGTGTATATAGATCCAAGGATTGTATACTGAATTAAAGAACATTGAGAGCCACTAAACCAGAGTCAAATTCCTTGAAATCTTGAATTGCAAAGTCAAAAGTGCACTTAAAAATATGAAGCATATATACGACAGGTCCATGTTAGTCTCCTTACATCTTGGTGTTGGGTGTATACTGTGCCTTTCTTCCACTGACACCAGGATCAGTGTCCGTTTCCTCACAGTTGTTTGAAAAGTTCTCATACTCTGGAGAAAAAAACAAACAGAAAAATAAAAAAAGATTTAATCATAATTTTCCCACCTTTGAATGATGACAGGAAATACTGGTATTATTGAATTTACTACTGGATTTACTGGCATTGTGAGTATCCAGCACTGGACCTTTACTGGCAACTGGCCTGCACACCTCCACTGTGATGTCTTGTGAACTGGATGTCTGGAGGAGACATATTACATGTTTACTCTGCAATCACTGGACCTTTTTGTGTTATCCCTTTAATTTTGTAATACGTCCAGTGTGTAGAAATTAGTGACAACTAGCAAAATGGATTTGATGAAATTAAATGTAATATCCATAAGTAGGTTTTAATTATATATGATCTCAAAAACATAAGAATCGCTACGTTTTCATTACCTTAGAATAAGCCCCTTTATATCTACAAAGAGAGTGAGTCCCCTTCCATGTAATCATGGCATAGCCCCAGATTAATAGAGTATATGTGCAGCCATAGCTGTTGCTATTTCAGTGTGTTTTCAATTCATTAATTTCAATTAATTGTAACATTTTGGTCACAGAAAACATTTTGGTCACAAGTCTGTTTAATTCTAATGGTTTTAAGGCTAAATTTCTCTAGGGGAAAATTAGCATTAGCATTATCTGAGTCAACCATAAACTTTAGCACCACACCAAGCTAGCAGCTAGCATTACGGTTAGCTCTACCCACTCAGCCACATATGGTCACTTGTGGCTCCAAAAATCCAAGGTGATGACAGTCAAAGTGCAAACTTGAGGCTTCACAACAGTCGTCTATAAATGAATGATTTGCTACATCCATTATTTTTTACAGTCTATGGTTCTTCTACACATTTGGAAGGGGAGGGCAAGAGGAAGGGTATTCAGTTGGTTGCATCTACAACCTCATAGCTAGATGCCACTAAATCCTACACACTGATTCTTGGAGAAACGCTTAACAATGTATATGTTGGGCGGCAGAATCTACAGTCCTGACCAAAAATTGATTCATTTGAAGATAAAATAAGGCTTCAGCCATCTGATTGAGAAAAATAAAGTATACACTTGGCTGCTGCAGCGTGACAATGAATGACACCAAAACATTAAAAGGTACTGATAAATGAATGAGTAGCATCGGAACTAATCAACATTACCGTCTTTAATAACTTAGTTTATATTAATATTGTTGCATAAACCCATCACAGCTTCCATGTACCTGTAGCCTCTCCTCAGGAAGGATGGTGAAAAGGCTGTAGTCCAGAGCTGATCTGTACTGGCTCAGCTCCTCTGTGCTGTGGACAGCTTCCTCTGAAAGGTTGCCTGTCATGTAGCAAGCTGAAGAAAGTTCCAGCAACCAGTCCTGCAAACACTGCAAAGCCACTTCTTCCTTACTCCAGAGATCCCAATCTCTGCCCAAAAGCTGGGCCTCCAGGTTATTTGTCCAATGATGTTTACTGTGCAGTAAGTGACTGTGGTACTTTGAAGGAGGTCCAACAGCAGTACTAACTCCAGAAAGATTTGTGGAGGACATGGAGAGAGACAGGGCACAAGAGGAGGAGGCATGGATACAGGGAGGAGTGTCTCTAAGCCCTGTTACTGTGCCCAGTTGATCCTCCCATTTGTGATCCAGCTGGAGGTGTTTTTCCACTGTGTCTAGATCTTGATTTGACTGCTGCAGCAGCTCCTGGGCAACTTTGAGGTTGACAACAATAGTGCTAATCTGCTGCTGCATTATCATTTTGGATAGCTTCGTGTCATCCAACTCCTCCAATATCTCCCTCTCAGGATCCGTTTCTTCATTAACACCACCTGAGTCAAACTCATCAAGCATGTGAGTATAAGGGTACACTTGGTGGAGCATACATTTTCCTGCTTCACATTCACCTCTTTCCCTCCATAGCTCTGGCTTTGCTCCTCTGTATAGCTGTGTGCCCAGGTGGGCTTGTCTGTCCATTACTGTGTCTGTTTCATTAGATGATAGAGCTGCCTTGACTGTGACAGGCCTGACATCTTCTATGGACAAATAGGGAGACCGAGGAATTATATAATGAATATGTGATAAACAATGTACCTGAAGCATATGCAGTGCATTTTCAAAACATTTATTGTGCAATTACATGGTGCTTTAATTTCTGGCTTTTTCAGTATATAAGAATCCTGTATGTTTGTGTGCTGTACTCATTACCATTGTATACTGGTTCATCCCCAAAGGCATGCTGTGTTATGGTCTGGAAGCAAGGCCCCAGTTCTGGGTTAGCACACATCCCACCACTCAGCTGTCCATCCAGGGAGAAGCTCTGCTGCACTTACAATCAAGTGTATCATGTAAAGGTTAATTCCCAGGTATTTCCAGAGACCTGCACACAGGGCAGACAATGTCCCGTGTGCTGCACAAACTCAAGGAAAACTAATAAAGTGACTGTGTTAAGAATATCTCTGTTGTTGTCCAAAATCAACAATTAAAAAAAAGGGCCACACTTGTTGACATGTTCCTTCGCTTTGAAGAGAATGGTAGTTTTAAACTGAGAGTATATAGTGGCAGAGTACCTGACCGTCGTGACTGATAAAAAACAAAGAAAAACATTGACAATGTACAGACTGAGTGTACACAGCCTGGCCACAGTAACACGCCATCACATGCAGAACAAGAGTGGCCAGGCTGTGTGAGACAGAATCTCACTTCCTATTGTGAGAAATATGAGGATTTGAGAGAGGTTTTTTTTTAACAAAATAAATAATAACCGTTCATAAAGAGAGAGGTACACCTTTACGTCCTGTTGTAGTGTGTGGCACAGGTTCTGCAGGCTGCATGTGCGGTCCTGTGGGTGTGGCTGCAGACCTTCCAGGACAACATCATAGTATGGCTGTGGAATGATGCTGTCCACTGCCAGGGCCTGGCCTGCATCAATCACCTGTCTGATTCGGTCAAGATCCACTGTGCCCCACGGTTCGCTGTCTGTAACAAAGTATAAAATGTTGGATGCTGGCAATATTCCATTTGAACAAACTGTCACCTACTATCTCATCCTACAAAAAATCTTAAATCACAACTTTACAAACAACGTATGTTTTAAATATCAGTGCTTCCCTGTCGTTTGCTTTTATTAACTGGTTCTGGTCGAAGTCCATTAGTAAAAGCAAAAAAAAAGAAGTATGTAACCAATAAAACTGAATTACAACAGTGGCTAATAATAGGAAAGGATAAAACATATTCCTTGAAATACAATGTTTATGAGAAGAATGAGCAATGATAATATGTGAGGGCTACCTGTATAGAGTTCCTGGATCAGAGCACACAGACTATAGATGTCCGTTTTCTTTGTGCAGGGTTGCTGTTTAATGACCTCTGGAGCAGCCCATCTGTAAAGGCTGGGTGGCAGGGCTATGTACATGGAGGGTTTGACATATGCGCTTTCACTGCTGGACACACATACATAAAATATGATTACAACCAGGGTACCTGTAGATGTCAAATGGACACATTTAAACTGTATTTTACCTACAACTCAAAACACATCTGTTCAGCAAGGGGTTTGGGTAACTTTTTTATTTTATTTTATTTTTTACTGACATTCAGCAACTCATGTATCATGTACATCCAATTCAATCATTAGGCACAGAGCATCAGCATGAATGTCCTTCTTTTTTTTTTTTTAGGAATAAAATAACCTAAATAAAGAAAAACATAACAAAAACATGAACTCGTAGGGAGTGAGGTATGGTTATTGCTACACACAGCATATTATCCAGGGTTAACAGAGTCAAAGTCTGGCCTGCGTGGTGTTATATAGTCCATCCATTTCTTCCAGCGTGAAACAAACAAAGTCCTTTTTGAAATTGGTTTGGGTAACTTTTGACATCAGACCTTTGGAATTTCATCTTTATTTTGATTTTTTAATGATGAATTATTATTGTTTCTGTTTTTATATATATGAATGTGTGTATCTATGTATATAGTATCATTGTGTGTGTCTGTTTGGTTTTATATTTTCTCTTGTAAAGCACTTTGTGACGTTTGTCTGTGAAAAGTGCATTTTTCATCTCAAGCCGACTTAATTACCGTAATACACTTTTTACTGGCCTCCTAGAAAAAGGAAACTGTGTCACAAATGTTTGACGCACAAATCCGGGATTTATCAATATTTTCTTACCTGAATTTGTTACTCTGCGAACAAATTTAGAACTGCCTAAGATGGTAAATGGACTGTACTTCTATAGCGCTTTTCTAGTCTTAAGACCACTAAAAGCACTTTTTACACTACAAGTCACATTCACACGCACAGTCATACACCGATGCTATGCAGGGTGCCAATCAGCTCATCAGAGGGAAACTAACATTCTGACACCTAGAGCACACTCATCAGGAACAATTTTGGATTAAGTATCTTGCCCAAGGACACATTAACATGCAGACTGGAGGAGCCCGTAATCGGACCACCAATCTTACATTTAGTAGATGACCCGCTTTACATCCTGAGCCATAGCTGCCCCATGCGTACACATAAATCACAAACTTTCTTAAACAAAAAAAGTTAATATATATTCAATATAAACAGTATATTAAAAAAAATACTGGGCCAAAGTAGTGCAGGAGTAAAGTGAGAAATTGGTCAATATACACAATTTAGTTACTAATTATAAAATTAATAGCTCAGACATTGTAATCCAAAAATTATTGCCATAAATCTAATATATAAAAAAAAAAAGTCTGTTCCCACTTTTAGATGACAATAGCTCCTATGGGAATTTCCATATTAGAATGTGACAGCAATTTATTTCCCCCATCAGATTTGGCTGTGATATATGCAGCTGGTAAGTTACATTAGTGGACATTTCAACGGTGATAAAGTCAGAGCTAAAAAATGCCCTCGCTGATGACTTTGAAAGTCTCAAGAACGAGTTGAAGGCGGTGAAAAATTAGATAATTAACAACACTGCAGCACTGAAGTGTTGTTCGACCAGGTGAAAGTTAGCATCAAGGAGGTGGGGGGGGGGCTATCAGCATGGTCAGATGAAGTGGCTACTTTACAAAATACTGTGAGCGAGATGAAGGCAGAAATGGCAGATCTGAAAACGAAGTGTGAAGATATGGAAGGGCGGATGAGGAGATGCAACATAAGAATCATTGGTGTACCCGAAACACCTGACTCCAGCACTACAACCTCTGTATCAAAGCTGCTAACCGGGGTGCTACAGTTGGATTAAGAACCGCTGATCGATTGCTCGCACCGGAGCCTAGGGCCGAAAAAGCCGGGCAGAAAACCTTGCGCCATCGTTGCTAAGCTACATTATTACCAAGATTGTGTCCAGATACTGCGACTCGCTCGTACTCGGGGTCCACTCCGTTTCAACGGGGAACCAATTACCATCTTCCCAGACTACACAGTGACTGTGGCTAAAGCTCAGGCTGCATTTACAGAGGTGAGAAAGCTGCTTCGCGACCGACAGGGAGTCCGGTACGGGATTCAGTTTCCAGCGCGGTTTCGGGTCACTTACAGAGAGGAGGACAGGAGTTCACTGACCCGGACAAAGCTATGACTTATGTCAGGAAGAATATTATCCCAGCCACAGAGGCCGGAGAATGTCTGTGACTGTGAGACTGAACATTTCAACTGAATTATTCTCTTTTCACCTACAGGTGTGTTGACCATGTGTATATCACTGTGCCAGATGTCATCAGGTACAAATTCATAACACAATGCTTAACATTTTCTATATACTGTTCCACTTGTTTATTGGTAACGCTGAGCAGCTGGAACTGTGTGCTCATACTCTGACATACTATTTCATGTTTGGCTTAGTGTTACGACTGAAGTACTGGTTTGCCGTTTTTTCTTTTTCTTACTGACATGGTATTTCGAGTTCAATGAAAGACATGCTATCTCAGTTCCTGATTATTATTATGGGTTAAATTGGTCAGCCATAATTGGCTATTTGTAAGAGACATTACATTTGATAGCATGCAATGTTTATTAAGGACGTTAATGCTGTATAGTCTTGATACTCAGCATGATTAATATATTCTTTCCAAAGAATCATAACTTAAGTTTGCTGTGCATTATACCTTAAAAAATTGTAAAATGGACTGTACTTATATAGCGCCTTTCTAGTCTTTTCGACCACTCAAAGCGCTTTACACTACAACTCATTTACCCCATTCACACACATTCATACACTGATGGCAGGCAGCTACCACGCGAGGTGATGCTCTCACATCAGGTGGAGTGGGACTATCTTTTCAAGACTTAAGAAGCGTTTAAATTCATTTCCTGGATCAGACTCCTATACACGCTCCCAGTGGCGGCGGTATGAACCAATAATAACTTATCCACATACTTTGAGCTGAAGCGGGGTACGAGGCAGGGGTGTCCTCTTTCACCACTTTTGTTTGCCGTTGCGCTTGAGCCGCTTGCATTAGCCCTGAAGCAGTGCTCCACCATCAGGGGGATACACTGGGCTGGTTTCGGAGCATAAAGTCTCACTTTATGCAGATGACATGTTATTATTTATATCAGACCCCCTCTCAAGCCATCCTGCATTATCAACTCTACTCACAAAGTTCAGAAGAATATATGGTTATAAAGTTAACCTTCAGAAAAGCGAGCTTATGCCCATTTCTTCTGTAGACATATCATACTTTGGGTCAATCCCTGTAAGAGCAGATTTGATGTTAATTGTCTTGTGTGTCATGGTCTGATTATGATTGGCGGGTCAGCCTATATAATGTGTAACCTTTTGGGGGCTCGTCAGGTGTTTTCCAACCGGAAGAGGGAAAACAGTTTTTGACCGCTTTTCTGCGCTGTGCTGCGCTGCGCACGGTATGCTTCATGCGGATACGTATATGAGATAATGTATGACTTAAAAGCATAAGATGTCAAATAAATGGAATTGTTTGCATCTATACTAAAAAAGCAACTGGACTCTCATTCATCCGTTATGCAAAATCAAAGCGTGTCAAGAAGTTTCCTGTTGAAATGCCTTAGTAGCTTAAAGCATTGGCTTAGCTTCTACAATCCCTTTTAAATTTAGTCCTAAAAAATAAAATATTGGGTAGGATATGGGTATGGCACTTCCAAATTTTATGTATTACCATTGGGCAGCCAATATAAGAGCATTGCTGTATTGGTTGAGAAGTGATTGCACGAATGTCAATAGTACTGAATGGATGGTGTTAGAGAGGGCATCCATTGGGTCTACCTCCCCAGCAGCTTTACTATGTTCCAAATTACCTTTCAAACAGCCTATTTCAGCCTTTACCTCTAACCCAGTTGTTATCCATTCAATTAAAACCTGGAACCAGTTTAGAAGGACCTTTAATCTCACTGAGCTTTCACTTGTTGCACCATTCATCAAGAATCATATGTTTGTCCCATCAATGATGGATGAAGCTTTTAATGTCTGGGCAAGAAATGGAATAGGTACACTATCTGACCTCTACATTGAAAATAGGTTTGCCACTTTTATACAGTTACAACAGAAATATGATCTTCCTAAATCACATTTCTACAGGTATCTACAGCTTAGAGGTTTTGTGGCTTCTAACTCTGACTGTTTCCCGTCGAGTCCTCCTGAATCTCTGCTTGAAACAATTTTAAAATGTAAAGTTAACCTAACAGCAGAATTTACACATTGCTCAATACACATAACATGAACAGTCCCGATAGCCTCAGAATCAAATGGGAAACAGACCTAGAGGAAACATTTACAGAAGAAATATGGCAAAAAATTATACAGCGAATCTACTCTTCTATATGCCTCAGACACACTGTGATTCAGTTTAAAATAGTGCACCGTCTTCATTGGACCAAGGAAAGATTGTCTAAGATTAGGATGGGTATTAGAGGGGCGGCTGTGGCTCAGGAGGTAGAGCGGTCGTCCTCCAATTGGAAGATTGGCGGTTCGATTCCCGGCTCCTCCAGTCTACATGTCGATGTGTCCTTGGGCAAGACACTTAACCCCTAATTGCTCCCGTTGCTGTGCCAACGGTGTATGAATGCAAGGGAATGGTTAGCTTCCTCCTGATGTGCAGGTTGGCACCCTGCGTGGTAGCTGCCTGCCATCAGTGTATGAATGTCTGTGAATGTGTGTGAATGGGGTGAATGAGTTGTAGTGTAAAGCGCTTTGAATGGTTGAAAAGACTAGAAAGGCGCTATATAAGTACAGTCCATTTACCATTTTGACCCTTCGTGTGATCGGTGCAGGTCCTTCCACACTGCTGCACATGTTTTGGTTGTGCCCTAAGCTATACAATTTTTGGCAGTCTATCTTCCAGGCATTCTCTACAATATGTGGGATAACAGTACACCCATCTCCTCTGATTTCACTGTTTGGTGTGGCTCCGGTGGATGCCACTTTTTCTGGGTGCCACCTAAGCATGATCGCCTTCTGCTCTTTGTTGGCTATGAGGCTTATCCTATTTAAATGGAAAGATGCTCTTCCCCCCAACATATGGCCAATGGATTAGGGAGGCCATGTTCATTTAGAAAAAATTAGATACACTGTAAGAGGGTCCACCAGAAAAATGTTTGTCATTTGGCAGCCATTTATTTCCTTTGTAGAAGACACAGCAGCTACTAACATAACCCAAATGTGTGTACATACCCCTTTTTAAAATGTATTTATTTATTTTTATGTGATGGTTTTTTTTGTTTTTGTTTTGTTTTGTTTAGTTTTCCTTTACACCTAGATATGTTAATTATATATGTATGAATCTGCAAGTTCATATCTGAATATGTCTGGATGTATTTAAATTGCTGGGGGTCCAGTACCAGTGGGTGGGGGGCGTTGGGAAGTTGGTTTTGTATGGACAGGAACTAGGCTTGACTATTTCATGAGTGAGTTGTGTATCTTTTGTTTGTTATATTTGAAAAATAAAAAGAGACCTTGATCAAAAAAAATAAAGTGTATCTTCTGTCTTGGACTATGCTGCAGGAACCACTGATGCACAGTCTGGTTCAAGACTCTTTTTAAGTGAGTAAATCCTTGGAATTTAACAATTTTTATTCTCAGTTTAACTTTTTGTTTAACTTGTACCCCCTCCACTGAGGATGTGTTGAGCCTGGTTAGGCCTGGGCTTGCCTACCTGGGGACCATGAAGCCTAGACCGGTTAGTTTGGCAACTGCAAGCTTTGTGAGGACCACACTGTGGGAAGACAGGGCCCTCATCACCAGGCCTCTGTTGTGGAGGTACTGCAGACCCTCACAAACCTGCAACACGACTGACAACAGCCATCTGTGCTGCAGCACTGGGAACTCTGCACGCTGCAGGGACAGGCAAAAGACAGCACACGTTCAGTACACACACACACACACACACACACACACACACACACACACACACATAAGGCACAATATTGTTTACTATCCATAGCTTGAAAGTAAAGAAGTACAATGTAACTTACACAACATTTCCTTTTTCATTTATTCTTATTTATATTATATTATATGCTAACTTTAATTTAGGGCAGGGTTGACGCGTCGACCGTATCGATTACGTAAATACGTCGACGTGAATAAATTTGCGTCGAACCAAAATAAAAAATGGCGGCAGTGTGTAGCAGCAGCGCGAGTCAGAGAAAAGTGCTCTAAAGAGAGACAAGTAGACAGCGAAAACAGAGCTTTTAATCAAGAAGGGACACTCTGACCCTGTGTCTAGACAGAAAGTGTAGCGTTAGCAGCAAGTTTAGAAGATCAACAGCGAGTGTCAATACAAGAGGCGTTCAGGTACATGGTTAGGTGTAGGTGTAGGTCACCCACCGTTTGGATTTGCCCAAAACACAATGACTGCATCTAAGCACGTAAAATGAAGGAAATGCTTCCACAGGCAGTTCAAAATCAGTTTGTCTCATCTATCTGGAGAGATTTTGGGAGCAATACTCTGAAGGGATGTATCAAAGAAATGTTAAATAAATATTGAAATGTTATAAGAAATCAATCTTTTTTTATATTCATAATGTGTAAATTGCTATAGTAATCAAATAATGGGAAAATAATCAATAATCGAAAAAATAATTGTTTAGGTAATCGAAAAATTAATCGTTGGATTAATCGATTAATCCAAAAAACAATCGATAGATTAATCGTTTAAAAAATCATCGTTTTGCCCAGCCCTACTTTAATTAATAGCATTCAGAAGCAAGTGATTAATTGGCCATCTTATAGTATGAGACAACTGCAAAATTACTTAAAAGAGACCTCACCTCAGAAGCAAGCAAGAAAAGTGTATTTATAAAACACTTTTCACAGACAACACAGTTTTTCACAGTCAAACAAATAACATCAAATACAATCAGATCAAATCAAAATAAATAAAACCAAAGACATCAGATAAAATGTACAAGGGTAAGAAAAACAGGTACCAGTTAACATAAAATACCAAAAGCTACCTAAATGCCTGTCTGAGCAGACAGGTTTTTAGCTGCTTTTTAAATGAGTCCACAGTATTCAAGGACCTCAAGGTTGGGAGCCTTTTCAAAAGCTTCGGGCTGAATGAAAAGCATGATCTCCCCAAGTCTTAAAACATGTCTGAAGTACGGCCGTGCAAATTTAGGATGTTTAACTTGTGCTCCTCTATCTATAAATCTGAAGGTTGCAGGAAATCAGGTTATCAAAGGCTCCTTGAAAATCTGGGCACAATGTAGGACGCACTTTGGGCTAGAACAAGCATTTTCCTCTATGCCATTAACTAATAACCCACTATTTTTAACCCTCAATGTTAGACGTTGCATTCAAGCAGTAGTCCAGGAACGGCCTGCCCAAAGTGGCAGACTTGTACAAGGACGACTTTTTATGTCTTTTACCCAGTTGGTTGGAGAATTTGGCCTTCCACAATGTTACTTTTTCAGATATCTCCAGATTAGAGACTTTATTAAAAAATTGTTCGCCCCTTTTCCTTCAAAAACTCCTGCCAATTGGCTGGAGGACTGCATTCATAAAGCCCCCAATGACAATATTGATATCTCAGATTTATGACTTATCAGTTGCCTCACCCTCCTTAGAATATCTTGAATTGAAATGGGAGGAAGGACCTTGGTGAGAAGATCCCTGATGAAATATACACACAACCTCCATATGTGTCAGACATAGTTTGATCCAATTTAAAATACTTCACAGAATGCATCTAGCCAGTTTTACCCTGACTTTGATCCAACCTGTCAATGATGCAACCAAGGTCCAGCAACCATTGCACACTCATTTTGGGCATGCCCAGGTCTAAGACAGTTTTGGGTTAAAGTCTTTGAAACAATTTCGCACACATGTGACAAGGTTATTGATCCAGAACCAAAGCTGGCAGTCTTTGGCGTTGCTCATAGAGAGCTGAATCTTACTCAAGCCCAGGCCCATATTGCTGCCTTCTTGTTGCTCTTAGCAAGACGTCTCATACTATATAACTGGAAATCTAGTTCTCCCCCTAAACATAGCCGTTGGGTTGAGGAAGTTATGGCTCATTTGAAGTTGGAAAAGCTTACATATACCACTCTAGGCTCAGTCTATAAATTCCAAAAGGTGGCGCCAAGCTGCTGTGTGGCACACTCAGTGTATACAAGGAGCTGCTCAAGGACAGACGTGACTGTAAATAAAGACGCCATGAGAGTTCACTAACTTCCTCTCTCTGTTGTTTTTAACCTGAGATATATTTTTCCAACATATTCTGTTATACACAACTGAAATAGCCTCAAAACAGCAGGTCACTGGTGTGACACTGCATTCTGTGCCATGCACCAATATCAGAGTAGGAAGAATGAACTTTAAAATCCTCCATATGTTAATTACCTTGTTGTGCAGCAGGTTATGCAGTGTGCCAATGCTGACTGGCTCAAAGACCAGGCGGGTTTTCTGGAGGTCAACGGACAGACTCACTGCCATGAGCTGCAGCAGCTGCGGATGGAACAATTGGCTATTGTACAGTGCGTGCACACACACACACACACACACACACACACACACACACACACACACACACACACACACACACAGTGACAATTTGAAGCAAACACGGTGGCAATAGAAACTGGCACAATATGTACTTAACCTCCATATAAGGGTGCACTGACCAGTCACACACATATCTGTTAACCCCGCATAAAATAAATCATATAAGTTTATATAACTTTTAAAATTTTATATTATGAAATAAAAATGTGTTTAATAGTGTTATTTTATAACAATACCCCCTGTTCCAATACAATAATCCTTCAACAAATCTACAAAATTATATTTTGTCTTTCTAGATCATACTTGGTACAATACATCATTGCAGTCATTAGTCTTCTCAGCCAAATGGAAAAACAGTGAATTTTTTAGGCATGTGTGAAATTAGATGGAAAATATTGGCAAAAAATCCAATATTGTAAATCCCTTCTTTTTTTTAAAGATATTTATTTTAGGGCTTTATTAGGTGCTATTGCCACTTCACCAGATGTCAGTAACAACCCAGGTAATCCACACATACAAAGAAACCAAAATAAATAAGTTCAGAAATTAAGTTATGTTTAATAAAATGGAATGACACAGGGAAAAATATTGAACGTGCATAGTGAAATGTATTTAATACTTCGTACAAAAGCCTTTGTTGGTAATAACAGCTTCAAGACGCCTCTTGTATGGAGAAACTAGTCTCATGCATTGCTCAGGTGTGATTTTGGCCCATTGTTCCACACAAACAGTCTTCAAATCTTGAAGGTTCCATGGGCCTCTTCTATGAACTCTGATCTTTAGTTAATTCCATAGATTTTCTATTGGATTCAAGTCAGGTGATTGGCTGGGCCATTGTAGCAGCTTTATTTTCTTTCTCTGAAACCAATTGAGAGTTTCCTTGGCTGTGTGTTTGGTGTTATTGTCTTGATGAAATGTCCACCCTTGTTTCATCTTCATCATCCTGGTAGATGGCGGCAGATTTTTATCAAGAATGTCTCGGTACATTTTACCATTCATCCTTCCTTCAATTAAATGAAGTTTGCCAGTGTCATATGTTGAAAAACAGCCCCACACCATGATGTTCCCACCTCCAAACTTCACTGTTGGTATGGTGTTTTTGAGGTGATGTGCATACCATTTGACCTCCAAATATGGTGTGTATTATGGCATCCAAATTCAATTTTGGACTCATCTGACCAGACAATATTCTCCCAGTATTACACACACTGTAACACATTTCTGTAATTTCTACAGGTGTAACTGTATATTGCAATGCATTATGGGTCAAAAATAATTACAGTAACTTAAAGCATTTTTTCACAGTATCACATTGTAAAAGTACAGGATGGTTGTGTTTTCACTGGTTCTGACTGTAAACGATACATTACAGTTAAACACTGTTAGTAGAAGGCGCGGTTTGAAACAGGACACCACATTTGATGGCGGACGCAGGGGAGCGAACATCCATCCACTCAGTGTAAGTAAGATGTTATCAACCTACAAAATTAAAATGTAATTCAAGTAGTAACTTCATGCAATATAATTTGACCGTGTATCAGCCTGGTTTGCTCGTCTATAAACTAAAATGTTAAAATACCACTAAGTTAGATATATTTAAATGTTAAGCAGCAAACTTTAACCGCACTTCAAAATGATTTTTCTTCAGCAATTGAGTGTTGCATGGTGAGCGTGCATACAGGCCATGGTGGTTGAGTGCATTACTTATTGTTTTCTTTGAAACAATTGTACCTGCTAATTCCAGGTCTTTCTGAAGGTCCTTACATTTTCATTCATCTCCTGCTTTTATTCCATCAGTCTGCAAGCTCAGACACGTTCACTTAGCATCACCAAAGTCTGCTCTAAAATTATTGGACAACCTGTTAGAGCTCTGTCTGCTTTCTGTGACCAACAAACAATCCGCACTGCTCACAGGATCCTACACGACCCCTCACACACTCTACACTCAGTGTTTGAGTGGCTTCCATCAGTCCGCAGGCTGCGCTGTCCACACTGCAGAACACAAAGGAGGAGGGCCACCTTTGTCCCCACAGCAGTCCAGCTCTTGAACACTGACCCCTCCCTGTCACAACATCATTGCCCCTCAACTGACTGAATGCACATAGCACACAGCCCTTTACCATGAAGCACAGAGCACTTTGACAGTGACGGTCAATGAAAATACTGACTATAGCACTTATGATGCTGGTCCTCATGTCTTTAAATTGCCCCTCGGGGACAAATAAAGTGTTTTTGAATTGAATTTGAACAAATAGTCCTTGGCTCTTAGACAACTCTTCTGATAATTATTTTCACTCCTGTCAGAAATCTTGCAAGGAGCACCTGGTCGTGGCTGGTTTATGGTGAAATGTTCTTTCCACTTCCAGATTATGGCCCCAACAGTGCTCACTGGAACATTCAGAAGCTTAGAAATCTTTCTGTATGTTTTGCAACAATAAGGTTGAGAAGGTCTTGAGAGAGCTCTTTGCTTTTACCCATCATGAGATGTTTCTTGTGTGACACCTTGGTAATGAGACACCTTTTTATTGGCCATCAGTTGGGAATGAACCAGTTGATATTGATCTGCAAGTGGCAGGATTGCTGTCTTTTCTGTTCTATTACTGATAGATTTTAGCTGGTGTTTTGGCTTTCTATGACTTTTTGCACCTCCCTTTGTGTTCAATACTTTTTCCCTGTGTCATTTCACATTATTACACGTAACTTAATCTATGGACACCTATGGTTTGAATTCTGTGTGGATTGCATGGGTTGTTACGGACGTCTGGTGAAAATTTCATGTCAATAGCACCTTTAGAAATATATTTACTGAAAAATAATTATATATATATATATATGTGTGTGTGTGAAAGCATCACTAAAGAGATTTGATAAGCATTTTTAGGCGGCAGTCAAGTTAGTAAGGATACAGTTAACTCCCCACCAAATTAAAACAATCCAGTAACCTGACATGAGGGTTTGCACATCACTGCCCTACTAGGTCACTGGAAAAAGTACAGTAGCTCAGCTGTCAGAATATTCATCAAACCATAGGTGCAGTCCTCAGATTCAGAACCCAATTGTTTCATCATTACTTCAAATGTACATTAAATAATCACTGAAATCACATCAGGGCAAACCATAAATAAACTATAAAAAACGCTTTGCTGATTTGCTGGGTCACCTATAATTATATCACAATATCAACAAGTAGATGGTGTTTGATGCCAGATACAAACTACTTCACATATCAATATTTTACATCACTGATTTTATGCATGAAACAACTGTCAAATATACAACTTCACAAAACAAAAAGCAAAAATGTGACTATTCCACACACACACTTACCTGCAGTAGTCTTGTTCTATCAGGAGCAGGTCCAAATAGGCTGTCTGAGTGTCCCTCATGTTTTTTACTGTCACCCTAGATCCTCTCCAACTTAAACTGAAACACACAATGGCTGAATGTAATAAAGTATGAGTTTAAAAAAATTATTTTCTTTTGCTTGCTTTTAATACTTTTTACTTCTGTCCAATTCCTACTCATAATACTTTGTAGTCCATCTCATGAAAAGTAGACAGTTGGAAAATTATACTAGGGATATTAATTGGGACAATACGCTGCAAATGGATTATGTTAACATGTGTTGCAACTCATTAACTGATAACCTAACCAGGACAGTTGTGAAACACACCATGATAATTAAACATTAGCAAAGGAATGGGTAAATAGCCTGGTTAAATAGCAAGATCTTCTCACTAATGAAAAAATAAGATCCCACTCTTAAAACAACATTGTCGAGTGGATTGTCCGCTGATTTTCTTATCTACAAATGACTCAGAGACAATAGTTTTAAGAAAGGCAAAGACTTCATGTTTCTCTCAACTAATAGAGGAGGCAAAAGGTATCCTATCCCAGAAAGCCATGTAAAAGTAAAGAAGCAACAAATGGTTGACTTTATCATTTTAATTCATGATATATGCAGTGTTTCCCATACATAGACCAATGTGAGGCGCGGCGCCACAGAATCAACACCGAGCGCCACGAATTGATTCTGGGTTGTTGTTTTTTTGGTTTTTTTGTTAAAAGCCATTTTGAAATATAAATATCGTTCCGTTCATTCATCTCAGCATAGCACTCTTTCTCCCTGTTATTCTTGTACACACACACACACACACATATACACACACACACACACACACATTTTTCTACAACTGTTCAAAAGGACACAATCTGGAGCGAGCAAGCAAGAGCGCGCACTGGAGAGTGATTGCGCGCGCGCGCGCGTGTGTGTGTGTGTGTGTGTGACTATCAATGCAGCGCGTGTGAGAGCACAGCGTCTTGGTAGATCTGTGTTGCTGCTTATTAGACCAATCGCACCAAAGTCTTCTAAAGTGTAGCAGTTCACACTACATAAAACTAAAAAGTGTGTGCTGCATCCTGCCGAAAGCGGCACGAAGCGCGCGTGCGCACGTGCACAAAAAAAGATGGGTTTTCTATCGCTTATGCGTCATATTAATGATATAATGTCACTGTGTGGATCATTAACCTTGTTGCAGTGTGTTCCCTGGTTCTAGTTAGTGAACTATCAGCTTCTACCTGCTCAGATCTCACAGTCAGCAGTAGGAGAGGAGGAGAGCAGCAGCTAGTAGCTGTGTATGGAAGCCTAATGATGGTAAAAGTAAAACTGGTTACTACAAAAATAAACCATTATTATTATTTATCTTTTATTTATTGTTCCAACAGCTCAGGTCCATTGAACAACAGAAAATATCTTTTTTTTAATTATTTGTAATGTAATATTACTTTAACAGCTCAGGGACGTCCAAGCAACAACATGTTGTTTGAGCACTTTTTTGCAATGACAATTTGAAATAATGTTTTGAATGAAGGGGTGGAAATTAAAAAAATATTATTTTATCCGATTCATCGATTAATCGAAAAAGTAATCGACTGATTAATCGATTATCAAAATAATCGTTAGTTGCAACCATATTATTTTTCAAAATTTTCTTCTGGGGGAGCATACCCTCGGACCCCCCTAGTGTTGCTAGGTTACTGACACACAGCATCGCTGCTACAACAGCAACACCGCCTCCCACCGGTCAGAGCCCCTGCCCCTCAAAAGGTACAACCCTGCACAACACATTGCTACCTGGTCTGTGGGAAACACTGCTATGTGCACTGTTATGAGTTTTGGTATGTGTGGAAATGTGTGACCCTTGTGTGACATGACTTTTGGGTAATAAATATGTATGTGTATGTAAATGAATGTCTTGTGGCCATTTGAGATTGGCTGTAGTTATATAGGATGAGATTAGGGATGCACCGAAAATTCGGCCACCGAAAATCTTTTATCACCGAAACAACACGGCCGAAACAGCTAACTAAAGAGATCAGCTCCTCTGATGCATCTGTAGTAGACGTTATTCCTTTAATTGCAGCACTAAAGTGTAGTACACTCTTAGAGTCTATGAGCACACGTTTCACTGAGATCAGTTTGGATCCTCTGCACTTCATCGCAACTGTACTTGATCCACGTTATAAAGATCATTACCCGGATCAGGTGGGATTAAAGCAGCGCGCACCAGAAATGATCCGGGCCGCGATGGATGCGGAGAACCCGCTTAGAGACGGAGAAGCACACAGCACAGTAGAAGGTGTGTGTGTTTGTGTGACTATAAATGCAGTGTTGCTGCTTATTAGACCTACACCGATCGCAACCCTCCACCAAGTGTAACACTAAGTGTAATTTTTAACTTAATTTAATTTTATATTGTGCATTGTTGTAATGTCATTGCTAAATAAATATTTTCATACTTTTGTAATTGATTTATTCTTTGAATTGCAATGCCTTGATTTTAGTGAGGTTAGTACACAGTCATAGCCATAAATGCAATGGTACTAATAATTGGCATAATAATTTCTTTCGGTGTTTCGGTTTTCGGCCTTGGTTTCCTCATTTTCGGTTTTCGGTTTCGGCCAAGAATTTTCATTTCGGTGCATCCCTAGATGAGATGTTTGTCCAACCACAGATCATTTATTTTTTCCTTCAGAAACTGTATGAGATTATGTTTGTTCTTTGCTTGTTGAGATGAGCTGATGCCACTGTGTATGCCATCTCCTTATTTTGCAATAATAACTGTTTAATCTTCAACCTAGCAGTGTTTTGTGTTTTATTTCATCCTTGTGTTTAGTGTTTTCAGACAACATTACTGGAGATCCCACCGAGATTGCGCAACCTGTTGCCTGTTTCAAGGAAGGACAATCATCCTGCTGGCTAGGGCAGTTGCATTAGGTAACTGAGGAATCTCAACTCCATTTTTACTGGGTGTTTTTCAGAGATGGCTGTGATCTCCCTTTGAAACTGAAACAGGACACAGTAAGTGCATGTAATGTTGGTCACAGCCACACAGCCCTCTCTCTGTTCATATTTTCTCTCCATAATACATGCATAATCTATAAGCTTGTTCTGTAAATTAATTATTAAAAAATGAAAATGAATGAATGAAAACAAACACTATTAAATATGTCTTAATATCATTCTGAAATGACAGGTAATAATAGATTATGACCCTGTCCATCAAAATGACGGATAATGGGAAAGTTTAATGCAACCACTGAACTTTTGTTCAATTAAAGATCCCAATCTGCCCAAGACTCTGCAGCACACGACATCCAATAAGAAAACAACAACAGAAAAAAGTAATGAAACAGAACACACATGAGCCACCAGTCAGTAGTAGCCATCCAAATGATAACATCCAACATCCGATGCTCATCCACTGATGGATATCCATAAAAAATCCTCCCAAAGGATGTGTCTCTTCTATTTTAAAGAACCCTGCTGACTCCAGGCATCTTATATCTAAGTGTGTAAGATTGTTTGTGCCATGTCTTCCACTGTGAAAATTAGAGAGGCCTGGGAGGGAGAACTGGGCATTGAGATACTGGAAGCTGTGTGTGACAAGAGTCTGTCCATGATACAGTCCTGCTTTGTTAAAAGCAGACTCCAGCTGATCCAGTTTAAGGTCATACACTGTCTTCACTATTCTAAACTCAAGTTGCAGGTCTCGGAGGGCACACTGTCTTAGCCTTCTGGTTATAACCCTCTTTAACTGGACTTTGGTTCAATATATTTGATTGGTATTCAAAGACAATACAAATGTAAATGTAAGAAAAAATAAAATTGTCCTCCAAAAGTGGGGGGGTGGTGGCGGGCCAAAAAAAAAGAAAGAAAAAAAAGAAAAGATATTCAAAGACATATAAGAGATCCTTCAAACTGGAGTCCAGACTCGCTGTCTTTGGCTGCTCGCAATCCACTGTGTGCCTCCCGACTGCCATACAGCAGGTTTTAATGCTGGGAATGATTGTTGCCAAAAGACTCATCTTGATGGAATGGAAATCAACCTCTCCCCCTTCTTTTCAAAGATGGATGCCCAACATGATTTCACTCATACAAATGGAAAGACTCAGGTTTTTGAGATGTAACTCAATTAAGAAATTCTTGGCTATCTGGCATTCATTCCTTGTGTTTTACTCTTGCCAGCACAGTGCCTCAGCATCCTTTTTTGCATGGTTCTCAGCACTGTTAGTGAGGATACTGAGAGCTATTGACAACAGCTGACTGAGTCCAGCTCCTTGTATGTGTCAACGTACTTGGAATTGTGTGATTCTGGTTTGGTTCGAGGCATGGTTCTTAATGTGTTTCAGTCAGAATCTTGAGAGAATATGGTGGTGAGGTCTCAGTCCGAACCTCTAGGGGGGTCCGGGGGCATGCTCCCCCAGAAGAACATTTTGTACATGTCAAATTCATCATTCTGGTGCACTCTGAGAGCTAAATTAAGAGGTTATGTCTAGAAATGTTTTGTGTGCTATAGTAATTTAACTACTGGTTGAACTATTGGTATGAAAGGCGATGACAAAGTGGTGATGAAGACATTTTACCAGTTCATGTTCCAATCAAACAATCAAAAAAGACTAATGTCCATATTTCAGCTGTGAAACAAAGAAAACAGAAGTGATTATCTAAGTTAAACTAGTTAATTACTTATGAACATAAAATATTGTTTCAGTGTCCGGACCTTTTATACAGAACCGCAGAATAAAGTAGTAATATTCCTGCATTGAACAGACTCTGAAACCAGAGGAGAGCAACGCAACGAGAAGTGACAGCAAACTGCAGCACAGGCTAACGTTAGCTGCTCCTTTCCTCTGTCCGAGAGGGTTCGGAGTTGAGTCCTCCGTCCAGCAGAGACAGAGACTCACAACTTAACTCATTACTAACTTATTTTAACAATATAATCCGCACAAAAGATGATAACGTCTCATCTTATATCTTGTTTTAAAATATGTTGATATGTCTTATAAACTCAATATACCACTCGGCCAATAACGTGACATTTTACGTACAGACGTGTTCAGCTCACTGTGAGACTGTGGCAGCACAAATTAGACTATGGTGGGCCGCCACAGTCTATATAATTAATGGGAAACACAGAATGGTCTTACGTGGTCATGGAGGTTAAAGAACCACAGGTGAAGGAAAAAAGAGGGTCATCATCCTGGGTCAGATCACTCTCTCTGATCAGTGGAATCGATGCTGGCACAGCCAACGCCAGGCATGGCTTGTCTACACACACCTAGACAAATACAATACACAAACATACACAGGAGAACAATCATGCCTTTAGTTTCAGTCTGAAAACACCGTGTGATACAGCAGTATGTGCTGCATGTATATTTCATGAAAGCAGCAGGAGACACTATGCACACTAGACACAAGAATGGCAGGGTAGCACTGTAAACAACAGACTAATGATAGTTAAAAAGTAAAAGTATTCCTAATCCCAGTATATCATTCCTATAATACGTTTTAATACAAACTTGGATTCTTGTAGGTCATTTTTACCACAACAACTATATTCAGAGCATTATCACCTGACCCAGCAGTTCCACTCAGCGCTAGAGATGTTTTTTCTTCACTCTCACTGCTCTCATGGAGACATTTCCAGCAGAAGCAGCGGTTTTCAGTGAAAAAGCTCTGATAAACCCACTGTACATTACCCGCTCAGTACAGAATAGCTAACAGTGACAGTTGGTGAACATAATGGAGAACTAAAAAAACCCCAGATATTTCCATCAGGAAATATCTCTAATAATGCCTCTCATTATTACTACATTCTGAGGAGCTCAGCTAAATGCTGTAAATATGGTAACAAGCTGGTGCATAATGGCACAATGTTCACCATTTTAGATAACATAATTATCACTAAACACAAAGAACAGCTGAGGCTAATGGGATGATGGGGCCACTCGTTTTGCAGATATTTGGTCAATTTAAACTTTTAACAGACAGTAGCACTCAATATACTCACACACAGTGCTTGTTATGTGCTACTTTCCCCACTGCGCATGTGCGAATGTTTTGTATGTTCTGAGTGATGAAGGGCTGAGTCAGTCTTTGTTGTAGCCGTGCAAGAGTTTGAGTAAAGTCATGAAAACGTACAGTTGTCGTCGGAGTTATTGAGTTAACATTGGTAGCAGAGGATGGCCGCTGGTAATTATAAAGTTCCGCCAGCGTTTGATGAGAAAAAATCTTACGAAAGTTGGAAAAATGAAGTCGAAATCTGGAGACTTGTTACTGACTTGGATAAAAAGAAGCAAGCCTTGGCGGTTGCCTTGTCGCTAACCGGAAGAGCGAGGGACAGCGCGCTGGAAATAGCCGCAGGAGATTTGAACAAAGATGATGGAATGACTACACTTTTGATGAAACTGGACCAAGTGTTTTTGAAAGAGGAAAAGGATCGCCAATACGAGGCATACACGGAGTTTGACCGGATAACGAAAGACAATGGCGTTTCGATGGTGGATTACATTGTCGAGTTTGAACGGAGGTACAACAGGATTTGCCAGTTTAAAATGGATTTAGCGGATGCAGTATTAGCATTCAAGCTGCTAGACACCGCGGGACTTCATATTAAAGACAAAGAGTTGGACTTCCGGTGCAGTGCCATGTAGGGAAGACACGAGGTGACAGAGCTTAACACCAGAAACCTGTTAATGAGGCTTTTGCTCGGTTTCACAACCGCTTTATCACAGCTTTTATACACGTCAAAGTCACCAGTCAACTGAAATAACCGTCTAAATTGAGTTCAACAATTTAAGACAACGCCATGCCGGACAAACGCGGGACCGCTAAGCAAACTACCGCTAATGATAGCTCCCAGGCTACCTCGACCACTATTAAGTCCTCCTCTGACCAAGCTACAATTACACAAGCCATACCCAATTTGAGAGACGAACTGATTGCTAAGATTGACCAGAAGGCAGAAGCACAGAGTACGGAACTGCGCACTCAAATTGAGGTCCTGCAGAGTGAGTTTAAGAATGCTAATGAGTTAGCCGAGGCCCGCAGTGCAGCACTAGAGGGGCGTGTGGCTCACCTGGAGACTGCGGCTAACGAGCAGTCGGACAAAATTACCACGCTGGAACAGGAGATGACTCAGATTGAAAAGGAGATCATAACGCTGAAAGATAGAACCGAGGATTTAGAAGCGAGGTCACGGCGATGCAACATCCGAGTGGTCGGAGTGAGAGAGGGTCGGGAGGGTGGCAAACGGCCGGTCCAGTTCATCGCCGACATGCTCCAGGAGTTACTACAGCTGGACAAGACACCGGTCTTGGACCGGGCTCATCGCGCTTTGAGAAGCAAGCCAACACATGACAACCAGCCTCCGAGGGCTTTCATTGCGAGATGCCACTACTTTCAAGAGAAGGAAGAGATTTTGAGGAAGGCTGCAACGCTGCAGCAACTGATAACGAGCGACGGGGACACAGTTCGTGTTCTGCCGGATTTCACCCAGGCCGTCACCAGACAGCGAGCAGCCTTCACCGAGGTGCGCAACCTGTTGCGCTGATGTAAAGGCATCCGCTTTGGGCTGTGGTACCCCGCGGATCTCAGGATCACTTTGGATGATGGGACACGGTTGAGCTTCAGAGACCCCGGCAAAGCCAAAACTTATGTGCTGGAAAAATTGGTTACTGCAGCCGACTGTTGCGACTTTGGTGAGATCACATCCACTTCTTTACGGGTATTTTATGTATGACACAAGCGGCATTAATACTGACACTCTGTAGCTAAGACTAACACGTCGGTTACTTATGTCAATTCATTGCTTTATTTCTTTTTTTACATTTTCTCCCGGCCCTGGTTGGTCTGATCATTCATTGTGACATTTGACCTTTTTCTACATTGGACTGATAAGGTTGGCTGTTTGTACAACCAGAGATCTTTTTGATTTTTCTTCCCTTTCTCTAAATGTATATACTAGCAGTGAGCAAACAGCCACTGTCATTTTGCTTTGGACTCAGAAATGTATATGGATGTATGATGCTACAGCATTATTTTTCTGCTGATGTTTGACTTAATCTATTTTATGCGTTTTTTGGAAGAGCTACTATAATTGTTCACACATAGTTCTGGTTATAGCTCTGATATACATGGTAAGCTAGTTGGTAGAGTATAGTTTGGAAGTTACTAGTGAAAGGAACAGAATTCGTGTACTGACGATCTGTTCAGTTAGGTGTTTGAACTAATTGTCTTCTATAGTTTTTTTTTTTTAAATTGTATTATTGTCTTTTGTAGTATTATGTTTGTCTATGTGTATGTATACCCTCCCCCCTCCCTGACTCTTCCCCCACATTCTTGTGCTGTGCAGCGCAGAAACATAACATGTGCCTATTATATATTGATCCCTGGTGATCCTAAAGCAAGGCAGAATTTATTTTCTCTGATTATGGCAGCTTCTAACATTAAAGGTAGAGAGGGTGCTGTCACAAGGATAGCCAGCTGGAATGTCCGTGGTCTTAACAATTTAATAAAACGCAACAAGGTTTTTTCGTCAAAACTGAAGACTTTTTTACAGGAGACCCATTTACTAAAAAGAGACCAGTCCAGGCTTTGCCGGGGGCATTTTACTCATTTCATTCGGATTTCAATTGTAAAAGTCGAGGTGTGGCCATCCTTCTCCACAGAAATGTTCAGTTTGTTAAATCTCATGTCATGAGCGATAGAAATGGCCACTATATCGTTGTACAAGGAAAATTGTACGGTATACCTGTGGTGCTTGTCAACATTTATGCCCCGAATTGGGACAATGTAACATTTTTCACTGCGCTTTTTTCCATCACTTCCAGACCTAAATTCGCATAAATTAATACTAGGCGGTGACCTTAACTGTGTCTTAAATACCAAGCTAGATCGCTCCAAACAAACAGCTGGTACGCTGAGCAGGTCTGCAGGCTATATCAACTCCTTTTTACAAACATATAAGATATTAGACGCCTGGAGGTTTAGAAATCCAACATCCCGTAAATATTCTTTTTTCTCACCGCCCCACCATTGATATTCGAGAATAGATTATTTTCTTTTGGATGAACAGCTGATTCCCCTACTAAAGTCGATTGAATATGAAACCATGGTCATTTCAGATCATTGCCCGATAGTGATGGGTATTAGCTTTCCCCACAATATAGTTCCTCAGCGAACATGGCGTTTTAATCCTCGTCTCCTATCTAATCAAGATTTTGTGAAATACATATCCAATCATATTGATCTATTTATGGAAACCAATCAAAACCCACAGACAAGCAAAAGCTGTCTATGGGAAACACTGAAAGCCTATTTGAGGGGAATGATAATATCCTATACTGCCAGTGCTAACAAAGAGAGCGCAAAACGTCTCTCAGAAATAGAGACGAGGATCCACGCTATTGATCAGGAACATTCATCAACTCCCTCTGAAAATCTCTATCGGGGAAAGAGCCTTACTTCAAACTGAATATGACATTATAATGACTGACCGTGCCGAGGATCTGCATCGAAAGTCACGTTTGAACTACTATGAATCTGGGTTAGCTAATTCTTAAGTCATCAGCTCAGACAGTCTGCAGCGACAAGTTTCATTACTGAAATTGGATTACACAACGGTGGTAGTACCACATAACAAAAGAGTATTAATAAACAATTTCAAGAATTTTACAAAAACTTATATAAATCGGAAGCAGGCGATGATACTTTAATTACAGAATTTTTCAATAATTTAGAGATGCCTTCCCTAGACCAGGACGATATCAATGCACTCGAGGAACCATTAACACAGGCAGAAATTGAAAGGGCCATAAAAACATCCAAATCCGGGAAGTCCCCTGGCCCTGGCGGCTACCCCATAGAATTTTATAAAACCTTTTCTGCTAAATTGGTACCACTTTTATGTGAAGTATATGAAGAAGCCTTGCAGAGGAAAACTCTACCTTTAACAATGACACAGGCAACTATATCTGTTCTTCTCAAAAAGGGTAAAGACCCGCTAAAATATGACTCTTACCGGCCAATCAGCTTGCTCTGCTCTGATTATAAAATTTTAACAAAGACCCTTGCAGCGAGACTTGAACCAGCCATGCACAATATAATCCATAAAGATCAGACAGGCTTTATGACTGGCAGGCAACTAGCCGGCAATTTACGTCGTCTCTTTAACATAATATATACACCGAACCACAACACACGTAAGAGGTACTAATATCATTAGATGCACACAAAGCCTTTGACAGGGTGGAGTACAATTATTTATTTGCAGCTCTTAGAAAGTTCGGTTTTGGACAGAAATTTTGTAGCTGGGTAAATCTTTTGTATTCTAATCCACAGGCTTCTGTACGTACTAATAACCTTATATCAGATTACTTTCCAATTTTTAGGGGCACGAGACAGGGGTGTCCCTTGACACCACTATTGTTCAATGTCGCTGTTGAACCTCTGGCTGTGTCCTTGAGGGAACATACTGGCTTATTCGGCATAGACTGATGCGGCCTCAACCATAAACTTTCATTATACTGTGACGATCTCCTTTTGTACCTTTCACACCCAGATACATGTATACCTGTTGCACTAGATCTGATCACTAAATTTGGGGCAATTTCCGGCTATAAAATAAACTTTTCTAAAAGCCTGATTTTTCCTATAAGTGTAACTGCAAAGCAGAGGTCTTTTGACATGTTCCCCTTTAAGGTTACACATGACTCTTTTAAGTACTTAGGTGTACATGTTACTGAGAGATTCTAAGATCTATTTGAAAATAACTTTAAGGTGGCACTGGAAAGAGCTAAACAGGACTTGACAAGATGGTCGTCCCTTCCATTATCGTTGGCAGGAAGAATTAAGGCAGGAAGAATTAACATTAAATGGCTATAATGCCACGATTCTTATTTCTTTTTCAAACGATCCCCACATTCATTCCTAAAGCGTTCTTTACTGAAATGAATAAACACATATCCACCTTTATATGGAACAGAACTGTGCCACGAATTAGGCAGGCTTTTCTGGAGAGGCCGAGGGAAAACGGAGGTTTAGCGTTACCAAACCTGATGTATTACTACTGGGCAGCTAACCTTCATGCCCTTTCATATTGGACATCTGACATCTCTGAACATGAGGCACCAGTATGGTTACTTATGGAACAACACTCCAGCTTGCCCTACTCACTGGCTGCCTTGGCGTGTGCTCCGATGCCGATAAGTAAGCGCTAGGGATGTCCCGATCCAGCTTTTTGCACTTCCGATCCGATACCGATATTGTAGCTTTTAGCATAGGACGATACCGATCCCGGCCGATCCAAGCATGTATTAAAGATTAAAGATATTTACTTATTTTGTTGTTATACTCATGTTGAAAAGGGTTTTACTCTTAAGAACAACTAGCCAACTTAATTAGGTTAGTTTGAATAATCCACAATGGTTGGTAATGAGAAGCTGACCTGTTTATTCTTAACAGGGTTAAATAAACACAAAATAGACAAAATAATAAATAGTCAATTAACCACACAAACTGAATTGGCATCAGTGCTCTGCTCTTGAACAACAAGAGTGTAAACCAAGGCTTAAAAAGCCATCAGTGCAAACAATATTGTAAACTGTATGAAAAAAGCAAAACACACAAAAAAGCTGAGTAGAAAATAAATAGTGGGATGCTGGACAGGTCGCTAGGTGTGCTGAAAAACACGGACCGGATTTGGGGGGAAAAACTGAAAAAAACAGGAATGGATTATTTTTGTCAAGTCAAGTCCCATTCTCGCCAACCCCTTCTTTACTCCCTCTCTCATAGATCCAGCTTTTAAGCTGTGGAAAAGTAGAGGTCTCATATGTGTAAGAGATTTCTTTAAAGATGGCCTTTTTATTTCATTTGACTATCTAAAGGTACATTTCAACATTCCAAACACTCATTTCTTCAGGTATCTGCAGATTCGAAATTACATTAAGACGTGCTTTTCACCCTCCCTAGTAGCCATAGAGGAAGATTGGATTCATGATTGTGTTAACAGGGATCCACAAACAAAAGGCTTTGTTTCATTTGTATATGACACGATCCAAAATATAGCTGCTCCTTCTGTTCACCATGTAAGGACCAAATGGGAGGAGGATCTTAACCTGCAGATACCAGATGTGACCTGGCAACTGGCAATGAGTAGAGTGAACGCATCCTCCATTTGTATCAGACATGGTCTGATTCAGTTCAAGATATTTCATAGACTTCACCTCTCCCGGAGCAAACTAGCTAAGCTATATCCAGATATAGATCCAAGATGTGAAAGATGTCACCAGACCATCTATGTAGTAGTAATGGGTATTGTTTTTTGCTTCTTTTTTGCTTCTTTTTTGTTTTTTTTGTTTTCTTCTGTTTTGTGTATGTGGTTGTGTATATGTAATATACTGTTTGTAATTGTGATGTTTGTAATTCTGAAAATTCAATAAAAATATTTGAATAATAATAAAGACAAACAGTTGACACTTACCGCTTGTCCAGGCCTCACGTTTGACAACATGAAGGCCGTCTTGAGGAGGATATTTGGCGGCGCTGGTGCACTGCAGGTGAGCGGAGATGCAACTGACGCTGCCTACTACACAAAGTTACCGGCAGGAGAGAAAGTAGGTCAAATATGCAACATCAAGCGGCTGTTCAGGGTACTAATCCGCTTGACAGATATGGTAGGAGAACGAGATGTGCAGTCTGCCAAAGTTTATATCACTGGGCGAAGGACTGCCCCCACAAAAATGAACATGCTAAAGTAACAGAAGATGAAAGACAAACAGAGGTTGAAGAATGCAACATTACTTTATTGTCTAAAGACACATTGGGCCAGATGCAAGAACCACTCGTACGCACAGATTCGTTCTTAAACCATGCGTACGAATGATTTATGAGGATTTGCCGCATTCACCAATTTCCTCGTATTTTGGATTTTCTCTTAGGTACGAACAAAATTTACGAGTGATGCAGACCTGTCGTACCTCTCACGCACAACCAACCTGCAGTCCTCCAAAGCAATAAAACACGACTGTTACTGTCTAATTGTCTAATGGCAGTGTGCCAACGATATCATGTCTTTTGGGGGAACTAAATTTTTTTCCGGGGGGGTGACATCATATACTATAAGCAAGATATGATAATCACTTAATGAACATATAACACCTCCACACGGGTACCCTCATCTCCAACTTCTTCTGCCGGCTTGTCCTGCGTTGTCATCCCGGGTGTTAGCAGGTCTGTGCTGACAGCAGTCCGGCAGCAGGTGTAACATCAGCAGTTGAGCTTCAGAATCAACTGACTTGGATTTTCTTTTTAACATCACTGTATGCTGACTACCACTTAACAGAGAAATGAATAATGTCGATCCGCAGGCTGAGCGATTATTATATTGTCAGTATTTTAGAGACCCCTGAGTAATGGGTGTGAACTACAGGGGATGTAGAGAAGGGGGGGAAAGTGTATACTATGTCCTGTTCATTAAATTGCACTTCTGAATCCATAATCATGATGACATTACTCTGTTTGTAAAATAATTAGGCTATTTAGTATAAAGAAGTAGGCTATTTAACAATTTAGGTAGATATATCAGTCATTTACATTGACAATTGAAACTATGATATAATGCAAGCGTACAATATAAATATTAGCGGCCGAAACTACAAAGCGACTTGTCCACAGTTACTTTTCCACAGTTACTTTTCCACAATATAAACTGACTATTTATTAATAACTGTTATTCATTTAATTGAAATATTGCTTATCGAAGTAATAGTTTAACTCCCTGGCTGATGACATCCTCTGGCATAATTCATGCTCAGTCATTTTTGTTTTTATTTCTGTGATGCTGCGTGCAACAGCTGAGACAGCGTTCACAGCACGGGTCATTTTTCCTCATTCTTTGTCTTTCTCAGGACCTTTAATTCCACTAACACTAAATAATAATCTGTGTTTCTGTTGATCTATTTCTGAGAGCGGGGCCTCAGTCTGAGAGCTCGTAAAGTTCTTATTCTTAGTCTTTAGTGCCATTTTCATGAATGGAGCTTCTCCACAACCTGCCGGTCGTCTGACCTTATATGGTATTTTGGGGGCGTCATTCATGTTAATTTACTATTCTCGGGAACGTGCGTTCATTTAGAACAGGTGGGATTCATCATGTTTACGAAGGTCATTTACGACTGTTTCCTGGTGATACGAGTGTTTGGTGAATCCGACGTGGCTCACTCGTAAATTCCACCTCACGAGAAAAGTACGACAGATTTAAGAAGAAAAATACGAACATATTCTTGCATCTGGCCCAATGTCTAACACAGAGATTTTCATGGTGGAGTCTCTGGGGTCTGCTGTGATTGATACAGCTTGCACCAGAACAGTGTGTGGCGAAAAATGGCTTGATCATTATGTCAGTCAACTAACACAGGAGGAGTTAATGAAAATGAAGGACATGAAAAGTGCAAGACCATTCAAGTTTGGCGATGGGAGAATTGTCCACTCCACAAAGAAAGTAAAAATCCCAGCTGTGATAGCACAAACTAAATGTCAAATTGAGACAGAAGTTGTCCCAGCTGATATCCCTTTGCTTTTAAGCAAAACTTCACTGAAAAGAGCAGGGGCAGTTTTGGACATTGAGAATGACAAAGCCATAATGTTCAAGCAACCTGTAAAACTTGAACTGACATCATCAGGACATTATTGTGTGAACTTGAGGGATAAAAATACCCCAGATGGAAGTGACATCCAAAATGAAAACGAGATCCTCATTGTGACAGAAAACATGACAAAACAAGAAAAACAAAAAGTGCTATTGAAACTGCACAAGCAGTTTGGACCTGCCTCAGTTGAAAGACTGTAAAAACTACTGACCTGCTCAGGTAATACTGATGAGGAGTGCATCACAATCCTGAAGGATATTGTAAAGAACTGTGAGACATGCATCAGGTACAGTAAACCAAAGCAAAAGCCAGCAGTAGGTTTACCCATGGCCTCAACCTACAATGAAACTGTAGCTATGGACTTACATGAGCTAGAGCCAGGGGTGTGGTATCTGCATGCCATTGACCACTTCACAAGATTCAGTGCAGGGAGCATTATTACCACCAAGAAACCCAAAGAAATAGTGAAGCATTTTATTCACTGCTGGATAAGTGTTCATGGTCCTCCACGCAGACTGTTCACTGACAATGGGGGTGAATTTAATAACGAAGAAATGAGGGACTTGGCTGAAAACTTTAACATTGAAGTGAAAACGACTGCAGCTTATAGTCCATGGAGCAATGGTCTCTTAGAAAGGCATAATCAAACCCTCACTGAAATCTTGTTGAAAGTAAAGAGAGACAACGGATGTGATTGGAAGACAGCCTTAGACTGGGCCCTGATGGCAAAAAACTATATGCACAATGTGCATGGCTACAGTCCCTACCTGCTAGTGTTCGGGCAAAACCCAAATCTGCCGTCAGTTCTCACTGATAAGCCGCCAGCTCTAGAAGGGACTAGCGTGTCTACTTAGATAGCCCAGCACATCTCAGCATTACATGCCACAAGGAGAGCATTCACAGAAGCAGAATGCTCTGAGCGGATCCGAAGAGCCCTTCGTAAACAACTGCGACCCACTGATGACCGATATGAAACGGGGGATAAGGTCTACTACAAACGGGTGGATTCTACAGAGTGGAAAGGTCCAGGTGTGGTCATCGGCCAAGATGGGGTGGTGATATTTGTTCGCCACGGGGGCACTTACGTTCGTGTACATCAATCCAGACTTCGAAAGGTTGATGGCTGTGTGTTGAGAGAAAGAGCTGATCAGTTGATGAGAACTGAAAATGGCACATTACCAGAAACAGGACTCTATGAAAATGACACTGTAAATGAAAGTGAGGAAGAGGCACCCTTAAATGATGAAGATGCTGAGGATAACAATGAGCCCCCTCACACATCCGTACACTCAAATACTACTTGTGAAGGACTTAATCTGAAAACTGGACAAGTAGTTACATACACAGACAGTGGAAGTGGCCAAGCACACACTGGAAAAATCCTCAGCCGGGCAGGAAAGTCCACTGGAACATACAAAAACTGGTACAATTTACAGTACACAGAGCCTGAGCAAATTGCTGGCACAACTGGATCAGTGGACTTAGGACAAGTGGACAATCTTCAGCTGGGTCCAACTGAGCATGCTGAACGATGTGCAGACTGCCATGAAGAGGATGTACTGATTGTGAATGATGATGCCTTTATGTCTGCCAAATACGCTGAACTCAGCAACTGGAAACAGAACAATGTGTTTGAAGAGGTGAAAGATCACCTCTTGCATCTCTGGTGGGTGTGCACACTCAAGGAAACAACACAGGGGGTTGTACCTAAAGCCAGATTAGTTGCAAGAGGCTTTGAGGAAATGAACACTGAGGAGCTCCCAAAAGACTCACCTACGTGTGCCTCAGAGTCCCTAAAAATGATCATTGCTGTTATATGTCAAAAGAAATGGCAGTTGAACTCCATGGACATTAAAGCAGCCTTTTTGCAAGGTAAAGAGTTAACCCGAAATGTCTACATTCGGCCTCCCCGAGAAGCTCAGAGCAAAGGAGCTGTGTGGAAGTTGAAGAAGTGTGTTTATGGCCTGGCAGACGCTTCTCTTTACTGGTACAATAGGGTGAAGGACATTATGCAGCTGTCAGGAGGTACTGTGTCAAAAGTTGGACCCTGCAGTGTTCTACTGGTTGGATGACTCTTGCAATGTGATGGGAGTTCTTGCTTGTCATGTGGACGACTTTATCTGGGGGGGTTCAGGGGTTCAGTGCTGAGAACCATACGAAAAATGATGCTGAAGCCAGAGTGAAGCCCAGTACCAGTATAAAGTGTAACTGTATTTGAAATGCAGAATGGGAGAAATTTATATTTTTTGAATTCATGGTGGCTGCCCCCAGTTTTGCATTAATCCAATACAAGACCCTTACAGACGGGGGTATGCAGTTGTCTCCATGGTAACCAAGCTCAGGTGGAGATATTCTGTGCTTTATGTAGATGGTCAGACTAGTGTCCTCATAGAGTGGATAGCTGGTAACCTTTGTAGAGAGTGACTTCAGTTAATGTTAGTCAGCATAGTGTGTTGTTTATAGCTTAATAATAAGTAGAGGCATAGATGTGTACAGAATATCCTTATTTGGAGGTAGCAAGGGTCAGGATTGTGTTGAAGAGTTTAAATATTTTTGCAGTTTAAATACTTTTGCAGACAGCAAAATTAAGTAGCATTAAACAGTGTTTCCACTTGTACTGTAACAAGGGAATCATAAATAATTGGACAACTGATTTGAGAGCTTGATGTAAAGTTTCATGGACAGGTGTGGCCAATTCCTTTGTTATTTCATCATCAGTTAAACAGGTAAAATGTCTGGAGTTGATTCCAGGTGTGGTCTTTGCATTTGGAAGCTGTTCCTGTGAACCTACAACATGTAATCAAAAGAACTCTCAATGCAAGTGAAACAGGTCATCCTTAGGCTACAAAAACAACAAAAATTATATCAGAGAGATCTCAAGAACATTAGGAGTGTCCAAATCAACAGTCTGGTACATTCTTAGGGGAAAAATGGATATCAATGGAAGACAGCAGTAGTGGATGATTGCAGGATCCTTTCCATAGTTAAGAAAACCCCCTTTACAACATCCAGCTAAGTGAAGAACACTCTCCAGGAGGTAGGCATATTATTATTAAAGTCTACTATAAAGCGAAGACTTCACAAGAGAAAATACAGAGGGTTCACCTCAAGTTGCAAAGCATTCATAAACCTCAAGAATAGAAAGGCCAGATTAGACTTGCCACAAAAAGCCAGTACAGTTCAGGAACAGCCTTCTTTGGACAGATATAACTCTGATCAACTTGAACCAGAATGATGGTAAGAAAAAAGTGTGGACAATGCTTGGAACGGCTCATGATCCAAAGCATACCACATCAACTGTAAAACATGGTGATGGTAGTGTGATGGTTGGGCATGCATGGCTTCTAATGGCAATAGTTCACTAGTGTTTATTGATGATGTGACAGAGGACAGAAGCAGCCGGATGAATTCTGAGGTGATAGGGATATACTGTCTGCTCAGAGTGAGCCAAATTCAGCAAAGGTCATTCGACAACGCTTCACAGTACAGATGGAAAATGACCCAAAACATACTGTAAAGGCAACCCAGGAGTTTCTTAAAGCAAAGTGGAATAATCTGCAATGGGCGAGTCAATCACCTGATCTCAACCCGATCCAGCATGCATCAGAGAGACCCACAAACATACAAACAACTGAAGACAGCTCCATTAAAGGCCTGGCAAAGCATCACAAAGAAGGAAACCCAGCATTTGGTGATGTTAATGGCTTCCAGACCTCAGTCAGTCATTGCCTGCTTTTGTGTTCCTGTCCCACTACATTTATACCCTTGATTTGCTTGTTTTGCCTAATATATTGACTGAGAGGTTCTATAAAGAGGGCAAAGAGAAGTGGAGAACAGGGGCAACCCTGCCTACAAGAATGCTCCAAAATAAAAGAGTTTGAGAGGCTGCCATTTATTTTAATTCTTGCTGTTGGGTTATTATATACCGCTTTGAAAGCCTCGATAAGAGTATGATGAAAACCAAATTTATCTAACACCTTATACAAGAAAGTCCATCTTACTGAATCAAAGGCCTTCTCTGCATCCAATCCCGTTAACATAACTTGTGTTTTGATGGATATGCCACATAATATGTAGCGTCCTCCTCAAGCTGTCTTGAGTCTGTCTCTCATGGATAAAACCAGTCTGGTCCAAATGGATAAGAGATGGCAAGAGTTTTTCAATTCTCTTAGCCAATATTGACTTATACATTTTATAATCTAAATTTAACACTGAGATGAGTCGAAATTGTTTACAATCGAATGAATCTTTGCCTTCCTTTGGTATTACTGAGATTATAGCTTGCTTCCATGAGGGGGGAATCTCTCTCTTTTTGAGTGCTCCATTACATATCTGGCACAGTTTTGGAATTAACTGTTCCTTGAAAGACTTATACCATTCGGCTGTGAAGCCGTCTGAACCTGGACTTTTATGTGGTTTGAGTCTTGATATTACTGCCTTGACTTCTATTTCAGTGATATCCACGGTCAGGACTTTATTTTGTTCTTGTGTGATTGTGGGAAGATTTAGAGATTCAAGAAAACTCTTCATCTCTTCTTCGTTATTTAGCTTTGGTTGTGAATATAATTCCTTATAATAATTTTCAAAACTTTGTTAAATTTGGTCTAGTCTATGCTGTATTCTCTTAGTTTGGGGGCACCTTATCTTATTAATAGTGGCGTCTGCCTGTTGTTTCCTCAGTTTACATGATAACCTTGCTTCCTGCCTCATAGCACCCCTGTTTCAGAAATACCAATTTCTTTTTAACCTCTTCTGAGAATATCTCATCTATTTAGTTTTGCAGTTTTTTTAGTGATGAGGAAATAAAATTATTTTCCCTCTCAGGACTGCCTTGAATGTGTCACATCCTGTGTTAGTTCGGGTTTTATTTTGGAAAGTTGTTTCCCCTTGTGTATTTTGTTAGTTTTACTTCCTGTGTTTCCCCTTCCTTGGTTGATTGCCTCATGTGTTTCACCTGTCTTGTTTCTCGCACCTGTGTCCTGTTAGTTATTTCCCCCATGTCTATATAGGTTTTGGTTTTCTGTTTAGTCTTTGTCTGAGTCTCTATGTTTGTCCTGTGTAGTTTTGTGTGTTTAGGTTTTGCCAGTGGTCATTCGGCCTGTGTTTTTCTGTTTAGTCGGTTATTCCTGGTTTGGCCAATACAGTGCCTCTTATTCCTGAGACTGTCTGCATTTTTGGGTCAATCTGCGCTACTCACTGTGACAGACCGTGACAGAATGCATCCAACACCATAAGAGGAGACACTTCTCCATTGTTATTTTCTTTAAAATAGGTATAATAATAATAATAATAAATCAAACTTATATAGCGCTTTATGTGGTGCTCAAAGACGCTTTACAATTTCCCTATTTCCCTATTTAAAACTATGAAACAAATGTTTATAAGTTATAAAAGGTTAAAAAACAAACAAACAAAAGAAGACAAAAACAAAGGTTAAAACATGACGAGTCCAGTGGGAGCTAGGAGTTGAAGGCTAGTATGAAAAGGTGTGTTTTTAGTGCAGATTTGAAAGAGGAGAGGGTTGGGGAGATTTTGATGTGAGGGGGGAGTGAATTCCATAGGGTGGGGGCAGCAACAGAGAAGGCCCGATCACCCCGATCTATTGCCTTTTCCAACTCTCCTTTTACCTGGGGGTTATTCAATAAACTTGAGTTCAATTTCCATAGTGTAGATTTTGGGTTATTACCAATATTAATTGTCATTACTATTGGTGAATGATCAGACTTATCAATTGTTCCAATATCACATGACTGAATTCTAAATCGTTCTCTCTTAAATGCAAAAAAATAGTCAATCCTTGAATAAGTAGATTGAGGTGCAGAAAAATAAGTGTAGTCACGGCCTGTTGGATTAAACTCTATCTACTATGCCGATTTCTTTCATTATAGAGTTTAGTTTATCAATCTTGGGTTTACTATATCCTAAATTAGAGGTGGAGAAATCAATTTTTGATAATCTTACACTACCGGTCAAAAGTTTTAGAACACCCCAATTTTTCCAGTTTTTTATCGAAAAAATGTTTTCAAGCTTACCATCATGGTCTTTTTTCCTAAGGTAGTTCTGGCATAGCTTGGACTTATGTTTTGGGTCATTATCTTGCTGTAGGATGAACCCCTGACCAACTACGTGCATACCAGAGGGTTCTGCATGGCGCTGCAGAATGCTGTGGTAAATTTTGATTCATCAGTCCATAACAGCTTCTTCCAGTCTTCAGTAGTCCATTGGTGGTGTTCCATGGCCCAGGCAAGCCTCTTCTTCTTATTTTGATGTCTTAGCAATGGCGTTCTTGCTGAAACTTGACCTGTCAAACCTGCAACACGAGGTCTTATCTTCACAGTTGAAACTGAGACTTGCTTACTACGACCACTATGAAGCTGTGCTTGAAGCTGTTCTCCTGTGAGCCGCCTATCACGCAAGCTGTTGACTCTCAGAAACTTGTCTTCTGACTCTGTTGTGGCTTTGGGTCTGCCAGACCTCTTCCTTTCAGAGTTTCCCCCAGTTTATGAGTGAAACTGTACTCACTGACACCTTGACTTTCTTCGCAATTTCTCTATGGGAAAGACCTACATTTTTAAGTGTTTTTGTATAATTTTCAGTTTTGGGTAACCTTACCTTTTTTTTTTTTTACCTCTGGCAGTTCACCACTTACCTTTGTACCATTTCAAGCTCTTCATTGGACTTGAACTACTTGAATTTCAATAAAAAAACTGGAAAAACTGGGATGTTCTAAAACTTTTGACCGGTAGTGTATATTCATATCACCTCAACATATAAGCACACCCTGAGCTTCAGCAGACATCACATCAAATCATTTTTTATAAAAGGTCCAGTCACTCCCAGGAGGAGCATATATGCTAAAGAAAGTTACCATCAGCCCATCAATCCATCCCGTTATCATTACATATCAGCCTTCTTTATCTTTAGTCTCTGAAATGTGTTCATATTGGATTTGTTTGAAATAATGATGGCAGAGCCTCTTCTATGTCCCGATTTATAGGATGAGTGAAATACATATTTAACGCCTCCTCTTCTCAGTTTTGCATGTTCAGTTTCAAATAAATGCGTTTCCTGAAGGCCCTTTTGAAAGTTCGTTTTTTTGTTGTTGTTTTAACAGTGTACTGTATGTGGCCCATGTTGAATTGATCATGTATAAATGCTCGACGATTAAAAGCGTGTGATAATAATGCCCCAATATGCCACCCCCCCCTCCCCTCCCTCCTCCTCTGCACACACCTCTCTTCCTTTGTCAATGTGAACGCGCAGAGCGGACACAAACGGAGGCGCGTTGCAGCAGCAGTGTACAGCTGCAGCCCACACACACCTCCTCCCCTGCCCCACCAGCCAGGTAACACATAAATGAATCGAGTCAAGTGTATTGTTTGCCCCCTAAGCCTCAGTTGCCAAGCTATAGCGACGCTAGCCCAAATCAATAATAGATATGACGTGATGACCACCACACAACTAATGTTGGTAGAGTTTGCCATTGGTACAGCATGTGAATCTATCAGTATACTTAAGCTGAATATTTAGTCTTGTGTAGGTTTACATTAGGCTACATCATTAACACTTGCAGTAATTTATTTGCTAAATGACAAACAGACAATTCCCAATTGCCTGCAGAAAAAGTAACCTTCTGCCTTGTTGTAATGTCAACAAGCAGTCTTACTCATACTTTTAGTCTCTTTTTATTTACTAATTGCAGCATAATGCCTAGAAAGGAGAGGGTAAGAAAGGAAAAAGAAAGGGATCTACAGCAGGCAGTCCAGGGAAGCAGCTCTCTGCTCTCCTGGATAAAAGCATCCACCAGCAGCAAGGAGGAAGAGGAAGATGAAGATGAAAGGTCAGAGTCAAGACCAGAGTCATGTTAACTGTTTAGGCATTTTAAAAGCTCAGATTTTAAAGTTGAACTGTTCCTCCAATTCTATTGAAATATCTTAAAAGCTGTCCACATTGTATTTTAACTACACATACAGTAGTGGTTCTTTTATGTCAGCGAGAATGATTTTCAGGCTAGCTTCCCCTTCCTCTCCATTAATATTAGCTAGTGAGGACTCTGGACTCTGGTTTCCGTGTGTTTCTGTGCATTTTTCTTGGGTTTTACTTTGCTCTGCCTATCTCGCAATAAAGTCTTGCCCTTATCCATGTTTTACCTTCAGTTTTAAATCGAGTTTGTCAAGTTAATGGGCACTTAAATCCTAGTAGTCAGGGGAGATTCTCTCTCAAGCTGCCATCTTGGCGGCTGCTAAACCGGAAACCCCCTCAAATTAAAGCTGTCTGCATTTGGATCATATCTTGATTGTTTCATTTCAAATCCATTGTGGTGGTCTACAAAGCCAAAATTACGAAAACTGTGTCACTGTCCAAATATTATTATTAATGTATTATTATTTATGGCCCTGACTATATGTGTGAATGGGCAAAGACTAATGGGGCTTTTCCATTATACAGTTCTAGCACTACTTGACTACTCTGCTGTGATGTCGTTTTATGCAGAAAAATATAAACAATGGAGGATATCGGGGCGATCGTGTACATGCTGCTCAGTCTTTTTGTCACACTCAAAGCAAGAGTTGAGAAACAAATCGCTGTAATGCTGTTGCCAGTATTAAAAATGGCGGGTTTGATTCTTGTGTCTCTCTTCCAGTGACAACGGCCAGCAGTCTGTTGACGTCACATTTTAGTATCGGTTCAGCTTGCTTGGAAACTCGCCAGAGCAGATACCAAAAAAAGCTGCAGGTACCAGGTACTTTCCCTAACGGAAAAGTAGATTTGAGTCGAGTCTAGCCAAGTAGTGGTAGAACGGTATAATGGAAAAGCCCCATAAAATCCCATTGGAGGGGTCATTTGATAAGATTAAGCGGCAAATAGCTAAAAGGATGGTAGGTAAGGTAAAGTCAGTTAATGTCAGTGATCTTTACAGTCTTTGAACCATGAATTTGAAATACTTGTGCTGATCCATCAGGTACATGTAAAGATATTTGACTTTGACCTTCTGGTGGCGCCAGAGGATAAGTCAAAGGATGGCCAGTCACATGGATTCATCTTCTGGGCACCATGGTTAGCTGTTCTGACCAAAGTGCTGGACCAACTGACATTATAAGCCATTAAACCATCTCAACACTGGAAGCTATACATGATTTTGAAAGTAGCTATGCAACCACAGCATTGCTGTAAAATGTAGTTAAACTTGCAATAATCCTACATATAATATCACTACTCCCCAACACTGGCTGCACACATAACAATGCATAAATAGCTACTGTATATGTTGATGTGAAATACCTTTCCAAAGCCTAAACAGTGGGCTGTTGTCCAAGAAGATTTTCCGTTTGTCTTCTTATTGAGCCACAGGTTAATTTCACTAAAAGGAGTAGAAACGCACACAAATATATGAGTTGCATTATACATTACACAGATTACAGATAATAAATCATAAGAATTGTCTTAACACTGAGTACACTATATTTGAAGTGGACAAATGCCTGATACTGTGTTTTACAGCATATCCTCTTACCAGATACATCTCAGTGGTTATTTTGGAGTGTATGGCCATCTCTATAGCACCATCCTAATGTCAGACTTGATGTGCAGTTGCATAAAAGGAGAATGTGTTGTTTTTAAAATACTAATTTGTCAAATTAGTGCAATCTTATGCCCTCCGAAATACTATGAAGAAACCACTTGTTGAATGGTGCCCTGCACTGTAATTTAGGGTTGGAGGCTTGCAGGTCTGATGTAAACACCTGCTGAACTACCTGCTTGGCTTTGATTTACAGATAGATTTAAAAAAAAAAAAAAAAAAAAAAAAAACTTATTTTAAAGTACTTAAGCTAACATTTTAGCATAACAAATAAAAAGGCTAAAACATATCAGTTTCAAGCAAGCAGAATATGCTAAGAATTCCCTCCAGGACCTCAATTTCTACTACAATTAAGTTTTATGCAGTTCACACTAAACCTTGGTTTTCCATCTTTTTAGAAATGGGGACCACTGGAGATTCCATATCAAAGGAGGAGAGTTTTGTGTCTGCTTCCAACATTCAATTAGTTGTCTCCTTCATTACCTTGAATGCTAGATGGGCCATTTTTCTGCTGGAACAGTGTCTTGTTTAACAAATAGAACATCTGTTCAGGTTCAACATGAAAGTACACATCTGCTCTTTTCAGTTGCATTAAAATAAATGGCCTTTTCGAAGGTATTCAGGCTTCTCAAAATTATAAAATATTAGTAAAAAGAAAAGTCTAATCAAACATGCCTCACTACAGAATGCAAAAAGTCAATGTAGTTGTAATTGTAAGATTGATATTGCGTTTCACATGATATACCGTAATTGTATCTGATCCAGCAAAGATGAAGGGTGTAACAAGATGGAGGTTGAGGTATGGGATGGGCTACAGTAGAGCCTCCTCAGACCGGAGTCCTTACACAGATGTTGCATGGAGAACGTGCAGCTTTCCAGGAAGTCTTGCATCTAATGACATACAGCAGCAGGATTTAACAAATCACTGATTCTAATGAAATGTGGTGGCTTTACATATTCAAAAGATAACTGTGTGTCTACTACAACTGGGCAAAATTTGGTTTAAAAGAGAATGTTTGTTAGACTATAGAGCATTTTGGGATAGTAATTCAACAAGCAGCCTGTTCTACAATATCTCCTAGACATATCTCTTTGCAAACACTGAGCAATAGCAAAATTCTACATCAATAGGAAAAAATGCCAATGGGCCAAATCTGGCCCTCCAACAAAGATATTTGGCCAACTAACAAAACCTGAGGTTGTCCCTTTTATAGATTACATCAAATCTGCTGTTCATAAATCCACAGCAAATAACAATGTTAACACAACGCTCATGTAAATACCAATATAACACCTTAAAAGATAATATAATTTGGTCAATCTGACCAATTATTTGCTTCAACCATGAAATAAACAGGCCACTGCAGAGTGCGTGAATAAGCTACCGATTACATTTCTAGCCTCATGTATATTCATGTTAGTCATTTTTGCCAAATCAGAAGGTGATGTAACTCTGTTGGCCTTCATTTGTTAATGGGAATTATCTGCCCCCAGGTACAACCCTTTAACTGTTTTGGCAATTCAATGTTATGCTTGAATTAATTAAAATGAACAAACAAAACATATTAACATATTTGTAATATACTGGTATAGAAGGATAGCTCCCTTGTTTTAGAATTTTTCAAAACTGGCCCCTTTTCTCCTCTCTTCCCTTGTGAGGGACAGAGAGGGGACAGAGAGCCAGAACCATGGGTAGACATTGGCCTGATGCAATCATGTAAAGTGTGAGCCATCATTTTAATGCTTAACTGTGATTGGCTCAGCTGTTTCAAAATTATGAAGCAGTGATGTGAACTAACCGAGAGGGCAATTGGAACATTTATGTCCTAGGCTGTGCACACACACTTGCAGGGTAATGACACCTATTTATTAATTTTTTTAAATTTACACCTGCTGACATATATTCACATTCAGCTGGGCCTTTTGCACTTTGTGCAACTCCTCAGCAAAAATTAGCAAGTGCAGGTCCACACACGAAGCCAAGACCTACCACTCTGCCCTCAGCCCTTTAGTCTTGACCATTTTTTAGACACTTGTTAGTCCCTCCATTTTATAGAAGTGCATAATTCAATCACTGGAAAAGCCCTTTAAGTAGTAAAATTGTTTCAACTGCTGCTGTTGGAACTATTCATGTCAACTCCACCTACACCCAGTGAGAATTAACATTGACGCTCTAAGTAAAATTCCACTGATTCCACTCAGCAACTTACTCTGGCACTGTCTTCTTTCTTCGCAGCCATGAGCCAGTCAAAGGCTGTCCGGCCCTCCAAGTCATGGAGCCTTAGATCTCCTCCAGCATCTAACAATCCACTCATCACTGAATGGTTACAGGAGAATACACCGGCATGGACTGGGGTGCTCCAGTCCTCACAGCGACTAGAAGAAAGTTGATATCAACATGCTGTCATTTGTTAGCTAAGATTCACTGTGTTGTAAGACACTTAATGTAAACACCAAACAAAGAACATGTCATTCTTTAAAGCCACAAGTTAAGTCCAACTGTCAAGTCAATTTCAAGTCCGAGAATTTGTGTTTTGAATCTTAAACAAATCATTTTGTTCCCATTTTAAATGTTTTAATTGAGTAAATGGACTGTGCTTGTATAGCTCTTTTCAAGTCTTTTCTACCACTCAAAGCACTTTTATACTACATGTCACATTCACCCAATCACACACATTCATACACTGATGACAAGGGCTACCATGCAGGGTGCCATCAGGGGGAAATTAACATTCACACACATTCATACACACACATTCACGCAGCCATCGGGAGCAATTTGGGGTTAAGTATCTTGCCCAAGGACACATCGACTGGAGGAGCCAGGAATCGAAGCACCGATCGGTGGATGACCGACATACCTCCTGAGCCACAGCCACTCCTGTGAGTGTAGTAATTTTACAGAAATAAATGATTTTTCAAATATATAATATTTAAATACATTTTATAACACTTAAAAGAAAAATTGTCTGACTTGCCTTCATGACACTTAATGTCATATTTATCAAATCTAAATCTAGTTTAGAATATCTTACTGAATCCATCTGTTTACAACTAAAGAACATTTACAACAAAAATTAACTACAAAGACATACCATTCACTTCTGATATTGCAGTGACGCTTCTTGTACCTCACCAGTGAATTTTAGCCAAGTACAAATACCAGCTTGCAGAGAGCACGTTAACAAGACAACAGCCTACTGTTTAACTCTGGCTTTTTGGTAAGTAACTTACAGTGCATCCGGAAAGTATTCACACCCTTTCACTTCCCTCACTTTTGTTATGTTACAGCCTTATTCCAAAATGGATTAAATTCCATCTCATCAATCTACACACAATACCACATAATGACAAAAAGCGAAAAAGGTTTTCTAGAAATTCTTGCAAATGTATTAAAAATAAAAAACTGAAATAATGCATTTACATAAGTATTCACACCCTTTGCTATGACACTCAAAATTGAGGTCAGGTGCTTCCTGTTTCCACTGATCATCCTTGAGATGTTTCTACAACTTGATTGGAGTCCACCTGTAGTAAATTCAATTGATTGGACATGATTTGGAAAGGCACACGCCTGTTTATATAAGGTCGCCAGGGTTTCCCGCAGAAAATGTGTTACTTAAGGTGGTGGGTAGCAGTGAGACCGGGGGGGGGGGCAGCCACGTGTAAACGCAAACTGGCCTTGACAATAAAACATAACACCTATCATAATAATTTCAGATAGCCTACTACGAGCGAACAGTTGACAGGTTATTCTATTAATTATAGAATTTAGGCCTGAAATTCATTTTTTAAAATAGGGTTCATTAGGAACACCTGTGCAATATAATTCAATCCAATACAACAGCTCTGCTATAAATTCTGCTTTTTTTAAGTTTATACATTTTCAGTTTTTGTTGACATTGTCAAAAAAAGTGATAATTCTACTTTGTTTATTACTGAGGTTGTACTAAGTGGTGGTGGTGTACTTGGGTGCATTACATTGAATGGTGTTCTTAATATTTGCCCTCTTTATGTGTGTTAATGGAGTGGACAAAATTTTAGGAGAACCTTTCAATATAATGCACCCTAATACACCACAATCACTCAATAATGAACATAAAGCAGAATTTTCATCTTCTTGTCAAAAAATGTAGTATAAGCTTCATAAATGTAGAATGCTGCTGTATTGGATTGAATTAGATTGCACAGGTTAAGCCAGTGAGTCTATCTTATATAGTCAGTAGCGTGCGGTGGTGTTTCAGTCAGGGCCAGCGACCCATGCCCTCTCTCTGGCCAGCGGCCAGAGAGAGAGAGATTAGCCCAACAGCAGTCAATCTGGTCCAGAGAAAGTTAGTTTCATCCTTCGTGATGAAAAAGGCACCCGAAGCAGGTCCGCAATCATATCTTTATCTACCTATCTTGCTTTTAAATCAACTGCCATCACCTTTCCAGAATAACAGACAGTGCGTCATCACGCACCTGCCCGTGGGCCAATCAGACAAGCTCATTTGAATGACGACGCCCAGGCCAGCACTAGAAACTCTGCTTGACTTAGGGCGTTCTGTCAATAACACATCAAAATTTGATTGGCTGATGATACGGTCACTCAACGTTAAGCACCCAATAGCAGTGTCCAGCTCGATCAGAGGGCTAGCAATGCAACTACTGCTGGCCCCAGCAGAGGAAGGGAGCTGTGATGCGTTTATAGGACATAGGAGATTTGAGTTCCACAAAATATAACCATTCGTTTTCTGGATGAAGTTGCATACTGAACAAGTAATTGACTCCAGCTACATTTCAGAATTACCTTTTTAATTATGGAAAAAACTGAAAAAATACATTGACAGGGCTAGCAGTGCTAGCCTTGCTGCCCCTGACTGCACACCACTGTATATAGTTATCTTATTCTCTGAACTATATTTTATAGTAATTACAAGTTATATAGTATTATACAGTTAAGTAGTGATATTCAGCTTCAGTAGCATCACATTTTTGTTGAATGCCTCACTCTTTCTCTTCAGATCTGTTGAATGAGAAACATCTGAGTGACTTAATATTGACGTTTTGTAACATCAGCTGATAAAACGTGCAGCACCGCAGCATTTTACACATTGCGCCGCTAATATCACCTGTTTAGTTGGAGCCGTTATACTCTGAGCCGGTTAGCCTGAAACTAGTTACTATAGTAACTATAGTACAGTTACCTGTCTGAGGATTAACGTTGTTAATGTTGACATCACATGGCGCTGTTTGAATTAGTTTTTCAGGCTCCGCTGTTTTTTTCTGAGCAGGTTCTGCCTCAGAAGATATAGATGTATGTTTTAACCAGCGGTCTGTGTTTGTTTCCTTAAACTTAATATCACTGTTAGCTTGTCTGTGTTTGTTTCCTTAAATTTAATATCACTGTTAGCGTGTCTGTGTTATGCTAGCCGGAGGTGCAGAGAGAGCTACAGGTGTGTTCAGGGTCGAAGTCAGACAGTCGGATACAGCGGTTCCGGCCAGTCGTCCTGCAGTAAACACCGCTGCAGACGTCGGTTGAACATTAATATACATCGCTGTAAATGTGTGCAGGAATATAAATGTTGGATTCTGGGATGCGCAATACCCACAATCCCAGGACAACGACCCTAAGCACACAGCCAAGACAACAAAGGAATGGCTTCGGGTCAAGTCTGTGAATGTCCTTGAGTGGCCCAGCCAGAGCCCAGACTTGAACCTGATTGAACATTTCTGAAAGAGATGAAAGACCTAAAATAGCTGTGCAGCGACGCTCCCCATCTAACCTGACAGAGCTTGAGAGGATCTGCATAAAAGAATGGGAGAAATACCCCAAATACAGATGTGCCTAGCTTGTGGCTTCATACCCAAGAAGACTTGAGGCTGTAATCGATGCCAAGGCTGCCTCAACAAATACTGAGTAAAGGGTGTGAATACTTATGTACATGCGATATTTCAGTTTTTTATTTTTAATAAATTTGCAAAAAATTCAAAAAAACCTTTTTCGCTTTGTCATTATGGGGTATTGTGTGTAGCTGCAGTCTGTAACTATTTTGTGTTATATTTGTTAAAATTCTCATTATGATCTGATAGTAGAATAAGATACAGATACAGTGGTATGAAAAAAGTTTAGGCACCCCTCTGAGGCTGCATAATAATTTACTCAATGATCACAGTGGCATGCCATTCATTTTCTAATAAAAGCTGAGTACTGGGGTATTTTTCAGACAAAGATTTTTAGTGTAGCAATATTAAGTTGTATGAAATTAAATCAGATGTGAAAAATAGGCTGTGCAAAAATGTGGGCACCCTTGTCATTTGTTTTATTTGAATACCTGTAACTACTTAGCACAGATTAATTGGAACACAAAATTGATTTGGTGAGCTAATTTAGCCTTCAACTTCTTAGACAATTCATCCAATCGTGAGAAAAGGTATTTGAAGTGGCATATTGCAAGTTGGTCTTCTCTTTGACTCTCCTCTGAAGAGATGCAACATGGGGGCCTCAAAACAACTCTCAAATGACCTGAAAACAAAGATTGTTCAACATTATGGTTTAGGGGAAGGCTACAAAAAGCTATCTCAGAGATTTAAGCTGTCAGTTTCCACTGTGAGGAGCATAGTGAGGAAATGGAAGAACACAGGCACAGTTCTTGTTAAGGCCAGAAGTGGCAGGCCAAGAAAAATATCGGAGAGGCAAAGGCGAAGGATGTTGAGAACAGTCAAAGACAACCCACAGACCACCTCCAAAGACCTACAACATCATCTTGCTGCAGATGGTGTCACTGTGATGGTGTCATCGATCAACAATTCAGCGCACTTTGCACAAGGAGAAGCTGTACGGGAGAGTGATGTTCAAGAATCAGTCACAAAGTTGAAGTTACACCGGGGCTGGATATTTCAACAAGACAACTAACAAGAACACTACTCAAAATCTACTCAGGCATTCATGCAGAGGAACAAGTACAATGTTCTGGAATGGCCATCCCAGTCCCCAGACCTGAATATCATTGAAAATCTGTGGGATGATTTGAAGCAGGCTGTCCATGCTCGGCAACCATCAAACCTAACTGAACTGGAGATGTTTTGTAAGGAGGAATGGTTCAGAATACCTTCATCCAGAATCCAGACACTCATTAGAGGTTATTGGAAGCATCTATAGGTTGTTATTTTTGCAAAAGGAGGCTCTACTAAATATTTATGTGATTTTTCTGTTGGGGTGCCCAAACTTATGAACCTGTCTAATTTTGTTTTGACGCATATTGCACATTTTCTGTTAATCCAATAAACTTCATTTCACTATTGAAATATTACTGTGTCCATCAGTTATTTGATAGATCAAAATGACTTTTTCATACGACTGTAAGCTGTGACATAATTCACTGTCTCTGGGGCCACCCAGTGGTCATAAAATGATTTGCAATAATCCACCGCTCCTGAGTCAAAAAACCAATCAGAGCTCCCTATTCTAGGTCCCTGATTGGTTACATGGGTATCTGTCTACCTGTATTACCCAATACCTGGACACAGTTGAGAAGTCACGGAAATAACATTAAGGAAGACCCGCCTTGATGAGAGAACTGACAGATGGCATTCTCAGTTGAATTTGGGTGCAGATAAAGCTTGAGGCAAAATGCAATCCAATAAGCAGGAGCGCTATTGTACTTCATTGTATTTTTTAACCAATAAAATACAAAGTGATGTGAGGATTGCATCGCCACTTTGTGTAGTGAATTGTCAAATGCTAAATACATTTTCAAATTGCATGACTAAATTGCTCATTAAATTGCCATTTTGCAGAATGCATTGCCATTTGAATAAGGGTAATACCATGGCAATATGGAGTTTAATTAATCAAATTGTCATTCTGAATTTTCATTGAGGATAGCATTGCTGCTTTGCATATTGAATTACATATTGCACAATATTTATATATATTTGAATAAAGGTTCAGATACGCTTCCATAATACTGTGCTGCTGTGCAGTAATAAATGCATCCATCCATGAGGCATGACAGATGGCATTTTATGCATTGTCAGAAATATGAAGTTACTTCACTGCACATTTTATAACATTATTTTCAGAGAGAGAATATCCAGTAATTCCAAGTCAAAAAGCTATAGTCTGAGTAGAGCCATGAATCAACGTAGTAAAAGTATTCTTCGTTTTTGTCTTAAGTCATCAGATTCATGACTCTCTGCCAAGTCATGTGACCCGAGTTCACACCTCTGACACTAATTCCTCCTACAACAAGTTTCTCTTAAAGCAAAACCATTCCATCATCAGGGTTTCCCACAGAAAATGTGTTAGTTAAGGTGGTGGGGAGCAGTGAGACGGGGGGGGGGGGCGTTTATACATTTTATACAACCCTGATCATTATGAACAATACTTAAGAGGCACGCTTCTTAGTGGAAATAGAAAGAATGGAAAAACTATTGAGGGATATATGTGTGTATCCTCAGAATATCAGGCTCAGACTCACTGGTTGGGGTCAGCTCCATAATGCAGGAGCAGGTCTATCATCTTCACTTGGCCCAACAAAGCGGCACAGAACAGTGGGGTCTGACCAAGATGATTCACACAGTCCACATCAACACCTGAAACACATAAGCACACACTGATACCATGCTTACAGGTGTATTTTCGTACTTTCAGTTTTTGTTGTACTTTTATTTTAAGCATCAGGGGATTTAAGAATGGTGCTGAATTCCTCTTTATTTTCCTGATGCCATCCCAGATGTATTATAAGTGTATGTATCTAAGTGTTACAATACAATACTAGTACTGTAACTAAAATGCCCATACCCTTCTTCAGCAGCTTCTCCAACTTGGTCAGATTTCTCTCCAAAGTGTATTTGTGCAGCTGAGCATGTGCACCTCCAGCGGTAACAACACCCAAATGTACAGGACAGGGGAATGGCAACGCAGTCATCTTGTTTCACCTGGTCGACCCAATTGTCAACAAAGGGTTCTGTCAATACAAAGAGGTCAAACTTGTTAAAGCTATTTTGTCTTCATGAGTGCTTTCATACCTAACATTTTGCAGTTAAAACAATAGTGATTTATATAATTATGATCATCTGGTAACAATACCAGAGGACAATACAGACACGTGCGTCAACATTTCTGTGTCTGGATTTGCCTATATCAGAAATTAAAGGGGTTATTGTGTATTGTGCATGTGACTTACTTCATGTGTTTTAGCAATTCCTCAGTTAAAAATGAGTGATATGTTGCCTTCATACATGCCTCTTTAACATTGTGTTTATTCTTTGACACCAAAGGCAAGAAATATATGCAGCAAAGTGCCTGCAATCAGTCACTAGACTTTTCCTCATGTTTCCACAAAGCAGTGATGATGTTGGATGACATTACCTAAACTTCTCAGTGAATGAGATATATCAATCCATATGACTTCATCAGGTTGCAAAATTGAACTTTTATGTCCACCAGCCAAATGGCTAGTCAATGTCCAAATTTTAATAGCCACTCAATGGATTACCAAAGTTTTTTGCTGGTGAGTGAAGTAAATCTACCAGCCACTTCATAAAAATGTAAAATGTAAACATGAAGCAGATAGAAATGAATGGCCAGACCAAACAAACCAAAATACAGGTATGAAAGTGACCTATTGAAATACATGATTTATTTGGTCAATTGTGTTCACAATAAACACCTTAATCAAATATACCCATTTGAGTTGGCTCCATATTTTCATGATAAAATCATATAACACAATTGTTTTATTATATTATTTTATCATTCATATTCCATATTATTAATCATATATTAATACATAATTTGTGGTTTAATGAATTGAGATGTTTCCTTTATGTTTATTCTTAACTGTCCTGTTTTCCTCCCATCGACCATGCAACTTTTGTCCTTTCTGGTCAAATTTGACCCGGTCTGGTTTGACTGTTTATAAAGCATAAGGTATAAATTATTACATTATTTATAGACCTTCTTAGCCAACTTCAATCCAATTTATTACCACAGGTTTTATGCATATTTTTGTAAATCAATGTGAATTATACCTCATTTTTTAGTTAACACCTGTTGTTCTCCCAGGTCAAAATTGACCCGAGGACAACAGGAGGGTTAATAAAACACACAACTGGATTGTTTATTGCATGTGTTACCTCTAGGCTGGATTGTAATCTATTATTATCAGGCTACCCTAACAAGTCTCTAAAGACTCTCCAACTGGTCCAGAATTCAGCTGCACGCGTACTGACAAAAACTAGAAAGAGAGATCACATTACTCCTATTTTTAGCTCGCTGCATTGGCTTCCTGTAAAAATTCATAATCCTTCTCCTCACTTTCAAAGCTCTTAATGGTCAGGCTCCATCTCCCAGATTGGGTCTGGGGGGGGAGGCACCCTCACTATGTTTTAGAGTAGGCTTAGAACTTTCCTTTTTGATAAAGCTTATAGTTAGGGCCGGCCAGGCTTGTCCTGGACCAGCTCCTAGTTTATGCTGCTATAGGCTTAGACTGCCAGGGGACTCCCATGATGCACTGAGCTCCTCTCTCCTCCTCCCTCTCTCTCTCTATCCATCCATCTATATCCATTTACATTCATGTATTATTAATGCATTCACCAACTTAAACTTCTTCCCTGGAGTTCTCTGTGCTTTCTGGTCTCACAGGTAACCTGGGGTTGTAGACATCGGGTTGATAAGTTCCTGTCCTGGACCTACTACTTTCCCATCCTAGACCTACTATTTTTAATGTTGATTTTTAATGTATTTCTCCCCCCTTCCTCTTTCCCTCCCTCTTAACCCCAACCGGTCGAGGCAGATGGCCGCCCACTTTGAGCCTGGTTCTGTCTGAGGTTTCTTCCTGTTAAAAGGGAATTTTTCCTTGCTGCTGTCGCCAAGTGCTTGCTCATGTGGGAATGTTGGGTCTCTTTAAGTTAAAGAGTACGGACTAGACCTGCTCTATGTGTAAAGTGCTTTGAGATGACTTTTGTTGTGATTTGGCGTTATCTAAATAAAGATTGATTGATTGATTGCCAATTGCAAATGGGTTGCTAAAAATAATGCTTAGTAATATGTAAGCTAACCTGATGGCACAGAGCAGATTCATATACGTTTGTCTATTGTGTTAGTTACCTAATTCTGACTTGTAGTTATAATAAAGTATTTTTATATTTTAGTATGTTGTATTGTAGTATTGCTTTCTTAAGTGTATGATTCTCTCTACACTATCCCTATTTTTGGTAACAATTAGCTTATGGCTAGCAATGATAATGTGTAGTCTATGGAGCAATGGCAATGTAGATTTACTTTATATTCATCATCACCAGGCCCACACGGAATCTGCGCAGCAGAAAACAGATCCGCAGATTCCCGCAGATTTCCCCACAGATTTTAGACTAATAGATATGCTGCTTGTAAAACACAGTGAAATGAAAATGACATTTTCCCACATTTAATCTTTTGTCCCTGTGTCAATTGCTTATTTATCTCTTATTATATGCCAAATATGTCATAAAATTAGTATACGATTATTTCTACATCTTTATGTATTTTCTCTTTCCATAAAATAGTTTCAAATTTACATTTTACAAGTTTGCTTGTAATGCACTCAGGGGCATTTACACCCAATCAAATGTGACTTTGTGCATATTGCTAGTCACACACATTTCTCCTATTACATTTCAACAGATAACACCATACTTTAATTAACTATTTTTGCATTGCTGAATTGGTATTTTTTCTTAAGTAAAGAATATGAATACTTCTTCCATCAAATTACACAGTCCAGCTGGTCACAGGATGCATGTAAGCTAATGTTAAAGCTAATACTGAACACACAGGCAGTTTAGCAAAATTGCTAATAGGATGCTAGCTAACTTTTTCCCATTAATAGTTTCTTTAAAAAACACGCCAACCTATTACCAGCTAAAACACTCACAAGTGCGTAATATACAATACTTAGACGTGAAATCACAACTTACATGCAGAGAACGGTGTGTTTACTCTTCTTTATGAACAAAAAAACCTCCTTAAGAGATTTCACTCTGTGATAGAGTAACGTTAACGTTAAACTTTATTTTTTTTACCCGCCCTACTCTGCCTCTGATTGGCAAATATTTGTTTCATTCGTTGCTTAGAAGCTTAGAAGTGAGAGGGTTAGGTGTCTGCTTTATATAGCCAATCGGAGCCAGAGTAAGGGCGGGTCTTCAGAGAATGCGGTTGGTATTTTTTTTTTTTTTAATTTTTCAAATAAGCTTTATTTATCACTCACTTACAAAACATACATAGTAACAGTGCAGTAAACATAGAAACAAAAGGTTAAACATTACATTAATAATAAATGAAAAACAAATACATGATACAAAAATAAAAATATGCCAGAGGTCACGAGTAAAGAAAAATTAAATTGAATTAAAGATATTGAAGTGGGAGCACAGTCTCATAGTTTTGATAGCTTTCTTGTTTATAGCAGAAGATATTGACTTAAAATACAATTCCAGATCTTTCATAGAAACACAGAAAAGACTTTGGCACATTTACATTTGTGGATGTAAAACTTATAAAAATTATAATGAGATTGATTAAAATCTTCTATTTCAACTGAAATGTCACTCTTTAAAAAAACCAAAAAGCACATTTTACAAGAGGAGCTTAAAGTCACAGAAGATATTATCTAAGATAAATCTACAAATATCTTGCCACAGTTTACGGGTATATTTACATTTCCAGAACAGATGGATAATAGTGTCAGTATGGGAGTCACAGAAGGCACAATTTAGATCTAGATCATCATATTTGAATTTAATAAAAAAGGATCTAACCAGGTATCGATGATTAATTTTAAATGAGTCTTCTTTCACCTTATTAACCACAATGAATTTTTGAGGCAGGGACCAGATTTTTCCCCAACACAAGTTATTTACACGATTATTCCAGTAAGATATTCCAGGTACAACAGAAACAATATTACAGTGGAGAAGAGCACGGATCTTACAGTTGTTCTTACAGCCAGATGGGTTGAAGCATACTTTACCAACTGGTGAGTCAGTTACATCAGTAAAAGGAACATCAAGCACAGAAACAGAAAATATTACTTTTGAATAACATGAGTACACCAGATGGAATAGCATCGAAGACTATAGCATACTGTTTAGGAATTACAGGTATCCTATAGTGTTGAAGAGTATATCTTTGTTATTCCATATAGAGTAACGGTGCGGTGAAAACTTGTGTTTGTATATCATTATATATATATATATATATATATATATATATATATATATATATATATATATCAAGCAATACTTGTTTATGGAAATTAGAAAGGCAAACAGGATTTTTTTCTATGTTATAATTACACACTAGAAGAAATTTTAAGCCACCAATTTTATAAAAACTAAATTAGAGAAACCGTTCCATATTGAGTCTGTTTTTTTCAGGAATTGTTTGATCCAGTTAATCTAGCCAGAGGCTTTAGAGAACACATCGATTATGTTTAGAGTACGAGGTATCTGAGTAGAGTCTTTTAGAAAAATAGTGGTATCATCTGCAAGCTGACTAATAACAATTTCTCTTTCTGCTACAGTGATGCCTTTCAGAGTGCATGATTTAATATGAATAGCTAAAAGTTGGGTGACAAGGAGGAAGAGGTAAGGAGAAATAGGACAACCTTGTCGGATTCCCCTTTTAATGTCAAATCGTGGAGTCGTGCCAGAACTCAACTTAATAGAACAGTTACTGAATGTGGTTGGTAAACAAAATAATGTGTAACATCCAAGCGTCACGTTAGTCTGTGCCCCCGGTGTCCGGTGTCACAAACCCCGTAAAGTGACTCGTCCAATTTTTTTTTTTTTTTTTACAGTATATGCAGGAGGCTTATTTTCTTTTTCTGCATTTGTTCTGTATGAAAACACTTTACAAATCCAACTGTGTTTGCTGAAGCGTGTACAGTATTTCAGAATAAAAACAAATTCTGTTGTACTTGTGTGTTTATGTTTCAGTATGAAAACATCATGGTTAACAACAGGCTGTATATACCGTATGTAGTGTGACACTGAAAATGCCAAAGGCCTACTGATAAGATTATGAGTGTTTTTTGCTCATCATAGAGTGTTTCATTGAACAGGTTCTTAGAAATGTCCATTAATTTGATGTCATGTGTTTTTCATTTGAAGACAAGATTTCACTTTATGAAGGCATAACATTGTTTTGAATGCAGTCTACTTAGCAAGAGATTTGTGAAGTTTTGGGTTTTGAGTGTGATTTTTATTTATTCATTTGTGTTTAGAGTTTTAAGAAAATGAACTGTGCCTTCAGAAAACGGGTGTAAGCAATTGAGGAAAAACTGTAATAGCCTACCATGTGTAAACAGGGCCCTAGATTCTGGCCCTACACTCTAAGTTTGGGACTCTCAACAATACTGCAACAGCCTTCTTTTTCTGTAATATATTAGTTATATAACTTGTATTATTATTATTTATTCTCATTTACATTTTTTGAGTTCTTCTTCTACTACAAACAGATTCAAATACAGTTTTTTTCCTACAGCTATTACTACACTCAACACTGCTAATTAATACTGTTTACAACTGACTGAAATAGGGCTGTGCAATGACAGGATGTAACTGTATGTGGGTATACTTGGGCTGTTTCTATGTATGGTATTTATTATATTATCTTTTCTTTCATTTTTATTTATTTATATTTTTATTTTATTTATTTATGAATGATGTACTGACTAGTGAGCACTTCAAAATGTCGTTGTACTTGTGACAATGACAATAAAGATCTATTTCTATTCTATTCTTTATTAGTTTCACTTTTGTAAATGATTATGATTAATATCTACATTTGTGTTTTTATACTGTGGTACATTTTATTGACAATCTGTTATCAGATCAACGTTGTATCTAGTGTCGCCTCTAACCCTAACCTCATCTCATCATTGTTAAGAGAGTATTCTGGGTTGATGAGGAACATTGTAGAGACCGAAATGTGTTGTGCATGACTTTTTCTATTTTGTGTGCTGAAAAACATTCTTCAATAAACACAAAAAAATGTAACTTTCGAAAAGGAGCAACAACAGCAGCAGAGGGCAGCAATACGCCATTGCAACGTTTAGTCTGCTTACGGAGAAGAAGAAGAGCACGAGCAGCATTAAAAGTAAAGAAGAAGAAGCTATACTAGTTAGCTTGAGCTTGCTCAGCTAAGTTCGATAGACATGTTGTGACCGCTGTGAAACATGTAGAGAAGAGCAGCAACGATGCCCTCCTTCGTGTAGGCTGGTTAAGATGTTAATAACATTGTGCTACGTCTACATGTGGGTGCGCTTCCATAAATGCTACTCTGTGCTGATCCGGAACAGTCTGTCCAGACTGAACAGTAGCAGCCGCAGAAGTCTTAGTTTCAGCCGCCTCTGCTCGGTTTCAACGCCAGCTACAACACTGCAGACTGGACACCACAGGAGCAGGCAGCAGCACAGACCGCTGCCACCCGAGGACACCGTCTTCCTCCAGCTGGGAGACAAGTCCGTCCATGTCACGGAACCTCAGGTTGGATAACAGAGCTATTGTTAAAGTATATGACATGACTTCCTAGGCCTTTCTCAACCCTGTTTACATTTCACAATCTCCAATATCAGAACCGTTAATAGGTTTAATTCCCATGCAGTTCATTTTAGAGTTGCTAGTAGGTTATTTGTTCAGGTTTTAAGATAGTCCCCTCTGACAATTCTGCGTCCATCCCAATACAGGAAGCTGAATAAAATGAGAGGAAATTCAAGAGGAAACCGTCCCCATGTAAGCTAGTGTGGTCTGTGGATTACCCTTTCAGACCGCTCACGCTGGAAAGAGATAATGCTGCTAATATAAATTCTGTGAGATGTTTTTCAGTACTGTACTCAGCACTACTGAAATTACATTCACGTCCATTCTATCTGGGGGCAGGGAGAAATCTCAAGAGACAGATTTCTGTCTCAGATCTTAGAACCTAGAAAAATAAAATCAGAAATATCTCCGTAATGAGATTTCTTTAGAACTAAGAGAGAGAACCTTTTAAATGTACAAGGAGGCTAGAGGCCCCTGGTATGTTTTAAAAAAAAACACGTGAATAAAGTCTGGCGCCATAGGGGGGAGGAACAGCTGGGACATCTGGCTTAAAGTGTGTTTGCCATATTTGGGTATTTACGAAAATGATTAGACTCAGTATTCTCAGTGTATGGATATACTTTTATGTTCATAATGAGGTCGCTAATGTCACTACAAATATGAGACCAAACATTTAAGATAATGTCCTCACAGCGCTGATGAAGCACAGGACTCTTTATTCCAAGTAATCTCACATGAAATCTATGTGCAATAGTATCTTACCTGAAAACACAGAATCAATTTGTGATATCCTCCCAAATGATCCTGTTGTGTTTACAGATTTAAATAATTAATGTACAAAGCCTGCTCTTGAATTGGAGACTGATGTTTTTAGCCTGCTGCTATGGAATTAACAATTGTAGGCAATAAACATTCAAACTGATGTTTCTGCGAAAACATCAAGGAGTTGCTAAGTGGTTTCCTCTTATTGGTTGGACAGAGTGAGACAGAGCCTGAAAGTGGGTGTCTGTCTCCAATAAAGTGAAATATTGCATACATCATGTAGTCATCCTGCATTCTCACCAAAAGACCAAAATCCTGAAAACTGGCAACAACATTCATATTAATTCACAAATAAAAGTTGCTCATTACAATACCTAATTGAATAATATGTTCTATGCAGTGGTTGTAAGTTGTCAAACTATTCATTCTACTTTCAGATTAGATAAGTAAAATATCATTTTTTAAAATCATTTAGGACTGTGGTGCTCTGGGCTCATTAAGGGTCAAGGATACATATACTCACAAAGTCAGGAAAAAATAAAACATTCCATACTTAAAAATAAGCAAAAAGAATCACCTCAGGTATTGATCCCCTTGAAAAATCCATCTACAATAAAGACTACAGATAGTCAATAGTCAATGGATTATCCACAGCAGACAAATCTGCTGAGATCAGCAATCATCAGAAACAGCCACTCCTGAGAAAAGGTTGTTTTTCACAAGCCTTTTATTCAAGCATGGCTGAGACATTGGGTCAGATGCAAGAACATTTTCGTATTCTTATCTTAAATACTTTTTTCGTGAGGTGGACCTTTTATGAGCGTGCCACGTCAGATTCACCAAACACTCATATAACCAGGAAACAGTCATAAATGAGCTGCGTACACATGATGAATCCCACCTGTTCTAAATGAACGCACGTTCCTGAAATAGTAAATTAGTATAACTGACATCCTCAAAATACTATGTAAGGTCAGGCATCCGGCACAGTTGTAGAGAAGCTCCATTCATGAATATGGCACTAAAGACTAAGAAAAACTTTACGAGCTCTCAGACTGAGGTCCCACTCTCAGAAATAGATTAAAGAAATGCATATTAGCCTATTTAGTAGTGTAGCCTAAGTGGTGGAATTAAAGGTCCAGAGAAAGACAAAGAATGGGACAAAATGACCCGTGCTGTGAACGCTATCTCGATTTTTGCGCACCGTCACATAAATACATTTAAAAAAAGATTTGACATGAATTACATGCCGAAACACATCTTGCAATTAAATGAATGAAAGTAATTAGTAATTGTCAGTTTGCATTGTGGAAAAGTAACTGTGGACAAGTCGCTTTGTAGTTTCAGCCGCTAACATTTATATTGTAAGTTTGCATTATGGCATAGTTTCAATTGACAATTTAAATTACTGATATGTCTACCTAAATTGGTAAATAGCTTATTACTTTAATACTAAAGTAAAACTTCTACAAACAGGGTAATGTCAACATAATTATAGATTCAGAAGTGGAATTTATATAGCCTTTTGAAACTCAGAATGACTTCAGAATAGCCTAATGAATGGCACACAATCCATTAGCCAGGGCGTAAACAGGGGAGCCAGGGGGCGCTTGGCTCTCCTCAGTAAGACATGAACAGCCCTGAAAACATGATTTGTGAAATTTTGGGGGCTCTCTAAAAACACTGACAATATACTATTTTTCAATCAGTCTGCATACGGAATCCAGATTACTCGTTTCTCTGTTATGTGGTAGTCAGCATACAATGATGTCAAAAACAAAATTCAAGTCAGTTGACTGTGAAGACCAGAGTCAGTGGCGTCTTTTACTGCAAATGTGACAACTGATGTTACACGTGCTGCTGGGACTGCTGTCAGCACAGACCTGCTAACACCTGTGCTGACAATGTAGGACAAGCCAGCAGGAGAAGCTGGAGATGGGGCCATATTGTATCATACAGTGATGTTTGGTTTTGATACCTGTGTGGAGGTTTTATGTGTTCATTAACTGATTATCACATCTAGCCTATACGATGTCAGTCCTCTGTCAGTGCCCCCCCCCTCACCTGGAAAAATGTGAGCTCCCCCAAAAGTCATGATATAGTTCGCACACTGAATATTGTAGGTATTTTGAGCACTGCCATAATGGGTCTAACTAAGTGGTACTGCAGTTAGGGCTGGGCAATAAATCAATATTATATCGATATTGTGATATTTTATAGATATCATCTTAGATTTTGAATATTGTAATATGGTGATATGAAATACGTGGTGTTTTTTTCCTGCTTTTAAAGGCTGCATTACAGTAAAAATGCCATTTTCTGAGCTTAACAGACTGTTCTATTATCTGCCTTTATCCACTTAGTCATTATATCCACATTACTGATGATTATTTATCAAAAAACTCATTGCGTAAATATTTTGTGAACGCACTGATAGTCACCCCTACAATATGGTCAAAATATCAATATTGAGGTATTTGCTCAAAAATATTGTTTAATTTGATTCTGTCCATATTGCCCAGTTCTAACTGCAGTGACCAAATCTGTCTGTTTTTCCTGATCTTTAGAATAAATAGTTACAGGGCAACTGGCACCACAAAAGCACTTGTCTTAAATGATTTGGACACTTGACTTGAGATATAAAAGCAAGCTATGATTCACATACAACACAGTAGCCTTTTCAGTGTTTACTTTGTGAGGCTGAAACCAATAAGGTGTTGTTCTGTGTCAAAGTTGAAGCATTTAGTTAATATTCTAATATCAAAAGGCTGCAGTTCAGTTCAGTTCAATTCAATTGTATTTATATATGGCCAAATCAGAACAAACGTTACCTGTTGTTGGTAGCTTGAATGTATTTGTATTTATCTGATGATTGCTGTATGGTGCACCATGAAATTCCATAAGGACAAATATCTATCTGTCTGTCTATCTATTGATCTCAAGGCACTTTTCACATAGAGCAGGTTAAATGTAATTTAAAGAGACCCAGCATTTCCCCATGAGCAAGCACTTGTGACAGTGGCAAGGAAAAACTCCCCTAAGGCTATGTTTACACGGACACAATCTGAACAGAAAACGCAAAAGTGGAGTTGCGTTGTCACTTTTTATTCCGCATTTAGACGAGCGTTTTTGGGGGGAAATCTGTTGTATGCACGCCAGGCGGCCACAACACCACAAAGTCCGTGCGCCTGTGTAGAAACTTCCCTCTTCTTCTCTCCCTAGTAGCGCGAAATGGAAAACCAAAACCAAAACATGGAGTTATTGCTCGTTGAGAGCAGCTTATCTTCGTTTTTGGGTTGCAGAGTAAGCATCGGAACGTGTAATTGTTCTCTGTGGACTTGATTAGAAACTTGTCAAGATATATTTTTAAGATTTCCACTCTGGAGGGTGGTTTCACTTTTTTGCGTTTTAAAGCTTCAAAAATGCCGTCACCGTCTAAACAAAAGGCACATCGATAAAATATTTTGTCGTTTTCACCCGCAAGTGTTGTCGTATAAACAGGGCATAAGAAACCTAAAGCAGAACCAGGCTGTAGGTGGGCGGTTATCTGCCTTGACTGGTTGGGTTGAGATGTCATTGTGTCACTGTCTACTCTAACCCTGCTTCTACACAGTTTTTAAGTGGCTTTTTCTATTTTTTTGCCTTTTGATAAAAGCATTTCATAACTGTCACTAACTACTAATCAACATGTAACAGCTTTGTAATCTTTGTAGTTAACATTTTCTGTGTTTTCTAACATTTTCTGTGTTTTCTGCACTGTTCCCAGGCATGTGATGACCTCAGCAAATGGACTGTGTTATTGGGGTCCTCTGTGGTTTGTGGTCCAGGAATAGAGAATATTTCATTCATCATAGAAGCTACAGGACACAGAGTGGGCTACCCATCTTCTCACACATCAAACAAGAAAGTATGCACTACACATTACTGAACAGTGGGATTCCACTATGTCTGATTTCTCTGAAATTTGTCTGTGTTGTCTTTTGCAGTACAAGGCATACACTGTTTGACATGGGCTAAATAACAAAACAAAACTATTATTAGAAACCTATATACATCAGACAGTGCTAAGAGCTGCACACAGTATCAACACATTTTGTGCATAGCCTACATAGATTCACTGGTCTTGAAATGAAAAAAGCTTCTGTATTTAACGCAGCAGAACCATGACTCCTGGGCTACTTTTAATTGCAGATTTATATCTAAGAAATGACCCATATCTTTAATTTTAGGTTAAGTAATGCCTTCATGTTGGGTCAATGAATGTTACAACCGCATCACCTGTACTACAATTTCACTTGGATGCAAACTAGAGATGTCCCCAAGTATTTCTGGTCCCAGTTCCTGAATGCTATAATACTGGGTATTTGCCAATACAGCCTATTTACATAGTAGCAGAAGATATGAAGTTTTGATTTAAATTGTATCAGGAACAACAAGTGTAGCCATCTGATTTTTCACAAGCTACCTAATCCAAATATCTAATATCCTGGGTTAAAACTATTAAATTGATAACCTTAAACCCTTGATATGATATGAAACGTTTAACTGGACAAAGAGACTCATGAAATTAAGATGATGCTAACCAGTAGAGAGAAGAGAGTTACTGGAACAACAGAAAAACTCAGTCCAATCGTGATTGAAAAGCAGTGTTTTAAAGTGCAGGTTCTTCCCTGACAGACATCAGGTTTCAGAGAGCGCACAACCTACTGCCGTTGATGTTTGTCATTTTAACTGGTGTAAGTGATGGTCATCTCCGGCTAAGCTAAGCTAAGCTAAGCTAAGCTACTCTTTGCTCAATTGTATATATGAGCTAAATGCTCACACTGGGTCAGATGCAAGAACAGTTTTTTTTTTTTCATGAGGTGGACCTTTATGAGTGTGCCGGATTCACCAAACACTCGTATCATGGTCATAAAGGACCGTTGTAAACATGATGAATCCCACCTGTTCTAAATGAATGCGCTTTCCTTAGAATAATAAATTAAAATGTGATCCCACTTTCAGAAATAGATCAACAGAAACACAGATTATTATTTAGTGTAAATGGTGGAATAAAAGGTCCTGAGAAAGACAAAGAATGGGACAAAATGACCCGTGCTGTCTCAGCTGTTGCACCCTCACAGAAATAAAAACAAAAATGATTTAACATGAATTGGATGCCAAAAAAACATCTCGCTAGTGGAGTCATCAGCCATGGAGCTAAACTATAACTTCGATTACCTACATTTCAATTAAATAAATAAAAGTAAGTCATAAATAGTCAGTTTGCATTGTGGAAAAGTTACTGGACAAGTGGCTTTGTAGTTTCAGCCGCTAATATTTATATTGTAATTGCATTATATCATAGTTTCAATTGTCAATTTAAATTTAAATTAATCTAAATTGGTTGATATCCTGAATTTTGATACTAAAGTAGACTAATACTTTTACAAACAGAGTAATGTCTTCATGATTATGGATTCAGAAGAGCAATTTAATGAACGGCACTTAATCCATTAGTAAGGGTGTGAACTACAGGGGAGCCAGGGGAGAGCTTGGCTTTCCTCAATAAGACATGAGCTCCCCTGATTTGTGGATTTTTTTGGAGAGGGGTCTCTCTTACTGACAATATAGCATTCGCTCAGTCTACACTGCACACTGAATCCACATTATTCATTTATCTGTTATGTGGTAGTCCGCATGCAGTGATGTCAAAAACACAATCCAAGTCAGTTGACTATGAAGACCCAAGCCAGTGGCATCTTCAACTGCAAATGTTTAGTGAAACCCGCAGATGTTACACCTGCTGCTGGAACTGCTGTCAGCACAAACCTGCTAACACCTGGGCTGACAACGTAGGACAAGCCGGCAGGAGAAGCTGGAGATTGAGTAACAGCTCAACAGCTCTGTCTTATTTGTTCTGATAAATGAAACTGCAGTAGGCTACATCACTCCGCAAAGTATACCGTACTGTAATGTAACCCAATCATGTTTGCTTGCCGCTTCCTACTGTTGAGCGCAAAAAGGCTTGAGCCTACCAACTGCTGCTCGTCACTTTATCTACTTCTAAGTTTGTGCTGGCAAAATGTATTCACACCTTTTTATTATGTATCATCATTCATTTTCAACTGTTGCTTACATTGTGATATAAAAAACATTTAAGTGTACAGCTCATCAGCAAATGTGCACTTGTATTTTGACATTTAACATGTTTCAGTGATTTTGTAAAATTTGAAAGTATTAAAATGTTTTTCAGTCTGTGGAAGGAACTGTCAAACTGAGTTGGAACCCTGTCACTGAGACTCAACTGCACATCCCTCAACCTACAGATACCATTCAAACTTAAAAATGTTCACACAAATTTTAAAGTTATCATGTTGTCTTGTGACACCATTTTGTACTTTTGGAGCAATTTAAATCTAAAGTGAAGGCTTTTACAGCAGTTTTCAGGTCTCACCAGTATGTCATGTGATCAGGCAGAGCAGAGATATGTTTAGAACAGAAACAACATTCTACACACGTCATGTGTGAACAAGAACATGTGTGTTAAAATGTTGCCACAAGCCTCTGTTCTCTGACAATGTTAATGTATTTCCCATAGGACTTACAGTTTTTGAGATCCAAACCTTAATTGATAGGGAGAGCTGTCATGCTCTCATTGACTGCAATACAATCTGAAGGCTCTTACTCCTGTTCCTTTAACTTACAGATTTGCTTTTCCTTCAACCACTGCCACTAATGATTTACATATTTCTGACCTACAAACTTTACTACAGGGAAATCAATTTTTCCTCTTGTCTTCTGTTTAGCCCTGGCAATGGTTAAATTTTTGTACCCATTTTAGATCCAAAAGTTGTGAGTTTGAACCTAGGTGCTCTCAATCTGCTGATTGAGATTGCAAAACATAGTCCTTGTGATAAATGGTAAATGGACTGTACTTATATGGCACTTTTATAGTCTTTCGACTACTCAAAGCGCTTTTACATTACGTCTCATTCACCCACTGTCTAACACACACACACACACACACACACACACACACACACACACACACACACACACACACACACACACACACACACACACACACACACACACACACACACACACACACACACACACACACACACACACACACACACACACGATGGTAGGAGCTACCACGCAGGGTGCCAACCTGCTTATCAGGGGGAAGCTAGCATTCACAGCCAGGACTCAAACCACCAGTGTTCCGATTTAGTGGCCAACCCACTCCTGAGCCACAGATAAGATCCCTCTCCTTGAGTTGTCTCTTTCTCTTTCTCTGTTTTAAAAGAGAAACATACTTTTTTTGATTTTTGATATTCCATCCCATTTTGAAATTTAACATTTTTAAACCTTTGACTTTAAGCTGAATTTTAAATAAATGCTCAATCAAAATTGGCTTAAGTTATCGTAACCAGACTTGGTGCGCATGTTCGGATGCTAGTTCCAAGTTTTGCTGCACAGTCCTGGCATACTCTGCCACTAGGGGGTGCCACAAATGTGGAAAGTTTATATATCACAATGAGCTGCATATATTTGTGTGAAACATTTTCCACATGCCACAGTCATTTTCAAGTAATTGTGTGAAATTTGGTCATGATTGGTGAAACTCATGTTTTCATCAATATTGCAGTCAAAACTTCCAAAAGTAATTTTAAATTTCACTGTAGGTCCTAGAGAGGTAGGTCCACTGATATGTGACAAAAGCTGTCCTCACTGTGATCTATGGTCAGTTAAAGAGTCTGGCACTCTATCATTTTAAAATTGTTCAAAAACATCTATATCTCCATTAGTCTTCATTCGACTGCTACCAAAATCGACACGGACATTCTCTAAATAGTAGATATCAGATGTTTTTAAGTATAGACAGACAAAAATACTCAGTCTGGCTATCTGTGTGAATGGCACTGTCAGTAAGTCACCTTCTCTCGGGATACAAAGATATCTGGTATGTCTGGCAATGCAATTGTGCATGTGGCATGTTTTCAAATTCTTCAGAAGGTCATATTAAGTTGACTGCCTATTGCTGCTTGTGGCTATATTTATGTTTAATTTTTACATTAACCATCTAAGCAAATAACATGGGTATTTAAATTATACATGCAAATAGATATAGAATAGATAGATAAAAGATAATGCAATACTTAATACATAACTTAAAAATTAACATATTTTAATAGGGGTTTCTAAATGCAGTTATTGCAAAGTGACTTGCATTGTGCAAAAACAAATGTATACAGAAGTGAAAAGAGCTGGTAGTTTTGCTGTGTGAAATGATTAAATAATCCAGATAAACAGTTTCTGGGAAGATTATTTATATTATATTATTTTAGTTCATGATTATTCTATAATTCATTAGAATTCATAATTTTCATACTGCCAGTTATGCCACATATAATTGTTTTTGTTACAGAATAGAATTTTCCAAAACCAAGTTTTGTTTCATAATGACATTTCATTTTACAATGTCACTTTTCATGACAGTGCTGTTGTACCCTTCACCTTTCAGGCAATGGCATGGCCATTTCCTCTTAAGTGAACAAGCTAAACTAGATTAGAGGAGCGCAATATAAGTACAGTCCATTTACCATTTAAAATATATCTATCAGATTTAGCCAATTAAAACCTGTTAGTTAGAGCAACAACGTAAGTAAGCCTAGAAAAGCAACATTTGAGCAGTCATCCCGATATGAAGTCTGAGTGGGAACTTGCAGGCAGGGTCAGTGGGAGAAACTCTACTTTGCATATTTAACCCTGGAAGCAAGAAAACATTTTAGTTTTTCTTATGCACCAGATGAACAGTTTTCTAGTTGTGTGTAGCAATTTACACTGACATTAAAATGCCATTTCCCTGGTTTGGAAAATAGCATGAGCAGCCTTGTTAAGTTATATTATTCCTTGATCAGTACAGAGTTTCAGATAACCAATAGTGTGTGTTGTCTGCAGGCGCTGAAGTGGTCTGACTGCTGTCTTCCTCTGGCATGTAGTCCTGGGCAGCCATTCAGGGCAGTGGCTCAGGCCAGTGTGGATAACTTCAGTCGGCTGGGTGTGGCTTTTATAGAGGATCGCCTTCAGCTGGACAATGGACTTATGCCTTCAAAGATAATCCGTATGTTGCCTTCAATTACATTTCATATTTACAGTTTTTATATTCAATTCTATTTTCATATCACCACCTCAAAACACTTTCCGTATTTGTTAATTTACCTCTTACAGTGTATATTTGATTTAATGTGATGCATTACATTCTGCTTTGTAACGTTAATTTAGTCAAATCTGTTCCTCAGGAAAAATAAGTCATAATAGATTTGAACTCATGTTTCTCATGTTACTCCTATGTTTTTGAATAACAACGTGTTATTAAAGCTGCAGTCTGTAGTTTTGAGAAAAACTGGAATTAGCCAGAAAATTTGAACGAGTACAGCCTTCAAGCCCCTCCTTCTTCTTCTCTGCTGCGCTGCAGCTCTGCCTTCAAAGCCCCTCCCCACAAAGGAACCTGCCGTGCACGCTGCACGCACGTGAAGGCTCCTCCCTACAGTAAGAGAGGAAACCTGTTTGACCAGTTAGAGCACGCTCTGCATGGGGGAGTGTCGCCGAGTGAGAGCACGCACTGTGCGGGGGAGGGGGGCTGCCAGGAGCATGTGTACAGCGTCATTGACCCTCCTCCGGGCTCTGATTGGTTGTTTTACTCGGGAGCGATGAATTCTTGCAAATCATTTTACAACCACTGGGTGGACCCAGAGACAGTGAATTATGTCACAGCTTATCTGTATCTTATTCTACTATCAGATCATAATGACAATTTTAGCAAATAAAACAAAAAAATAGTTACAGACTGCAGCTTTAAGGCCTTGGAAACAATTAGTTAATATGGGTTTAATCAATACTTTTCTGTGAACAACGGATCAAACAAAATACATATTGTGAAAGAATGGAAAGGTTATTGGTTTGGTTCTATGGCCCAAAAACTCATCATCCTGGTTTCAAGTAGCAAAAGCTGTACATTTAAAAAAAGCTCAACTGTAAAATCTACTGTACACTACCTGCTCAGCATCAATCACCAGACAGACCCAGACATGTACTAGCTGGTGACAATAGTGGATTGATCCTTCAGATAAATTAAAGAGAATATTCGTGAATGTTGGGCTTAAATTTATCACAAATCCAAATGAATTCAAGTGCTATATCTGCTGAATGCATAAACAGACAACTCAATTAAATTCAATCAGTTTAGTTTTTTTTTTTTTTTTAATATCACAGTTGAGATAAGTTATCTCAAGCACAAAGGCTGTTTGTGCTTAACTGTTTACTATCAACTTTTAAGGCAAGTTTTCATCCTCCAAATTAGCCAATCAAAACCCCTCATGTGGTTTGTTAAGGCCTTGTTTACAGAAATACATTTCATATTTTTTAATTTCCAAAACTCACCAGATTTTTATCCTTACATTTTTATATTTGATAGCTGTCCTCCTCCAAGAATCCATTCTCTGTGAGCTGTTGGAGAAGCAGCGTCCACCGAGCCCAACAATTGTGACATCAGTACAGCTTTGCAGCCCCATGGCTGAAAAGTCTTTGCCTTGTCGCCTGTCAGCCGACCATCAGCTCCTTCTGTCCAATAAAGGCAGCCTTTTTCTCATCCCAGAGGCAAAGCAGAGGTTAGAAGAGCGACGAGGGTCAGAGCCACTCTGTCGGACCCAGGATCTGGCATCTGTTGGTGACTCAGAAGACCATTCCTTGGGGAATCATCATTATATGGAGGGCCATGGACATAACCTCCATCTGTCTAACTGCCATGAATGTTTGGAGCTCGAGAAAAGCACCATCCTTTCTGTCAAATATGCTTCAGCTGAGAACATTACAGACCTTCCTGATGATAACTCAGTAGGGCTGGACAGTGGGGATGAGATTTTGGATGAACTTCAGCATGATGCCAATGTTTTTTTTGATCAAAGTGATGGATTTCAATGTAATCGCAAACCGCCAAATATTCTGGTGTACACGGGTGGTTGCCAGGAGCGTTTTCACGCAGTTCATCAGGTTTTATCAGAGTGTATAAACATGGAAAACTACATAATATACCACCTTCTACCACAGCAGGTTCTGAGTGATCCTTGGCTGGACAACACCAAGCTCTTGGTACTGGCAGAGGGGCAAGCCCTGACCCCCCAACTTCAGACCTGCTTTCTCAACTTCCTTGGCCAGGGTGGCAGGGTTCTGGGGATAGCCTCCACCTTGTGCCCAGCAGGCCTCTCAATGGAAGTCAGGGAGAGACAACGTGGGCAGATCTGTAGGCTCAGCTTTACTAGGGAAGACAGTACAGAGCTAGATTTAAGCGTGTTGGCAAGTGGGAAGGTCTATGTCAGAGATATTCAAGGAGGAGGAGAGGTTGAGCTCTGGGGGGAGTTGAAAGGGGACGTTCCTCATCAGAGGGATATGGTTATCGTCAAGGTAACCCATGGAGAGGATGGCGGAGAAGCTGTTGTCTGTCAGGTAAAAACATTAAAGTAATGATTGTAGTAGTTCATAGGACTGAATAGTTTTTGAAATGTGGCTAGTGCTGATACAATTGCAGAGTTGCTGTACCAGTACCAAAATGATACTCTTTGATAAAATACTTTTACAACCCCAATTCCAAAAAAGTTGGGACACTGTGTTAAATGTAAATAAAAACAGAATGCAATGATTTGCAAATCTCATAAACCCATATTATATTCACAATAGAACATACAAAACATATCAAATGTCAACAAAATTTCTGGTATTGTGATATACCTACTTCAGTATTACAGAAGGAGCAGCTAGCTTCAGTGTCAATGATTTTAGCATGGCAGGCAGCTAAGAATACCACAATATGCATGAGTACACTACAGAGTGTAATGAATTCAAAATACTTTGTTGCTGAATAAACTAAAGAAATACATGGCTGTGTGAGGCAGGAGGGCAGAAGTTGCTCAGTGACACAATAATGAGAATACTAACTATATAGCAACATTTAATCACTAAAGGGATTTAGCATTTTGTCCTGTACCCCTTTAATGAAGCTGTCCTACTGCAGCTTTGCTCCACCTAAACTGAACCTGAGCTGAGCATTAGCAGCAGAGTGATTACAGGTCAATGTGAGTGTGTGTTAGTACTCCTGTGAGATGAACTGGTATTGAAGTTGTACATACTTGAGTTTTGTTGTTGCCCAAAGGAACAGCTCAAGCAGTGCTCAGTTAAAATGATTAGTTTGGACCCCCCCACTTTAACCATTTTGAAAATCTGCCTATCCACTCAGCGCTGTTTTCAGAGCACTGTGTCAGTGCTTCATTATTAAATCAATTCCACTTAACCTACTTAAAATCAAAGCTTGGCTTTTAACTAAATATTCATATTTTGTTCGCCTTTCGCTCACAGCCTTTTTGTTTTTGTTACAAAGTCTGTAGTGTACAGACTGACAGCTTCATTGCATTGCGATGCGCCCCCCCCCCCCCCCCCCCCCCTCTGGCTCAGTCTCATAACTTCAAGCAATTAGTCAGATTATAATAGATGGAGTTTGTTGGGGGGCATACACAGTCTTCCAGTGTTGCCTGAGAAGCAAACTTTTAAATATACTGTAAATATATGTCTAAATTGCAAGTGTGGATTGATTAAATGCAAGGTAATATTTACAATTGAAAAACTGCTAAATGGGACAGTCAAGAAAGTAAGTCAGTGTTTTAAAGCATGTTAAACATGTTATTCTGTATGTTTCCTGTATGCAGGTCCACCTGGAAATTGCTCCTGACTCCCAGAATTTGTCATTAGAAGGTTTTGATGAATTAAAGGTCAGCAATGCACTGCGTTATGAAGTCTTGACAGAGATCCTTACCTCCCTTGGCCTGAGTTGTGAACTAAACCAGAGTCCAGACCCAAGTCCTGTCCACCTGCTGGCCACCTCTCAGGTAAGACTCTAGGGGCCCTATTTTAACTATCGAAGTGCATGCTAGGTGCAGGTGCTTTTAGGACGTGTCCAAATCCACTTTTGCTATTTTAATGGCAGAAAAACTGGTTGCTGCCATTAAAAGGGAATGGCAGATGACACTTTGGCGGATTGCTATTATAATGACACAGTTGCCAATTTGGTTTTGGGCAAGCATAACTCTAATGTAGCCAATCTCACCTTCTAAATGGTCACAAGGTTTAGTTATTAATGTTACACAACAGAGTTTGCACTGCAATATGTTTCAAGAATAGAACATGAGTTACTTTTGCTGAAAAGAAAGTTGGAAAAGAGGCTGATGAGCTGCTAACCTGATATGTCATTCATTAAAAGGAAGAATATGGAGTTAGAACTGACCAGTCTGATGAATGTAGAGATGTGTGTGTGATTTATACTGTAACAGCCTGCACATTTATCAACATATCGGTCCTGCTGCTGTCAGATGCTGAAACTTCTCATACAGTATAAACGGCTGTGGATAACAGACTCTGTAAGAATCACCTACATTCATTAACAGATCAGTACAGATCCTTTAACCACAGATGTGGACATGCTTTTCTTGTTGATTAAATCACCCAGTGGCAGCGGAGCGGCTTTCCTCCAGAAACAGACATATTAGGCATATTTTCGCGGCTCCTCCCATCAGTTCACCGTGCATGCAGCTGTGCACCACAAAACCACACAGATGTCGTGGTGCAGCTCACCTGTGAACCAGGGGAGGAAGAAGACCACCAATTTAATTTTTTAATTCATTCAATTTTTGCAAATTTGTTTTTGTTTATCTTTTAATTACAGCTTTTGTTACCTTTTTAAAATAGTTTTGTTCAGTCATGGAGAAACAGGTAAACTCAGCAAGGTTTTAATTGTTGGAAACCTGATCAATGTAATCTCTAGATTAGAGGATATGCGCTAAATATTGTTCAAAAATGGTTTTAATCATGTTATAACCCATCATACAGTTGTTAGGACTCACCGCAGCAGCACTCTCCAAGGTGCTGACCCTTTTATTTGTAATCGTTTGCTGTATGCCCGTGTGTGTGTGTTACAGGTGCATTGTACATCCACCTATTAAAATCTTGATAATGCGCCCTTAGAATAACAGTGAAATACTGCGTTATTGACTTCAAACCAGGTTTTTCTTGGTCGGTAGCACATTCGCTTTATTCATTGCCTCCACTGTGCGCCAGGTGTAACATAGGGCCCTATAAGTCATCTGACACATTGCAAAATAGTCTCGATGAAATAAGCATGTTCACAGTTTCCTCAAAGATTTTTTTCAGTAGCAGGTTATAAGGGTTTTTTTTGTACCTGGATGTTGCAGTATGCCAGCGGTCAGAGTGAACGTACTTTTTATTACAATAGCTGCGTACAGTATAATAATAGCCACATAGCACAACACCCTATTATTATACTACTATTTTACCAGAAGGAGTCCTGGTGCTAAAGGTTCCTTCACAACAAATTCACAAAACTACTGAAAGCAACTTTAATTAAGGAACTGATGGAAGAGGCAGAGGTTGACCCTTTTGTTACAGATAAATAAATGATCATCTCCATTGTTTTTGGACTGTTCTGAGTTTTTGTATTGACTGTATCCTTATTAACTCGTCTTTCATCAAAATGTGCTTAGAAAAGTTCATTATTCTTGTTATTTTTTCCCAAACTGCAGACACACACACAAGGTGCATTACCTGCAGCAGTTGACTGAATGTGTCTGAGGAGCTAGTACTATTGCTAAAATCTTCTGAGAATTACTCCTAAACCAAAAATGTAGGAGCTCTACAGTTGGTACTGACATTCCACAAACTACTTAAGTTGTTTCTCCTAATTGGACACAGAGCTTCATAAGTCTCCCATAAAAACAAAACCATATAAATATTAGTAAAAAAATATATATATATCAGTGGTTGATTCTGTCTTCATTGTTGATCCAGACAAACAGCAGGCTGATGGAAATTGGGGGCTGCAGGATTGTTTCCAGATGTTTGTGTATGTGGTGGACAGCTAGTAGCTGTTTACAAAGAGAAAAAGCCTACATGTCTGCAGAATGGCCTCCAGTTCAAGATCCGTTGGTACTTTATTTGTATTGTTCCCATTAGCTGTAAAAAGTTGTTCATGTTTTGGGTATTATGTTTTTATACAGTTAATCTGAAAAGTAAACTGAATATTGGACCTTTTTAATTGGACAAAATAAGTAATGTAGGTGGTTTAGAGGAATTAACACACAATGGTCAGTCAAACAAATATTGACGGATCAACTGATAATGAAAATAACTGAGTTGCTACTGTTGGATTTCATAAATATTCTTCAGAAATTACTCAGATAAAATAAAATTGTCTGCTATCTGTCAAATATTCCTTTTTTAAATGTAAAGCACAACAAGATACAATTCACTAATAACCACATGACATAACTGAACTGTATAAGATGACACTCATATCTATAGCCTAACTGCTGCTCTTATTCTACCACATCTGTATGTACACTGCACAAAAATCAGTATCAGTATCTGCTGTGACCACCATTTGCCTCACACAGTGCAACACATCTCCTTCGCATAGAGTTGATCAGGTTGTTGATTGTGGCCTGTGGAATGTTGGTCCACTCCTCTTTAATGTCTGTGCGAAGTTGCTGGATATTGTTAACTGGCCACAATCAACAACCTGCCTTTATATTTTTTTTCAGTGTATATTTATCTATGTGTTACTCATTTTAATATTCTCTCTATTTTTTCACCTTAGTGTATTTTATGTGTCACATACTTTTATGTTATTGTCTGTTGCTGTTTTTATGTGTTTTATCCACATAGATTACACAATGTCATTGTACTTCTGTGCAATGACAATAAAAACATTGAATTGAATAAACAATGCATCAGCATGGGCAATATTATCAGCCAATTTTTCAATATTGGCATACATCTGCTGAGTAAATACAAAAAAGTTAGATATTTTGTATTATTTAAAAACTGAATCTCCATAACATAGTTTGTCCACCAAACCATATATTACACATACAGACTACATCAATTAAAGGAAAAACTAGTACATGGATCAATGACGTATAAGGATTTTCAACAACTCAATTTTAGAATAATAAAAACCAGCATATCTAATGCAATAGTTCAAACATTCAGAATGCTGGTACCTGAAAATTCATATTACAATTTAAAAGTGATTTTAGTGGGTTTTACAAGATTAATTGGCACTGGCCAAGTCATGTGGTGCGACCATGATTCATCTTGAAATATCTTATATAAATAAAAGACCATCATTTACAAAAAAAATTTAAAAATTCAAATACTTTGTTTCCAAACACTTTATATTACTGAAAACTTGTAAAAAAAAAAAAAGATGTGAAGCGTGTTAAGTATATTAATTTATTTCTAGATGAATCATGGTCGCACCACATGACTTTTTTTAAGGCCAGTGCCAATTAATCTTGAGAAACCCACTAAAATCACTTAATTTCAAATGTATAATATGGATCTTCAGGTACCCAACATTCTGAATGTTTGAACTACTGCATTAGATATGCTTGTTTTTATTATTCTACAATTGAGTTGTTCTAAATCCTTATACGTCATTGACCCACATATCTGAATGTTTGACCCCTAAAGTGAGGAGGTTTGGTAGCTCTGTTATGATTTGGAGGGCATTTTGCCGGCAGGGTTTGGGTTCCTGTAAATCAATACAAAGTTGTTGTCAGTGATCAGCTTTATCTTATGATGAAACATTTCTATCCTGATGGTAGTGGTCTCTTCCTGGATGACAATGTCACTATCCATAGAGCACGAGGCGTCACTGTGATGAATATGAAAATGATGTGAATCATATGCTTCACACTCACCACATCTCAACCCAACCGAACACCTCTGAGAGATTTTGGACTAACATGTTAGACAGTGCTCTCCACCACCATCACCAAAACATTAAAAGGAGAATCTCTTGTTCATCCCTCCAGTACAGTTCACTGTCCACTGTAAAATCATTAACAAGGAGAACTGAAGCTGTTCTGGCAGCACATAGTGGCCCAACACCATACTAAAACACTTTATGTTGTTTTGTCCCCTGTCTGTATATTGTCTGATGCTTTACTCATATCTAAAATAAACAAGTAACAATCACAAAGGAACAGTTTGGAGAAAAAAACAGCAAAAGCGATAATATCTTGCCCCAAGATGTAGTGGTCAGAGACTTCAAATACGGCATTCAATATTTGTTATCAAGTGTACAGTCAATATTGTTGTGAAGTTTAAAAGCTTTTTGGGAGCAGGGTAGCATTTACAATATTACATCATACTGCTGCAACAATTGAGAGGTTGAGGCAGCAGGTTGATAAATCACTCTTTCCCTCTGTCTGGAGATGAAGTTGTTGAGTTAAATAGAAGCAGGACTGGAATGGATATGCCAAGGCCCTTTTTGCTATTGAATGATTCATTCAGAAAAGTGCAGAGGCTTTGTGTGTCAAAGCGTTTTTAAGTGTACTAGATGACAGCTGTTTTTCTCTTTAGTAACATCCAGCCCTCAACATGAAGCTGTGGCCCCTGATAATCGATGGACTGTCTTACCATCAGGCAGCCTGTATCCTGAGATAAAAAAAGTTTAAATTAAGTAGAATTGTTGCAGCAATCAATCAATCAGATTTTATTTATAAAGCACTTTTGGTACAATAAAATGTAGCACAAAGTGCTTTAAACAATAAAAGCAAGCAAAACAAAGCTAAATGGTAAATGGACTGTTCTTATATAGCGTTTTTCTAGTCGCTTTTACATTACATGTCTCATTCATGTATTCACACACATTCATTGATGGCCGCCACATAAGCAAAACCAAGAGCCAAAACACTAGAAAGAAAGCAGCTGAAGCGCTATCTTACTCTCAGCAATTTGCAGTGAAAAAAACAAATAAATAAAAGGAGCTAAAAATAAATACTTAAATAAACAAATAAATTACCAAGTTCATTTAAAAATAATAATAGTAATCAAATAATAATAATATTTAAATTATGATATATTATTATGATAAGTGGCTGATCAAAACAGTCAGAGCTCGAACTCTTCTCCTTTACTTTTCAAATGTTTATGATTTATTGAGGCTAATTTAACTGTTTGATTATTGTTCCCGGTTTCGGGGTGGTGCCCCAAATGAATAATCAGTTTTGATTATTCTTTAATTTCTAATTTTATAATTATTTATGATAATTATTAGTCATTATTAATAACCAAACTCCCTTCCACTCCTACATTTTAGGGTGCCCCGTAGTGAGGGTACCCAACATTTTTGGGGTGCCCTGCAGTGAGGCTACCCTTACAATACTCCCAAGTACCATACCATGACTGCAGGGATACCATTATTGATGTATGTATGTTTTTTTACTATTCTGAATACCAGTGGCAGCTGTATTTGTTGTCAATAAATTCCATGTAAAGACCCGAATCAGCAGTGAATTGATTCCAATAAGTTTTGTGTCTGTCCAAAACCTTTTTTTAAAAACACAGAAATGCTTACATAACATGTATAAAAGAAACTACTGATGGTATTTTCCTTCTTTGTTCCTTTGTCTTATACACAGGAGACCAAGACCGCCTTCCTGAAGTGGCTGCAGACACGTGCAGATGAAAATGGCCTCCTCATGTTGTCCAAGACCTGCCTCAGGGTGGTGTCCTATTGTGAGCTCCAGAATGGTCCTTTGCTGCCTGAAAGCTGTCTAGCCCTAGTCACTGACTCTGAAGAGTCCCAAAGGTGGGAGCTGTTCAATATGGAGACCTACAGCAGAAACCTGAAGACCAGAGTACTGGGGCGCACTTTGCTGTATGCTGACGTTGTTACATCTACCATGGACCTGTTGGAAGGGTAACACACGTTCCTCTGAGTCTGTGTAATTTTAAACATGTATACGTAAGGTGGCAGAAGCGTGTTCTCGTAGGTACAATTGCTTTGTGACCAAAAAGTTGTGCAGCACTTGGTTTTGATTGCTGCTATGTGTACAGGCAAACCAGCCGAACCCTCTGGAATTCTTACACAGTACTTTTCACCATAGCTAGTTATACTTGAGTTGTCAGAGCCCCCGAAAGTTCAGAAAGATTTATATTGTCATGATACAATATGGATCTTGCAAGCACTACAAAAAATGATCACCCTTAGGACTTCAGTAGCATTATAAGATTGTTGTAATGTGCACCTAAGCTTATATCAAGGCAAGAAAGCTAACAAAAAGTAGGACTGATAAAAAAAAAAGAAAAGTGTGCCACAGTTACACCATGGTAAGGGCTAACTATCTACCACCAGGTGGCACATGTGAGCAGTCGGGAATAGGAATGTGAATTCAGTTTAAGTAAGCAACGCAAGGCATTGTGGGACATTAGGACATGAAGTCTACGGTAAAGACTGAGTATCTAATCCAACTTTAAAACATGGTGGATCTGTATCACATTAATGCACAAGCATCATGGTCATCAAATGTGCATTGTCAACCATAATTTCCACCCCATTTACTGATGTGCACTAACTAAAGGTGTAATATACAATATAAACAAAGAAATGTTTATGTGTCTCTGTAAAGTACTTTAAGTAGTTACATATTTCTGTGTGCTTGTCTCCCCCCAGACTTACTCTGCACTTACCAAAGGATGTGGGTTTAATAGCTATAGCTGCTCGACAAAGCAAGGGCAGAGGTCAGTGCTCCAGCACACACCTGCTCACACAGCATTCAAATATACCTCAAATGAGTAAACAATTTTCAGTTGTAGTAATTTTTGTCTTTTTTTTTTATTCATCTTATTTGTCAGAGGTTAGTTGGGGGTGTTTGGTACCATGTAGGGTCCCCTTGTATGTTTTCTGTGATCCTGTGTTTGCTGCTTCTGCAGGTCGGGGTAGGAATGCCTGGCTCAGTCCCTTGGGTTGTTCCATGTTTACTCTGAGTGTCGAGGTGGACCTGAGCTCCAGGCTCGGACAGAGGATACCCTTCCTGCAACATCTGGCTGCTCTCGCTGTGGTTGAGGCTGTTCGGACACTTCCTGGATACCAGGTATCAGTCTTCACATTTTACTGTATCAAAAATGTCCACACTAAGTACATCTTTTATACACTAAGTATACTGCATATATCTGAATACAGCCTAAATATTAAAAAATGTTTTAGCTTAATATCATATTATATCACTTGTATATTGTATCAGAAAGTGATATATAAAAAATAATAGAATGGATTAGTTTGAACATTTTGTAATCTTCTTCAGGACATAGACCTGAGGGTAAAGTGGCCCAATGACATCTACTACAGTAAGCTGATGAAGCTCGGGGGAGTGCTGGTGACTTCCACTGTAATAGGATCGACCTTTCATCTGCTCATAGGTAACAGCCCTCACTTTATCACAGGCAATGAGACTAGAGGCCATTTAAGTTGATGACTGACAGTCATCAACTTATTATTTATTACTTATTATTCTCTCATATGGCATGACGGACCCTCTCAGACAGAAACAACCTGCTTGAGGCATGTTGGAATGTTATTTTGTCTTCATGTTGTACTTTTTCCAGGATACCATACCTGTCTAGGCATATTTTGCAGCTTTTTGAAAGAAATGATTTTATTAGTCATGATTTGATTTGTTTGTCTCATAGTAAAGGTGAATATATCAGTTATTTGTATATCACATTACACCAAGTAATTAGGCAATAATAGTAATCAATGCTGTCTTTTTTTGCAACATGGTATCCAGCAGACTAAAATAAAGTACACTGACCAGCCATTACATTAAAATCAACCTTTTAATATTGTGTAGGTCCCCTCATGCCACCGAAACAGCTCTGACCAATGTATGCATGGACTCCAAAAGACCTCTTAAGGTTTCCTCTGGTATCTGGCATCAAATAGTTAGCAGACAATCTTTTAAGTCCTGTAAGTTGTGAGGTGGGATCTCCATAGATAACACTTATTTTTCTAGCACATCCCGAGATGCTCAATTTGACTGAGATGAGGGGAATTTAGAAGCCAAGGCAACACCTTACACTCTTTGTCTTTTTGTTCTAACCATTCCAGGCCTAGAATTGAGTCATTTTTAGGACAAGGCCACCCTGGCCATAGGTATATACAAATGTATTGTATTTACCTAAGGTATGATGCAATAACAATAAGAAGTCATTACAATCAACATTGTGTGTATTGAAAAACGGTACTGAGTTAATTAAAACTGTACACTGAATTTCTGACCAGAAATTGATCAAAACACGTCATTGTTTTAATTGTGATTGTTCTATTTTAATAATAAAATAAAATGTATAAATGGGATAAAAGTGATCAAACTTAAAAGTTTCAACACTCATGCAACTATAGACTAAGGCAAAACGTGGTGAACCATGCAACCATCCCTCCACAACAACAATAGCAATGGCAGCGGCGAAGGGCTCACGTTGGTCAGATGAAGAGGTGGAGTGTTTGATTGAGATTTGGGCAGAGGATGGCATCCAGCAACAACTGGACAAGACGCACAAAAATTCCGATGATCGCCGTGATTCACGTCACAATATCACAGCTGACAGATTCTTCTGATCTTTCTTAACTGAGAAATGGCTAGACAATTATGTGTTAACAACATCAGATGTGTCAAACCGACTCCTACTTGAAGTGTTGCATTACTTGTTTGTAGCATTAATGTTGCCAGACTAGCAAGTCTGTTTATAGTAAGTTTGGCAGAGTAAGTCAGCGCTAAAAGTGTTTTGTTAGTCCAGTTTAACCTACTGGAGTTTCTGACGTCTCTACTGCAAAAATGGAATATGTCAAGCAGGTAAATATTAGTAAAAAATGATACGGAGCTCAGAAAGACAAGCATACATTACCCTGCTGAAAGAGGCCACTGCCATCAGAGAATACCACTGCCAGCTAGGTAGGAAGGATGTACGTGTCAAAGTAACATTGACATGAATGCCTAAAAGGACCCAAGGTTTTCTAGCAGAACAATACTCAGAGCATCACACTGCCTTGGGAAGATGGCAAGCCAGCATCTTCCCATAATACGTCCTGGTGCTATCTCTTCCCCACATAAATGATGTACACACACCGGGCCGTCCACATGATCTAAAAATTGCTTGATGGTTCAATTCTGATGCTCATGCGCACTTTCAGTGGTGCACTGCGGTCAGCCATGCACTGTGTGTTCTGACAGCTGTCTATCATAGCCAGCATTAACTTTTCCAGTAGATTGTATTACAGTAGCTCTTCTGAGGGATCGGACCAGATGGAATAGTCTTTACTTCCCAGGTACATCAATGTGCCTTGGGCACCCATGACCCTGTTGCAGGTTCATCAGTTGTCCTTTATTGGACCACTTTTGATATACACTGACCACTGCATACTGGGAAGATCCCACAAAACCTGCTATTTTGGAAAGCGATCGCAATTTGGTTCTTGTCCAAGTCGGTCAGAACCTTATGCTTGCCCATTTTTCCTGATCCAACACAACAACCTCAAGAACTGACTATTTTTAATGTTCTGGCTGATCGTTGTATAGTCTCATGTTGTGTGCTCAGAATAACATAGTAATGTTGCTCACAGTAACCATATATAATGTGCTCTGCAGGTTGTGGGTTCAATGTGACTAACAGCAACCCAACATTGTGCATCAATGACCTAATCCGGCAGTACAACATACAACACAACTGCAACCTGCAGCCACTAAGCTGTGCCCAGCTCATTGCTCGGACAGTTAGTTGTCTGGAGGCCCTCATCAGCAGCTTCCAACAAGGAGGCCCTGAATCCATCCTGCCCACCTACTACAAGAGATGGCTTCACAGGTGAGCACTCAAGACACTCCCATTGGGCTTTGGACTTCTTATTTAAGGGGCGTTCACACCAAAAGCGTCTGACGCGAAAAAAATCGCTTGAATCGCTTCTATCACGCCGCTTGATCATAAATTTTAATTTTTGGATCATCGCTTCATTCGCGCTTGCGTCACGGATGTGACGTCGGGAGAAACTTGCCGCTGATTGGATGTTGCAGCGCGATGTCGTATGAAAAGTACAATTTTTCCAACTTTATTCACGCGGCTTCAGAAACTCCATTCGTGCCGCCTGATATGTAATTGTGTGTTATAGCGCCATTTACATAGATTTTTCTATGTAGACTTGCTGCTCAATTCGCGTCAGACGCTTTTGGCTAGAACGCCCCTTTAGAATGAGAATGAGACACTTGCTTCAACAAGTATGGGCAAACAACTCAGCTCAGCATATCTGCCAGTACTATGTACCAGTCTGATACCAATGCTCTCATTAACCCAGATTAAAAACCTGCATACCTCACTGCATGAAATACATTAGAATCATATTAATGTAAGGTAGCCTGATGAGTTGGCAGGCTGCTGTGATATAAACAATTTAACTAATGGCAGAAACACTGAATTTTATGACACTGAGGATGTTTACAAGATATGATAAGATATGAATCAAAGGTGTATTTAAAAAAATTATAAGTCATATACACATATACAAATACAGAAAAACATACAGATTAAATGAATTTATGGGGAAAGAAGGCTTCTGTTAAATGTTTTAAATATAAAATGGATTATTTTGTATTTATATATTAAATTTTGCAAAAAATATACCGGATGTCAGATGCATACTCTCTCTATGCAGGTTCATGACTAAAACTAACATATAAGGATGCTCGATATTGACTTTTCTGCCGATATTCCGATATTCCCCAACTCTTAATTTCCGATACCGATATTACCCGATACCGATATTTGCAGGCTTTTTACATCAAAACTATTAGGTAACAACATAACATATCTCCTGTTGTTGAATTAACACATTATGCCTAATTTTATTGTGAGGACCCACTGGATGCATACATAAATGCAACATGGCTTTCCAAATGTAAACACTGTCTGTGCAAAATAAGAGAACAACTTCAACTTAAGTTATGGAAAAAAGTGCCAATATGGCACTGCCATATTTATTATGCTAATTGCAAATGACAAATTTACTATGCTTTCACAAATTGTGAGCAGATAGGAAGTTAAATTACAAACTCTAAGACGCGCTTTCAAAAATTGGGGATTACAGTTTTACAAGTGCAAATCATAGTCTGCTCTTTGGATATAGTGCACTGTCCTTTCTTCATAGTTAATGGTCCGGTAATGATTTGCTTAACTGTACTGGACCGGTATATTAACTCGGGTTAATACAGTGGCTGTGTCCCTACTGCACGGTAATTAAAAAGAATTATAATACTGATCCCAATTTGATTCAACGTAATTAATGTGCCTTTGATGAGCATTTTCCAGATCATTGTGTAGACTGTGAAAATTACACAATGGTCAACAAAGTAATATTGGTCAACAACTAAAATGAGCAAATTATAATAAGATTCTGTCTGTCACCTTGGTTTGTGTGGTTTGAGCACACTTTTTAATAGGTTTATATTGTAGGAAATTGCTTTAGAATTGCTTTGTATACTCATTGTATATACATTATGAAAGGTTTGAATTGCTTAAATTCAAAAAATAATAATTAAATCGTAATTGAAAAGTAAACTATGACACAATTTTTAATTTATATTTATTTTTTATGTGTGCATTTGCTGTGTCATAATTAAATGACTGTCATACATTAAAAGTGTTTTTTCTTAGCTTTTTGTCTTTCAAACCTTTGTTTTGTCATTGTCATATGAACATTTCACAACATATTAAAGGATAGGTTCGCAATTTTTCAGGTGCCCATATGAGCAGTAAAAAAGGTTTTCCTCACTACTGATATCTGCCACATTTACAGTCTTTTTTAGCATAAAATTCCCCTTTTCTGTGTTTTCAGAATTTTAAACTTAAAGATTTATTTTGAATGATATCTACTTGATTTGAATAATTTGGTCTGCATACATTTAGCAAATACTTTTTTACATTGGAGACTTATGGGATTTGTCCTCCATTACATTGTAAGTGCATTATAAAGGGATATTCTAATGGCTAGTATGGACATGAGGAATGATCATGGCAATAAATAAATAAACAAATACAAATAAATATATTGTTCATTTGGGCAACTGACTATTGTTTTAAGAGAGACAACAACTTGAAGAGGTGTATTACATTTCAGTGCTGTCCAGCAGAGAGGATCATAGATGGATCATAGCCAATACTATTTACAAAGGACTGTCATAGATCTTATGAGTTGAGTCCAAGCTGTGACTGGACAGTTGATTGTTTTTCATTTTGGTGTGGACAACACATCTCCATCTCAATAAAGAAAAAGCTCCCCTGCCCCTCATTAAAACTAGTGAGGGCGTGTTGTATTTAGTATTAACAACTCTATGCTGCTCTCTGCTTGACAACACTGAGTTACAACAGACCCCTTCAATTTGTTTTATGTGCCATGATATTTATTGTAAAGTGGCATGGAATGAAAAACAAATTAACTTAAAAAAACTGTGCATATGGCTGTGGGGGTTATGGCTACGTGGTGTGTGACACAGTTGATAAAGAACACTGACCAGATACATGCTACCAACAATGTGACATAGACTGACCACTGGTCAGTGTAGCATGAATAGCAGGGTGGTCAATGCATATTCTGACAACCTGATTGTATAATCTATCCATGACTGTCGGCCTCACAAGTTCCCGTGCACATCCTGGTTACTAAATTGTTGTTAACCTGAGTCCTGAGATCAACATTAAGTATGATGTCCCCTGGACAACAACTGCCTCAGACAATCAACAGTTTATGATGTCATCACAGAGAACCCTGCTGTCAATGCTTGTCAAATAAAAATAAGAAAAGGAAAAAGAAAGAAAAACAGCTGAGCAAAGGCATGCAAATTACAAGGTTAAACCAACATAAAAGTTTTTAAATTGGCTCATTATTTTACACTGGTTTGCTGTTACTTATTATTATGATGATATTAAAATATCATCATAAAAGATGTTTTCTTTTTATATAAGTATTTTTGCCACCACAGATGTCAGATAACATTAGCTTGCAAAAGTGAGCAAACAGTTAGCCATGTTGCTATGCAAAAATTGATGAGCATTGCCAACTTTCTAGCTTAAATTGAAACAATCTGGGAGTAGTATTTAGGCGTTGATATATTTATAGCCTGCCTTTGCACACAAGTTTGTGCGTCTTTGCATATAAGTTTTTACCTCTTTGGCTGAGGCAGTTGCTGTCTAAGGGCTATCATATAAAAGGTTGGTCTCAGGGCGGCAACCACCACAGTCAGAACGTGCAGTTCTCAGATGGGACTGAACACTGGACAGAATGACAAACAGAAGTCACACATCACTTTCATTAATTGAAAATGAGATGTAAGTCAGGCAACAAGTGAATAATTCAACAACAGCCATGCGGTTTGGTTTTTATGCAGGCATAGTACATATGGCCTGTTATGAGATTAAGTATACATGATCTTGAAAGTATAGGGAATGAAGGAAGTCAAGGCAGTGTACTCAATGACACAGTTTGTGTCAGATCCAATATGGGTGGGATTTGTCAGAGTTATGGGCTGAGGAAAGAAGCTATGGAGGTGGTGGGTAGTCAGTCTTAATCTTAGTCTAAACTGACAATCAAAGTCCATAATATTATGAAGCTGAACTGTGACATTGGCTCTCTGTGATCTGGCTTCAGTGGGACTCGTGTGCGTCTATGGAGTGAGGATGGACCAGAGGCTGAAGTGGTGGGACTGGACCCCAATGGCTTCCTCCAAGTACACAGTAAGGAGCAGGGTTTGGTTTCGGTTGAGCCTGACGGAAACTCCTTTGACATGATGAAGAACCTGGTGGTCATCAAGCAACATTAGCACCAAATTCAACAAAATATGTACCGTAATCTCTTCCAGTACATTGAACAAATGACAGAATCATTCAATATGACAGAGAACTATATGGCACTATATAAATGTATACTTGTTTTATAATTGATAATGCATCATTAATTCCCCTTTCAGACTGACCCTGTGACACTGGTTAAACCCATATCAAGGCTCTTAGGTATAGACCAACCTGTGTCAGGAGGGACGGCAGTCATAGTGTCCCTGGCTTTGATGACCTGGTGTTACTACCAGGAATGTAAATACATTTAATGATGCCACTTTTAAATGCCATTTAACCATTTACCTTTTACCTGGTAATTATTTGATGCAATTCTCAGGGTTATCAGTAAAGTTTATGTACTACACAACACACTGGAGTATCAGCCAACAGTGAGAAGCAGGGTGACAACTGTCTCATGAATGGGTCCAATGTGGTTCAAATGTGCATTCATTAGACCTGCAGACAGTCAATGCACAGTTGCTGTGAAAGTGGTATAAATATCTTCCTCATTTGAAGTGGGATCATTTGCTAGCTTATCCTTATGTTACCCTGACACATCCCTTAATAAAAGCTTCAACATCAGTTTGATTATGAGCTACAGGTTTCGGACCCCAAATGCAAACAATTATTTAACAACTTGCACTTTCTGGAAACAATAAATGTTGTACCTTTGTTCTAAACATCTAATCTAATTTCATTGTAACATGAGAGCAATGAAGTGATCATTGAAGCATTTGCACTTAATTTTAGCAAAATAAAGATTTCCACAGGAATGTGTGGTTCATTTCTTTAGACTAACCAACTTCTGTTCTCTTACAAGGTCATAGAAGTCTACAGAAACGTGAATATGAAAGAAAAAAAGGCAAAGTCAAAAAGATACAAGAGTGTGCTGAAATGTCTGTATATGGAAACCTTAAATTCCAAATACATAAGGGTTAGGGTTAGGGTTAGTAGTGATGTGTTTCAGAATCTACAATAAATCCTCATATGGACATGTCTAAATTCCTGCCTTAACCTCATCTTGCTCAGTAACCTGCAACCTATCTTCTTCAGGCAACAGATCACTGCACAGGCACAGTGACCCTGTACCATAATTACACATAATGAAATTAATTTCCAGTATTCAAAAGGAACTCTATTAATAGCCTTATTAAATAGTAAATTCACAATCAGAATATCAAATGTAGATGCAAATAGTTAAATAAACGCCAGCAGAAATGGTTCATGTACAGTTGTGGTCAAAAGTTTACATACACTTGTAAAGAACATAATGTCATAGCCGTCTTGAGTTTCCAATAATTTCTACAACTCTTATTTTTCTGTGACAGTGATTGGAACACATACTTCTTTGTCACAAAAAACTAAGTTTTGTTCTTTTATGAATTTATTATTGGTCTACTGAAAATGTGACCAAATCTGCTAGGTCAAAAATATACACTAAACAAAAACATAAATGCAACACTACAACAAATGGCCAAGGGACATGTAACCAAATATTAGCATTGCTGTATGTACACTGAACAAAAATGAACGTAACACTTTTGTTTTTGCTCCCATTTTTCATGAACTGAACTCAAAGATCTAAAACATTTTCTATATACACAAAAGACCTATTTCTGTCAAATATTGTTCACAAATCTGTCTAAATCTGTGTTAGTGAGCACTTCTCCTCTGCCCAGATAATCCATCCCACCTCACAGGTGTGGCAGATCAAGATGCTGATTAAACAGCATGAATATTGCACTGGTGAGCCTTAGGCTGGCCACAATAAAAGGCCACTCTGAAATGTGCAGTTTAGCTTTATTGAGGGGGTCTGGGGGGGGGTCAGAAAACCGGTCAGTAGCCAGTTCCTGCCAATATCCAGCAACTTCGCACAGCCATTGAAGAGGAGTGGACCAACATTCCGCAGGCCACAATCAACAACCTGATCAACTCTATGTGAAGGAGATGTGTTGCACTGTGTGAGGCAAATGGTGGTCACAGCAGATACTGACTGGTTTTCTGGACCCCCCCCCCCCCCCCCCCCCCCCCCTAACCCTAACCCTAACCCTAATCCCCCCCCCCCCAGACCCCCTCAATAAAGCAAAACTGCACATTTCAGAGTGGCCTTTTATTGTGGCCACAACGTAATCTGTGTTTTGTCTCAAACAATGGGAATCTCGCATTGATGCTGTAAAAGTCCTTTCTCCAGGTTGAAAGTTCATTTGAGGTGTAAAACCTGAGAATTTACACCTTTTCCTTGTGAAGTTGCATCTCCCAGGGAGAGACGTGTATTTGGGAGAGTGTCATGTTAATCCCATCTCTGTGGCTCAATTTATGATGGGTCAGTTTCTCTGTGAGAGAATAAACTTAGCCAGATGTTCCGGCTACAATAAATTCATAAAAGAACCAAACTTCATGAATGTTTTTTGTGACAAAGAAGTATGTGTTCCAATCACTCAGTCACAGAAAAATAAGAGTTGTAGAAATTATTGGGAACTCAAGACGGTTATGACATTATGTTCTTTACAAGTGTAGGTAAACTTTTGACCACAACTGTACATTCAACGGCTGAGCAGGACTAATCTGTACCCAGAATAAATACAGAATGCTAGTTATTTAGTCTTTGTGAAAAGGTTTGAGGAAACACAGGCTACAGAGAGGAAACAGGATAACTGCACGTTTGTTTGCATTGGGACAATATGTATGCTCAGACACAAACCGTTGCAGCAGTTAAAGCCAACTGAAAACTGATCCAATTGAGAACAACTGCCAACCATCATCATCATTTCTCTTCATTTCTCTTTCACTTTTCCTTCGGTCTCCCACATCTCATGGGATTGGGATGTACCCATAGACGTCCTAACAACTGAGCATAGCACCCCAATGAGGTAGGAGAAGTCAAGCAACGAGGAATAACCTGAAAGAAGGAAGCAGAAACAGAAACAGAAAATACTGTCATTTTAGTTGATGCTTTTGGTCATAATTTTAAAAAAAAGTCCACTGATTATTTTACTAAAAGAGTCATAACACTACTGATCCATGTATTCCTTTAACTCTCAGTAGTGATGACTTCATGAGTTTCTTTAATGACAAAATCTTAACTATTAGGGACACAATTAATCACCTCTTGCTCCCAATACACACTGATTCATCCTCTAACATAGGAAACTCAGAAACTGCTGTTAAACCTGATATTTATCTAGACTGTTTCTCTCCAGTCGACCTTATAGAATTAACCTCAATGATCACTTCCTCTAAACCATCAACCTGTCTTTTAGACCCGATTCCAACTAGGCTGCTTAAGGAAGTCCTTCCCTCTGTTAGTACTTCCTTATTAAATATGATCAATCTGTCTTTAGTGACAGGATATGTACCACAGTCTTTTAAAGTAGCTGTCATTAAACCACTTCTTAAGAAGCCTACTCTTGATTCAGAGGTTTTAGCCAACTATAGGCCCATATCGAACCTCCCCTTTCTCTCTAAGATCCTCGAGAAAGCAGTTGCTAATCAGCTGTGTAACTTTCTAAATAATAACAGCTTATTTGAGGATTTTCAGTCTGGATTTAGAGCTCATCATAGTACAGAAACTGCACTGGTAAAAGTTACAAATGACCTCCTAACTTCATCAGATAATGGACTTCTCTCTGTCCTCGTCCTGTTAGATCTTAGTGCTGCCTTCGATACTATTGATCATCAAATCCTGTTAAAGAGACTTGAACATTTAATTGGTATTAAAGGAACAGCATTAAATTGGTTTAAATCCTATCTGTCAGATAGATTTCAGTTTGTAAATGTCAATGATAAATCCTCCATGCAAACAAAAGTAAAACACGGTGTTCCTCAGGGTTCAGTGCTTGGACCAATACTATTCTCCTTATATATGCTTCCTTTAGGAAATATTATTCGGAAACACTCAATACATTTTCATTGTTATGCAGATGATACTCAATTATATCTATCAATAAAGCCTAATGAAATCAACCAGTTAACTAAACTACAAACATGCATCAAGGACATAAAGGCCTGGATGACCTGTAACTTCCTGCTGTTAAACTCAGAAAAAACTGAAGTTATTGTGCTTGGCCCTAAACACCTCAGAAACACATTATCCAATGATATAACTACTCTGGATGGCATTACTTTGGCCTCCAGTACTACTGTAAGGAACCTAGGAGTTATATTTGACCAGGATCTGTCCTTTAATTCCCACATAAAACAAATTTCAAGGTCTGCCTATTTTCATCTGCGTAACATTTCAAAAATCAGACATATTCTGTCTCAAAATGATGCTGAAAAACTAATCCATGCATTTGTTACTTCTAGGCTGGATTATTGTAATTCATTATTATCAGGCTGCCCTAACAAGTCTCTAAAGACTCTCCAGCTGGTCCAGAATGCAGCTGCACGCGTTCTGACAAAAACTAGAAAGAGAGATCACATTACTCCTATTTTAGCTTCACTGCATTGGCTTCCCATAAAATCAAGAATAGAATTTAAAATCCTTCTCCTCACTTTTAAAGCTCTTACTGGTCAGGCTCCATCATACCTTAAAGAGCTCATAGTACCTTATGTACCTACCAGAACACTGTGCTCCCAGAACGCAGGCCTACTTGTGGTACCTAGTATCTCTAAAAGTAGAATGGGAGGCAGAGCCTTCAGTTATCAGGCTCCTCTCCTGTGGAACCATCTCCCAGATTCGGTCCGGAGGGCAGACACCCTCTCTACTTTTAAGAGTAGGCTTAAAACTTTCCTTTTTGATAAAGCTTATAGTTAGCCAGCTCCTAGTTTATGCTGCTATAGGCTTAGACTGCCGGGGGACTCCTACCTCCATGATGCACTGAGCTCCTCTCTCCTCCACTCTCTCTCTCTCTATCCATCCATCTATATCCAATAACATTCATGTACTATTAATGCATTCAGTAACCTACACTTCTTCCCCGGAGTTGTCTGTGCTTTCTCATCTCACAGGTAATCTGGGCCTGTAGACGTCCTGATGACAGATTCCAGTCCCGGACCTTCTAGCTTCAATGTTTATTTTCAATGTGCTACTCTCTCTCTCTCCTATTCTTCCTCTCTCTCCCCTCTACCCCAACCGGTCGAGGCAGATGGCCGCCCACTTTGAGCCTGGTTCTGCCTGAGGTTTCTTCCTGTTAAAAGGGAGTTTTTTCTTGCCATTGTCGCTAAATGCTTGCTCATGTGGGAATGTTGGGTCTCTTTAAAATTAAAACCTGAAGAGTACGGTTTAGAACCTGCTCTATGTGTAAAGTGCCTTGAGATAACTTTGTTGTGATTTGGCGCTATACAAATAAAGATTGATTGATTGATTGATACTACACTAGTAATAGTCAGGCCATAATTACACTTAATAGAAGAGGCAATAAATGTAATATCAATATATGAATAAATGAAAAAGCTCATTTAAAATGTAAAGTGATCATTTGAAGTGACAATGAAAAAATATAAATTTTAAGTGCAAGCTAAATGAAAATTCTTAAACGTTTAGATGGCAAAACATTTTTATTTTTATTTTTAACATTTGCACATTACCATTTGACATTTTGCATTTTAAGATTTAAATGAGGAAGCATTACCAAAAGGATACTGCACAGAGGAGCCTAATGGACAGCAGGGGGAGCTGACTGCTAAAGAGACAGAACAAGTAGAGGAACTGCACCATACTTTCCATCCACAATTTTGTATATAGGCTGGTAGTAATGGTACAAACAGAGATAGCTGCATTGCTGAGAGGTGCTGGAAGATGAATAGACTTTACATGACCGTATAGTTTCATATTTGATGTGCTCTGATGTCCTTCATTTCCTTCTTATTTTCATTGCCATTTTCTTTTCAGTTTAACAAAATTAAGCTTTCAGTTTGAGTATTTCCATTTAAGCATTTGCATTTTAAATGTCATTTTTTTCACTGTCACTTTACATGCTGATGAGCAGTTTGGCACCCTGCGTGACAGCCCCTCCCATCAGTGTGTGAATGTGTGTCAATGTGAGAAGGTGCGTTGTGTAAAAGCTCTGAGTGGACGAAAGACTAGAGCCATATCAGTAGTCTATTTACAAAAAGTGAGTGTATCAAATGTTATTGCATTATCTCAGAATAACTACATTTATTTATATTTAAATTATTGTAAATACACTCCACACCAGTTGGTGGCGGTAATGCACCAATGGATTGTTTCCCAACCGCCAATAAACTTAAAGAAGTAGCAGGAGGAAACTCACGTGGGGAATTACAAAGGAAGGGTCGACACGCCGCCGGAGAGGTAAGACGTTAACATAACAGTTTAAATGAAGAGGCTGCTGTTGCACTTCAGGCTCCACTGTGTTTGGTTGACACTGAACAGTGCTGCTCCCTGCTGACATGCAGTACACTAGCTGTTCTTCCTTCCTCACACTGTTTGGGTAAAATCTAGAATGAAATCTTCAAAGTGTATTAATATCTTAACATGATAAGAAAGTAGATCTAAATGTGCTGACAGCAATGCACAGACAACATAAAACAAGACGGATCATTATAGTTGAGTCCATGAGAAACTGACACTTCAAAATGAAGAATACAGAATCCACAATATTGGAAAATAACTTGTAGGAAGTTTGACTTTGGTTGCCAGGAGCTCTCAATATACTGAGTAAATACATTCAGAAAGAATTAGACATTAAACTTAACAAAGGTAACTAAATGAATACAAGCAAACTTAAAGATGCAGTGTGTAGGATTTAGAGGCTCCTAGTGGTGCTGTTGCACATTGGAAACAACTGAATACCTCTCTCCATCCAAGGAGGGCTGAGTGATATGACCAAAATCTCCTATTCAGATATAGATCATTTCATATCTCAGTGACGATATCAATTCAATGAATAAATGCTAGTAATGTAAGTAATGTAATGCATGTTGTAATCATCGACTTGAGTACATCATGTGGTTCACTGTCTATCCTGTGTGTGTGCAGCACATACTCGGAGGGCTCAGCCCCACCTGCCATGAACCACAGACAGCAGCGAGTAGCATGACCATAAATTACAGCAAAATGCAGAAGAGACTCAAACTGAGAGTGGGGTTGAGCCCTCCATGTGTGCAGCACAGAAGAAAGAGAGCGTGGTGGAGCTTCCTGTGCTCTACTATGTTTGTCATTAACGTCATGTCTCCAGCAGTGGAGAGCAGACTCTCTGCTGCACTGTTAGCTCCAGGAAAGATATTGTTGTACAACAAGCTGATCAGGCACAGCGCTCTTGAGGTAAAACAGACTGAGGACAGCAGACTGGGTTATTTTCATCACCTCATAATGTGACTATCCTAAATGTTAACTTCATATAAATCTCCAAATTCAAGCTTTGGTAAAAGGACTTCATACAGTGTTGCTTGACAGTTTGTGACCCTTTGAGAATTTGCTCTATTTCTGCATAAATATGACCGAAAACACGATGAGACTTTTATACAAGTCCTTAAACTAGATAAAGAGACATCAATTGAACAAATTAGTCCAAAATCTTACATTTTTTTGTTCTACATATTTGTGAGAGGCAAAATAATGTGAACCTCTAGGATTATCAGTTCACCTGAAGGGTAAATCATAGTCAGGTATTTCAATCAATGGGATGACAATTAAGTGTGAGTCTGGGGGGCTGTGTTTTATTGAAAGAAGACAAATCTGGGTCTACAAAAATCTGAGCAGAGTGGTTGTACAACCAAGATCACACTAAGAGCAGGTATGTCGTAGTAACAGGAGGCCACCGGGACCCCAGGGTAACATCTAGGAAACTAAAGGCCTTTCCTGCACTGGCTACAGTCAGTGTCCATGAGTCTACCATCAGGACAACAATGAACATCAATGGTGTTCATGGCAGAGTTGCAAAAAGAAAGCCACTCTCCAAACAGAACATCTACAGTTTGCTCAAGACCATGTGGATAAGCCAGAAGGTGAGTGGAGAAATGTTCTGTGGACAGATGAGGCCAAAATCAAACTTTTATGTTTGATTGAGAAGCGTTTTGTTTGGTGATGAGCAAACCCTGCATTCAAACATAAGAACCTCCTCTCATCTGTGAAACATGGTGCTGGTAGTATCATGGTCTGGGTCCTCTTTGCTGCCTCTGGACCAGGACAGCCTGCAGTCACTGATAGAGCTTTGAGTTCTGAGTTGTGCCCGCAGATTCTACTGGAAAATGTCAAGGTATCCGTCCATGACCTGGAGCTTAACAGAGAGTGGGTCTTGAAATAAGACAATGACCATAAGACAAGTCTCTCTGAGTTAAGACTGTTCTGTAAGGAGGAACGGGCTAAAATTTGGTTGAAGTTATTGCTGTGAAAGGGGGCAGACCAGTTACTGAAAGAAAGGGTTCACATTCTTTTACTTCACACAAATATGTAAGAATAGATCATTTTCCTCAAAATATTAATGCATATATTTAATGTCTTTGTCTGGTTTCTTCCATTATCTAGTTTTAGGACTCATGTTTTGTTTTAGGTCGTATTTATGCAGAAATAGAGAAAATTGGAAAGGGTTCACAAACCTTTAAGCAGCACTGTATAACGTCTCTCTAGTCTTCTGAGTTATATACACTTACTTGTTACTGATAATATTTTTGAATTTTTCCTCAGATAACAATGCCGAAGAAAAGCAAAAAAAAGAATGTGACACGAAGAAAAGATGATGATGATGATGAGCAGCTCCCTTCTAAACAAAGGAGGGTTGAGCAGAGTGACACTCCTTCCACTCTGTGCTTTGACAGCCCTGCTAGCCTGTTCGAGAGCCTCGTCCAGCCAGTGGGAACAGAACAGTTCTTCAGGGAGTACTGGGAGAAAAAACCTCTCCATTTGCAGAGGTCTGATAACAGCACAGCCTCTTACTACCAGTCTTTGTTCCAGCTGTCAGATCTGCAGCGCCTGTGCTCTCAGGGTCTGCAATACTACAGGGATATTAATGTTGTTCGCTGCATCAACGGCAAGAAAAAAGTGCTAAACAAGGATGGGGAAGTTAAGTCCAGCATTCTTAGTAGGAACTTGGTTCAGAATAAGGCCACCATCCAGTTCCACCAGCCGCAGAGGTTTAAGGTGAGAATGCTACTAGAAAAGAGTGAAGAGCCCAAGATATCATGATTTTGCAATGTGAACAAGTGTTATCTGTATTTAGTGTACAAGTATTACCAATAAATTATGTATGTATTAGACCAGAATATCTACCACTATCATATGGCAGCTGCACAGAAAATGCAATCAGACTGTTGGAACAAGAGCTAGAGCCTCCCAAAAGCAGAAAGTGTAATGAAACCTTTTAAAAATGTCTTAATTACTTACCACTGAGCTAAGATCAGACAGTTGAGTCAGAAACAGCTCACTTGTACTTTTTTCTGTGTGTTGTCAGGATGAGTTGTGGAGGATCCAGGAGAAGCTGGAGTGTTTCTTTGGAGCCTTGGTGGGCTCAAATGTCTATATCACACCACAGGAGTCCCAAGGCCTTCCAGCTCACTATGATGATGTTGAGGTACAACAATGATCCAGGAAATGAGTCACTGAACAGCTAAATCCACTTCTTATTTATACAAAGTCCTTATTTCACAAAATATTTATGACCAACCCCTTAAATCACTAAAGGTGCGTTCAGACCAAGCACGATGATGCGATGTCGTGTGACAAGATTACGTGTTAAGTCAATGCAAACACGCGATTAGATGCGACTTCGCGCCGACGACGCGATAAAGCTGGGTTAAGACCAAACGCGTCTGACGCAAATTGAACGGCAAGTCTACATCGCGATAACACACGATTTTATATCAGGCGGCGCGAATGAAGTGTCTGAAGCGGTGCGAATAAAGTTGGAAAAATGTTCAGGCGGCATCGCACCGCGACATCCAATGAGCGGCGAGTTTCTCCCGACGTCACTGTAGTTGGTGTCCAGGTGGGAGATCCTGGCACAGACTCGAGCTAACAGCTGGAACTGGCTGTCATCCAGGCGGAGCTCCAGGAGGAGACGGGGAAATTCCCCCAGCTCAGTGCGTCTCCGGAAGATGTCATGAACCCAGAGACAACGGCGGGTGGTTTTCTGGCGCTTCTGGATCTTGTAGAGTAGGTACAGTGCAGCAACGGTGGTTATGTCAGCCATGATCGACGTGAAAAGAGAGCGGGTTGAGAAATGAGCGGGCAAACGTTTTCACAGGCGCCTTTTTTTTTTCGAGCGACAAGTGCGAATGAAGCGATGATCCAAAAGTTGACATTTATGATCAAGCGGCGCAATAGAAGCGATTTTTTTCGCGTCAGACGCTTTTGGTCTGAACGCAGCTTAATGCGATCGATGCAATGCCGTGAAAATCGCTCGCGATGCCGTGAAAAATTGCGCCAGCGCGCGAGTTGACAATTTTTTACTTTTGCGGCGACATCGCGTGACACCGTGCCGCGATAGCCTATCAGCGTTGAGATTCTCCAGACGTCACATACGTCATGACGTATAGCCCAGCTGGCTTTCCCTTATAAAGTTTTGAAGAAGAAAAAAAACAAACAGCTGACTGTCCCGGCATAGATTCAACAGTTAATTTACGTGTGTTTTTGTCAGTTGATGTGTGCCGCAGGAAATGGAAGAGCCTCAGGAGCCTCAGGGACACATATGAGAGAAAAGAGTAAGTGATCTCAGCCATGGTTGATGATTGAAGAAGCAATGTTGTTGTTATCTAGTGAAAATGGGCGGGCTCGCTGTACACGCAATGACGCCAATTTTACATTATGGTCACGCGTCGAAACTCGATAGCGCGACAGATTCTCATTTGTCGCGTTCGGTCTGAACGTAGGGTAAGAGCTACTTTCTTTTTTTTTTTTTTATTACCCACTGATGGCAGTTCACAGTGTAATCAGGCCAGTGGTAGGGCATTTTTATTTAAGGATGTTGCATCCTGGTTACTGGTTGCATCCAGCTAATTTTTGTATTTGAAAATTAGCTAATAACTACAGCTGTCACATAAATGTAGGCGGGATAAAAAGTATAATATTAAAATATCATATTTAAGTGTAGTATGACTATAAAATGTAGTAGAGGAGCAAAGTAGAATACAATAAGGGTGCATAAGAATTGTACATTTAAATGTATTCATTTGGCAAACATACATTTGTTCAAAGTGACAAGTTATAATCCTAGCCAACATAGATCAAAGGAGAAGCCCTTGAAAAAAGGGTGATAAAGTACTCTCTGAAGTGTTAGGTCTTCAAGCAGTTTTTGAAGAGATTCTGCTCAATGAAGAGACTAACTCCAGGCAGGAGCCGTATGAGGGCAAACGAGGACAGTAGGACCTGCCTTATTGTCAGATTAAGAGGCTGAATTCAGAGTGGTTATTTCAAAGGGAAAACATTGTTCTTAAACCTGGTGGTTTTGGTGGACAAACACCTGTAGTGCTTCCTAGAGGGCAGGAGTTGAAATAGATAAAGCGCACCATGTTTTTTCAAGTGAGAAAAATGGAGATTTATGAAACTCTTACCAACCCTCTAGTTGCCAGGAAAATGTATTTATTGTTGCTTTAATTTAAGTCCTTGAGTTTTATTTTCTCAGAGTTTATCAGCTAAGAACCATAAGTGAAGATGGCCTGCAAAGAGTAATAAGATCAACAGGATCTGACCAGCAGACAGCAGGTACAGACTTGGATCTATCAGTAATATGCATTTTTCCTGATCTTGCTCTTTACCCAGGTATTTATTCTGCAGCTGGAGGGACGGAAACGTTGGCGTCTCTACAGTCCTACTGTTCCACTGGCAGCAGAGTACAGTGTGGAGTCAGAGGAAAAGATTGGCAGCCCAACGCATGATTTTATACTGGAGGTACAACACTCACTGAAGGCGACCTCTGAATGCCAATTCTGAGTTACTCTGATATCACTTAATTACTTGCATGACAGAAGCTCACTATTTCTGTTACCAAAGCCACATGTCTGAAATTGGAGTCTCATTAGGAAGGGATCTTGTCACAGAAAATATTTAACAAGTACACTGACTATATAACCTGTGAGCCAAATATCTTCAAGATTTTTATTTGGTTGGTTTAACTTGTTTTTTCTATATGAGTGACTCAGCTCTCTCCTTAGGCAGGAGATCTTCTGTACTTCCCCAGAGGAACCATCCATCAAGCCAACACTCCAGCAGGAGTGGACCACTCCACCCACCTGACTCTTAGCACCTACCAGAGAATGTACGAGAGCTCCTCCCTTCCACAGCCTTCACTAACTCACACCTCTCAATGTTGAGTGTTTTTAGCACTTCGGTGGCTAATTTTGCTGCATCACTTCAGGTAGGGTGTAGAAGAACCATGGTGTGACCACTAGGTTGCAACACAAGCGGGGAATGTAAAGCAGTATCATCTTTCCAGGTGTGTGCATACTAAGCTCACAAGATCAAGGCAGCTGCAATTTTTGAGCCAGGTGCCACAGTGGCTCTTTAACAATTGCAGAGACTTCAGGGCTTGTAATAGGAACATTGGCCCTCATTGGCACATCCTTCAGCCTTTATCAGTCTCTCTTTGGTCCTCTTTTGGCATGCAGTTCAGAATGCTATCAAAACATGATTTTATGGAGATTCATGAAGGTAACATTTATTTTCTAGAGATGAACAGTGACTTTCATTTTCAATTATTTTCAAAAGTTGAGATTTACTGTTGGAGTAGAAGTTTTCTTGATTGTGATACACAAGAGCGATAGCACTGAAGTAATGGTGTCTCATCTTCTTTCATCTACAAACAGGACTCGTTTATACATTTGGCATTTGTCCCTGTGTGATGTGTCTGATAAATAGTGTCACATTTTAGGAAACTCCTTGAGCTGTCCTCTCTCTATCTTTCCTTACCTCAGGTCATGGGGAGATTTGCTGTTGGACATATTTCCGAGCATGCTCTGTGACAGCAGCAGGACTGATGTCAGCCTGAGAGAGGGCATTCACAGAAGACTTTTACTGGTAATTACATATTCAAATGAAATTTGTTTTAAGATTAAATGAAAAATAAGTTACAGTGATTTCCTTGAATCCTTTACCTGTCAAGTATAGTGGAACAGTTAAATTAAATAAAAAGAATCACACTTAATCACAAATATGCTTGCATAGGTGTGGTGAGGTAGGATGACACTGATGTACATATTGCTTTGCCTGGATGTGAAGAATTTCTGAAAGGATGTAACTGATAAAACTGTCATCCATGTTAAATACTACAAGCTGATCTAGTCTTATTGTTTGTTATTGTTACATGTTATGTCACAAATTCCTCCAGACTTTACTAGACATCAGATTAAATGTTCCCAACAGCTGGCAGACACAAGACTTACTGTAACAGATTGCCTACAACAAACAGATACCACGATGAAGTAATGGCGGTGCTGGCTACGACAACCAAAAGTTTGGTTAAATCATGTATAAAATTGACTAAAACTGTGCTTCAGAAGCATAATAGAAAACAGACTCTGCCTTGGTTGAATGACACTAAATGGCATTTAATAAAGAAAAAAAAGAACAGAGCCCTCAAATCTCTTAAATTGGGACTGAAATCTGACCATTTGATATATAAAAGCAACAACTCAGGAAAAGTACAGCTAACCATCCTAACCATCTGGTGACATGATAACAACCTCTCTCTAAATGTCAGTAAGACAAAAGAAAACATTGTTGACTTCAGAAAGATCAGAGGAAAAAAAAGTTTTTCTCTCAAAAAAAAAAAATCTTTTTATTAGATTTTTCATTTACTTACATCAATAGTTGACACAAACACAATGTATCCAGATAATCTTGTTGAGAGGTAGTAGGAAGTTTGTCTCACACAGTGTATGTTGAAAGAGACAACAAACTGGCCAGAATGGCTTCTACAAACGAACCATAATTACCCATTATCCCTTCCCCCCCACTGCTAGAAGAAAAGAAAGGAAGACAGAGAAAAAAGAGAAAAAAAGGAGAAGCTAAAACAAGTAAATAGAATAAATAAAATAAAATAAATAAATATAAAAAACTAACTGAAGGACTTGCAGGCGGGCGGCAATCACTTTCTGGGTGAATAGTTGTACTAGCTAAATACTCTATGCAGGTTTGTTTGAGAACAGTACCAGAACTCACAAGTGAAATTCTAATCTTCTCAAGTTTGATATGAGTTAAAACCTCCTTAAACCAGCTATTATGTGAAGGGTGTGAATTTAAACAAGATAAGGCTTCTGGTCAATCGAGTTGAAAAGGCCAGTACGCGGCGCTGTCACAGGTATGGAGTTTATTCCCTATCTTAATTCAAGAGCATATTAAATGGATTTGAGAGCAGTATTTATTGATTTCATCTCAGATTTTGTGATATTTTCTCTCAAAACTCTGCTCTCATGCTCAAATTTGCTCTGCGCATGCTCGCACTGTGTCCTCGCACTCAGTTACAACGCTGCTGAACTTGAACTTGATTTGTAAAGAAAATGATCTGCTTTAATTGACCTAAAGAATATGTGATTTAAATAAGGATATGGACATAGCATTCATTGTTTAAGTATAAAGCTTGTCCATGTTTTGGGTTTCTCTCTGTTGGGTCATTTTCGACCCTCCTTTCCAAAAACACTAAACACCTGCAACTGCTGCAAACTTCTGCTTATCACTGAATATAAGATCATTTATTCACATTCACATTCATACTAACTTCATGAGGGTTTGTCGGCTGTCTTTTTGTGTGTGTAGACTAGCATTGAAGGCCAGGACACCAGTCGACTGGCAGCTTATCTCAGATCTCTGGCTGATGAAATGGATAAAGGGATGCAGACATTCCGCTCAACTCACATGAAGAGAGACTTCATCATCAATAGACTGCCACCGTACAGCCAGCAGCAGCTGCTAACACCATGTGAATGAGTTTGTAGCAATTTGTTTGTGTTCAGAGTTTTATAGGGAAATGTATACAGTTGTACACATATGCCATTTTGTGCCTCTAAACTTGTGTAATTGTCACAGCGGGGAGTATTCCTACCTTGGAGGATACAGTGTGTTTAAGATTTAAAGACCACATGGTAATAACTGTGGAGCCCAACCAAGAGAAAACAGTAAGTCCATTAAGGCTTTCATTTAAAGCACTTAGCTTGTTTTAACTCCAAATGTCATTCTAACATCACTGATCAAATGTCCTGATGAACAGAAATGATTGAATACAGTGTAATGGTCAGCTGTGTGTGTGTTTTAGGATGAGGCCGCAGTACTGGTCGTCATCGTCTTACATTCTTTGAAGAACCAGAGGGAGAACCACATGATGGGTGAAAGTGTTGATGAAGAGGAGGAACAGAACATCTCCAGGGTAAGCTATTGACTTACTGAATCAATCAAACAAGAACAATTTAAATAGCTCAACACAACTAAGATTACAAGTGGTTTCTCCAAATTCAACACAAAATGCCACTTTTAATGACTGCTGCAGCCTCAAAATGATTCAACCCCTTCATGACAAGCATCTTTAGTACTATAGTAGAGAACCCTTTTGCTGTTATGACCTGCTGCAAACGTGATGCATAGCCACATACCAGCCTCTGGCAGTGTTCCTGATGAATCTTGGCCCATTCCTCATGGGCAAAGGCCTTCAGTTCACTAATATTCTCGGGTTTGCGTGCTGCAACTGCCTTTTTCAAATCCCACCAGAGATTTTCAATGGGGTTCAAGTCAGGCGACTGTGATGGCCACTCTAGTATCTTCCAGGACTTCTTCTGAAACCACTTTGAGGTATGCTTGGGATCATTGTCCTGTTGGAAGGTCCAATGATGTCCAAGCTTCAGCTTCCTCACAGACGGCATGACATTTTCTCCCAGGTTTCCTGATACTTGATTGAATCCTTCTTGCCCTCCACACGCTGCAGGTTCCCAGTGCCAGAGGAAGCAAAGCAGCCCAAGAGCATCACTGAGCCACCGCCATGCTTCACTGTAGGCAGGGTGTTCTTTACAGCATCTGCTTCATTCTTCCTCCTCCAGACATACCGCTGATCCATAGGCCCCAAAGTTCCAGTTTTGTTTCATCGCTCCACAGAACAGAATCCCAAAACCTCTTTGGCTTATATATATATAGTTTTGAGCAAATTGGAGCCGACTTTTCTTGTGCTTTTGGGTCAGTAGTGGTGTACCTCTTGGAGTACGGGCATGGAACCCTTCAGCGTTTAGTATGCGCCTTACTGTGGAAACTGAAACCTCAGTGCCTGCCGCCACCAAGTCTTGCTGCAGGTCTTTTGCAGTCAGTCGAGGGTTTTTGACCACCTGCCTCCTCAGGACTCTGGTGGCAGCCGTTGATAGCTTCCTTTTTCTGTCACGTCCAGGTAGTGTAGCCACTGTTCCTTTAACTTTAAATTTGTGAACTATGCTTCCAACTGTATCTCTAGGAACATTCAGTGCCTTTGCTATCTTTTTGTATTCTTTTCCTTGTTTGTGCAAGGCAATGATCTTTTCTCTGAATGATTTGGACAATTCTCTTGACTCCATATTTCTAACATGCAATGAAACGTCACCATCAACAGTCCAGGTATTTGAAGGGTTCTATATCAAGCACACCTGATGCAACTAATGAAGCCTTTGATTGGTGTGCTTTAGACCTCACCATGATTTGCAAATGTGTGCTCTCATGAGAAATTCTATTCAGGGGGTTGAATATTTTTGAAACTGCAGTAGTCATTGAAAGTAGGATTTAGTGTTGAATTTGGATAAAATCCTTGTAATATTAGTTTTAACTATTTAAACTGTTCTTGTGTAATTTGTTTATTGCAAACACCTGAGATATATATGTATATACACACATTGTCCAGTGGGTTTGGGGCTGAGTTGGAAAGTCAGAATGTAGACACTGTTCCTTATTACATGAGCATTTCTTTTCCTTTTTATTTAAAGATTTCTTTTCGTCACAGACTCCTTTATTTAACAGTTGACAGATAGGAAACGGGAGAGAGAGGGGGGTGTGACATGCAGGAAAGGACCTCCGGCCGGGATTCGAACCGGGGTCAGCTGCGTATGTGGCATTCGCTCTAACCACTCAACCACCTGCACGCCTACATGAGCATTTCTGGCAGAAAGACAGCCAATCTCAATGAACTGTAAAATACAAGGGAATTAATATTTAATATATGGGGGCTGAGGAGTGGACTCAAACAGCAGAAACACTTGTCTTGCACCACGGTCACTACATCGAGCATAGTCCTGATGTATGTGTAAATATGTCTGAGGATGTTCCTGAATGCTCAAACTGTGTCTGTCTCTGCAGGGTCTGCAGTTCCCTCTGTCCCACCTCCAGGCTCTGCAGCAGCTCCAGCAGGCAGAGCAGCTGGCTGTGGCCCAGCTCCAACTGCCCACACAAGAAGCCAAACTAAGTCTGGTCCTTGCCCTCTGGTGTGAGAGCCTTCTGCATGTGTTATAGCTGAAGAATTAAATCCACATCCATTGATTATTCTGAATATTTCAAGACTCTTTCCACAAGTGTCTGAGGTTATATACTCTAGCTTTTTAATGCTGTAGTGTGACCTATGGCGTTGATTTAGCCTCCCAAACAGGTGTGCATTTGAACCTTACAATTTAGATTTTTTTTTTCGTGTGTGTGATTTCTTTTGTGTATAGGGTGAAGCCCTTCAAAAATAGGAGACTGAACTTTTAAAACTGTAATGACCCAGATGGAATGGCATATTCTTCTCCACAGCATCTCCATTTAGACTTATACATTCAGTAGACCAGCTTCACACATGAATGGTGAAAGGGGATGTAAACTGACATTCTCTGTCAGAATGTAGTCAGTTCCTGGTTAATGAACTCTCTGCCTCCCAGCCAGCTGATCCCTTAGTTGGATTGCTTAACCATGCCTCATACAATTCTAATTGTCTCTTAACTGTAGGAATTGGTATTGCTCAGGTATCTAAGTGAGTGGCAGCTGGAATACCTGGACATGATGATGTTTATGTGCTGAATAAAGTTGAATGAAGTTGTGCAGTATGTGTAACCGTTTTACTGTCTTGTTATAGAAAATTTGAGGTCACGGGTCCCCAGTGCCTCAGCTAGAAATGATGACCAGACACCTAACACTAAGGGCCTGATTTACTAAAGGTCTGTGTGTGTAGAAACGTGTGCAGACTTGACATCACCCACAAAAAATGTGCAAGCTGATCTACTAACGCAGCGCACTGAGGTTTGTGTCTTTCAACTGTGTAAGATAATACACTCTGTCCATTTAATATGTTTACCATAATGAATATGTAATATGAGACGTTAAACCCCAGTGTGAAAAATACAGGGAGGAGAAAATGTAAATATGTTATTTAGCACACACATTGTGATTTACCAAACCTGAAGGTATTATTTCTGACACTAACTCAATCAATCAATCTTTATTTGTATAGCGCCAAATCACAACAAAGTTATCTCAAGGCACTTTACACATAGATCAGGTTCTAAACCGTACTCTTCAGGTTTTAATTTTAAAGAGACCCAACATTTCCACATGAGCAGCATTTAGCAACAATGGCAAGAAAAAAAACTCCCTTTTAACAGGAAGAAACCTCAGACAGAACCAGGCTCAAAGTGGGAGAACATCTTCCTCGACTGGTTGGGGTAGAGAGGAGAGAGAGGAAGGATAGGAGAGAGAGATAAGCACATAGTTCATAAACATTGAAGCTAGAAGGTCTGGGACTGGAATCTGTCATCCAGACGTCTACAGGCCCAGATTACCTGTGAGACCAGAAAGCACAGACAACTCCGGGGAAGAAGTTTAGGTTATTGAATGCATTAATAGTACATGAATGTTAATGGATAGAGATAACTGTGTCTATAAATAATACCTTTGAAGGACAGGTATTAACCTGCTGCACTGTGCTCAGATGACTTCTGTTACTGTAGAGAGGAGGAGACGGAGGCACAATGACAGAATACACACAGGAGTTTTTCCACCTGTGTTTATGTTTTTTGAGTGGAATATTTTTGGTTTTACTAACAGCATTGACTTTGTCACAAATACTCACAATATTATATATATATATATATAAAATATTTTATATGGGTATGTGTATCTCTAAACTGTCTAAATCAGTCAGTAGCCAGCTGTATTTATCATAAAATGAAAAGAATTAATAAAGTAAAACTAATGAGAAATCTCTGCAATGCCAACTTATACATGGATAACCAGGGGAACCCATAGACTGCTGGGTATGATGCTATCTGTCTGCCTTCCCCATGGAAGGATGGGACGCTGTGTGCTGTGCAAACAATTGTTTTGCACAGCTGTCTCTACTTTTAGAGATACTAGGAACCACAAGTAGACCTACATCCTTGAAGTACAATGTTCTAGCAGTATGGTGACAGTAATAGGGTAATAGTCTTTGTCAGAATACATGCAGCTGCATTCTGAACCAGCTGGAGAGTCTTTAAAGACCTGCTAGGGCAGCCTGAATTGTAATAATACAGCCTTAAAGCAAGGAATTCATAGACTAGTTTTTCAGCATCATACTCAGTGCTATGACGCCTATAGATGGTGTTGTACAGTCATTTTCAAGCTAATTCGTGAACCGGAAAATGTAACAAATAGGGGGGAAATGAATAAAATTCTCCTACATTTTGATCATTTTAATTGTAGCATATTTTCTTACTGCCCTTACTGATTTTCAGTCGTATTGGCATTTCTGACTAATTGTTATCCTACCTGCTCAGTATTAAAATGTCCTAAGAGACTCCAGTATGAGAGGGGACATCATTCACTTTTACTTTAGCTTTTTTTTTCTCATTGATCTCAAACCTTTTATTATATTTGAAAAAGGGTAATTTCACTGCTTTTTTGCCATTCAGATCACATTTGACCTGGCTCAGATCAAAAACCAGTATACTTAGACATGTCACACCTGGACTAGATTAACCTAAAGACTAAAATACAGATTCAGATTTGACAACAAAATATTATTTACAGAGACCCAACAATTCCCACCTCGAACAAACACTTTGCCAAAACAGCAAGGAAAACAGCCTTACACCTCAAGCAGAACTCGGCTCTTGGTGGTTCCAAAAACCCTACAAATAATTATTATAGTAACAAGTATAACTTTATTTGGTCTTCTTGGCTCATTGTGGTGTTCGATGGCATGTCTTGTAACGAGTGTCTTACTTCAAAATCACTGCTTAAAAACAATACATATTCATAAAATAGACTTGTACTCTCTGGAACCCTCTGGAGCAGAGTGCCAAAAAGAATCTTGTAGAGGGACAAATTTGACCCTTGGGCCCTATTTTCTTCATCCAACAGATGCCAATCCCTCCAGAGATATTAGATGACATTTCAGAAGTATTGAGCAGATTGAATGGGGATGCAGCAGTTGTCCAACAGTCCAGGTACAGATTTTGAACATTTTCATTAAATATTGACTATATTGAATGTAACAGTGAAGTCAGAGTGGCACACAAAAATAAAACTTCTTTGTTATCAAATATTCAGAATACTTATTTTTATAACATAAAAAGGGCTTATATTATGTTCATCACACAAACATAATGTTGGAGTTGAATGGGTTTCATAGCATTATGTAAAAATGGGATTCCTCTTTAGTAATACAGTATATTGGTGATGAATATTATTAATTTGTCATCCCTATTTAAAGATGGAATTTTCATAGATATTTTGAAAGGGTAGAACATGTCTCCCAGCAGCTAAAGAACTGGAATTTAATGATAATGGTTTTTGTGTCATTAAATGGAGTTCGGCATTTGGAGAATCAACTGGAATGGATCGGCTCCTCTCCCTCATACACAAGCATCTGCTGAAATTCCTGAACTTTTCCCTGGTCTACAGGACACATATGTGACCCTGCTGCCATCAATCATTGATTCATTCCAAACCAGCGAGTTGTATGGTACAGACATTTTACGTGGAGGCTGTGAGTATGATCCAAAAGTATTTGGCTGAATGCTGAACTGGAGTTTACAGCAATTCAACCACACTGGCTTCAACTTTCATGCCTGGAAGCTCTGTACATTGATTATATGCTCTCAAGGATTGTACCCGAATAAAAATCGCATTTCAGGTGAAAGGATGTGTCTCTTCAGTTATTTGTAGGCCTATATATATATATAGTAATCTTACAAGTCAAGACATTCATTTGTTTTTCACTTTTTTTATATTTTTTTAAACTTTTTTTTTCCTCCAATGTGGCTGTGCAAGTCAGGGTCTAAGCACATTTGTGAGCAAGAGACTACATGTTCCACTGTAAAAGAATGATAAAACATCCCAGCAGGGCCTGAACACCCTCTGACGGAGATTTCTGCTTCGTATTTTTGCTTCAATATTAACTGACTGAAAAGGGCACACCATGTCTGACAGCTCCTTCAGTCTGCAGGCTTCAACTAAAAAGGAAGAGAAACTCAGGGTTAGTTGAAGAAAACCTGCCAGCGAGCAGGTTAGGTTCACGGAGTATGTTGCCAGGGTAACTGACTCAGAGACTCTGAGTCAGTTACCCGCTTTGTGAAACCGAAAAACCAGAGTTTCCTTGAACTAAACCTGCTTTCTGAAACAGGCCCTTGGAATCTGAAACGCCATAGCGTTAGAACCAGTGGCCATTGCTACAATTAGAATGTTCAGTTCTCAAACATCTCTCACAAATGACATAGCACATCTGAAAGGGTTAAGTTTCAAGCAGCATCTTTCCTTTAATTGTGAAAATATTGTTTTTTTTTGTTTGGAAGAATCTATGGGTTTACATCAATCATGATTCCTTACTTCACTTAGACATGTTGTCCACTGTTTTCCCCAACTTTTTTAGTAGGATAGGGTTTTTTTTCACGAATTAAGGGGGGGAAATATAAGAAATTGGGACTGTTTGTTCACCACATACATGCAGGTAACATTACTTGTTAATGTCAACAAGTAAACGTTTTACACACCGTAGTTTGTAGCGGAACCATAGCGTGAGCGTAGCAAGCATAGACGGTCACTTTTCACCGGCGCACTGAAGTAGCTTCCATGACCAGGAACAGTTGACAACAACATTAAGGTAAACCTTTGTCTTTTCTGTAATGCATTCTAACCTCCAGCTGAACACACCAGTAGTCTTCCTTGGTAAAGACATCGTTTTTTAATGCTCAACCACAACAGGAAATGTGATTTTTGAAGCAAAGTGAAGCCGGTTGATTCATTCTAATGTTGTGATGATAGTGTTAACGTTACATGAGAGACACAAACTAGAGCTAAAGCAATGCGTTCTGCAGCTCTACATCATCTGTCAGAAATATGAAGCTTTTGATTTACAGTAAACCAAATGTTTAAGGTTATGTTCAATTATCCAATGTGTCTAAGAAAATATATGTTTTGCTAGCTGTTTTACCAGGGTTTACAATAATATGGTGAGTTCAACGAAGTTTATTAGACAATTTTTACATAACATAACATTCATGAATATACGGTAAAGTGACTCTTTGTGGCGTATGTTTCTCTCTGTGGAGGCTGCATATATAGCCTTTTTGAAATTATTTATGAACTGATTTGACTATAAGTACATTCAGTTGTCCATTAAAATCCAGCATACACTGTAGAAATTGTAAAAAATTATATATTTGCTTAACTATTGAAGCAATGGACACAAAATCCCCCCCAGTGCAGAGAGACAGCATAAAAATAAAACAAACAGAAATGTACAAAACAGTATAAAAGCCAGGTAAAAAACGAAATCATCCATAAGGTTTTGTGGCTGTCACAAAATGGATCTGTATTATGTAAACACATGAGTCCTGTATCCAGACAAGAAAGCAAGTTTATAAAGCTTATGTTCTAAAGACCTAAAAGTTGAGACAGACTAAATACCAACTGGTAGACTTTCAAAGATAAGACAGATCACAGCCAACATCTGTATTTGTATTTTTACTTCCAGACATTTAGTTGTCCTCTTATCTTGTTTGTTTATGTCAGTGTTTTATCCCTACCTCCAATTTCTGCATAACTGTAGTATTTCAAATGTACTATTAGGCCTGCTTTTTTGCATGATAGTGCTGGCCTTCTGTTTTACTTGCTGTGTAATTGTCAACCACTTACAATGTGTAATGAGAAATGTAAATATGCTATTAATGCAAACACAGCAGAGAAGACATTTTTACTGTTGCAGCTGTACAATGTACCAGTATACCATAAGAACGTTTTTTCCCCCATTTTGGTGTGGAAATAAACTGGCCTTCACAAATCCCCATCCAACCTCTGAGCTGAATGCTGACAGTTAGCCAGACCTTATCATCAAACACCAGTGGTAGACTTCACTAATGTTCCTCTGGCTGAATGGTAGCAAGCTCCTGCAGTGTGGCGGAAAGACTCATACTTTTGACCATTTAGTACATACAGAACCGTCGGAAGCAAATCATCAGCTTGACAGTGACCATAGCAACCCCTTTGGAAACTCATAATTAATCACCAGTATTATCACAAGTGAAAGGGATCTTAAAACCTTTTTTGCAGTATCTGTCTGTCCAATTTGTTTGAAAAATTTGCTGATGTTTTCTTACAGCTGATGTTGGCCTCTCTGTCCACAATGATGTCACATGGTTTCAAGAGCAGTAAGCAGGACTTCACCTTTGGACCATGGAAAGTGACTGCTGCCAAAAACCACATCATGAAATCCAAAGATATTGAACGGTGAGATGTTGCTCTTACTTACAGTCATCCATTTAAAAGGTGATGATATGTCAGTGTTGCTATCACAACTTGTTTTTGCTGCCCCCAAGTGGACACAAAATCATTTAATGCAGGTTTAAGATGACAGGATTGAGGCAACGCATAAAGTTGGGTTCAGAAAGAGGTAAAGAAACACAATTCGACACACTCAAACTCCAACACTGGAAATCTCTAAATCAAATCTGATCCAGCCCAGGACGTACCGGAACTGTGACCTAACTTTTGTATAGTGACACAGGGTCAGAACAGTTCAGACAGACAGTACAGGCAGCAGCTCCAGTTGCCTGTTATAGCACGCAGTAAAAGTACAGCAAAAAAAGAGGAAAAAAACGTTTTAATAGATTATGTTTACTTTCCCAATGTGTTCATTTTTAGCAATGTGCTCAAATTAACATATTAGCTTTGGTAAAGATAAATATTATATTAAACATCACCAGATTTGTATTTTCTTTATTTTTTATTTTTTTTGTTGTTATGCTAATTTCGCCCTATACCTGTACATACAAATTAAATGTATTTATGTTTTCTGTTGCAAGTATCCCACCCTAATCCTGGGAAGGAATCATATTTCATGAATAAAATGTTTGGAACCAGCAGATACAGAATATCCTGTGTAATTGTCACACAGCATGGATAAAGTGGGAGTTAATGGTTAGTTATAAGCAAATAATTAGTAGTGTAAATTCTGAGTATCGAGAAAAACTACATTGTAAACAAATTTTCCAAGCTATGATAAAGACACCCTGTGGGGCCTCTGACATCTGGTAGCACTATGGAGCAGTGTTTTTTCTTTTTTTTTTTCTTTTCTTTTTTTTTGGGTGAGTCCCATTTTGTTTGTATTGTGAAAGTGCACAAGGATGCGTTCAGGTGACACAATACCTAGTCATGCGAAGGGTTTCAAACAGTTCCAGTGAACTACAGGTGACTGTAATGCTCCAAGAAATGCAACATTGTACCAACAAAGGCAGACTACTAGCTTGTAAAAATGGCTGTAAATAGTGTAGGATTTATCACCTGCAGACATATTTTAGCACATGTCAAAATCTTCTACTTGGAATAATACATTGTTTCTGACATATTTTTTCCACAAAAATGTTAAGTTATCATGTTAAAAACCCTAAAAACATCTACTCTTTGTCCATCATTGAAAAATCAACAATGCATGACTATGCAACTGTGTTTCATTTCAAAAGGTTAACTGCTGAATGCAAAATGTCTCCTAGTTCCCTGAAAAGTCGATTCTCAGTATGTGTGTGTGGCTTCAAGGTTCCACGTCACACTTGCATATTGGGCCTTAGTTGGTTCCAAACTAGTTGTGGTGTCACAGATGATTTTTGTATGTGCAACCTTCTAAACTCAGAGTTACAGTGAGTAAAAATAAACTTCATACACCTCAAGGTGATTGTGAAAACAGCCTTCTAGTGTCAAACTCTACACATACTGTACATAATTATGCACTGTAAAGCTCAAACATTCACCTAAAGTAACAATAAAACCCATTTTTGAGTGGAGGGGGACTTTACACAGCTTTGCTTTTTATCAGTACCAATTGTAAATATCCAGTATACATTATGTTGTTGTGGACAAAGGTGTGATGTCACATTAAACAATTTGTTTATTTTGACTCTGCCAGGTTAGCAGAGGAGATGACCATGCCCTCCCTTCCAGAGATGCTGTTTGGGGACAATGTCCTGCGCATCCAACACAAAGATGGCTTCGGCATTGAGTTCAATGCAATCGATGCCCTTAAGAGAGTCAACAACATGGAGGATGCTGTCAAGGTGGCCTGTGCTCAGGAATGGCAGGAGAGCAGGCAAGATGAATATCTATTGTGTTACTAAAGGCCACAGCTTGAGGATCAAGCTACATTCAGTTAACATTTTATACGTCAAAACTCTAAAGCAGGTGTGTCCAACCATTTAGACACTGAGCGCTAAAAGAACAGCCAAAGTACTTTAAAGAAACTAACAAATGCTTTGGCAAATGCTTGGAACTCTATTGAGAAGCAATGACAGCACACTGCTTATTTAGACTCAATGGAACTTCTAGCAGTCCTTGTTCTGCCCACATTTAGCCTGTTTGATTTGGCATTCAAAAGGTCAATTATAGGGTTTTTCCACTAGCTTGGATGAGTCTGCTTTAGCTGCGCCTAGTCAAGCCCAGTGTTGGGGAGACTTAAACTACATGTAGTTGAACTACATAGCTTAACTATAATTTGCTGTAACTTGCTGGTAGTTAAACTACATTCATAGTTTGTGCTGGGTCAAGTATTTCAACTTCTTTTTGGGTCATTTTTTGTAGTTTAACTCAATTTACAAACTACAATTTTGGCCAATAACATGAAATATTTTTTATTTAAAAAAGACCAATATAATATAAATTTTATTTTACCATTATTGTGTTCCAGAACTCTCTTTGAAAAAAGGCATAAATCATGTCATGACATGCCAACATTGTTGTTCAAGACACACTGATCTAGAATATGTCTGCCTCTTTGTACTTTTCTAATTTAAAAGTGGGTATTGGGTTAGGATTTTCATTTGCTCTTTATATTACCCAACATGTCTATAGATTACCCAACATGTCTATAGATTACCCAACATGTCTATAGATTACCCAACATGTCTATGGTGAACCTACAGTATGTTGACCAGCTTTTTTTCTTTAAAAAAATAAAACTGAGTTGAGAGGCATAGTTCTGCTGGCATGTGAATGTTTTGTAGGCTATTATATTTAGTTTCATATACACCACATGTTGATTTATTTAACGCTGAGTTAAATCAGTATAATGAGTATAAGTAGTTGCTAAAGCTTCTTTTTTTAGCTGTAGTTTTACAAACTACATTTCTCCAGGGGTAGAAATGTAGTTTGTTCAAACTACTGCCAGGCTGAACTACATGTAGTTTTACAAGCTACGCTTGCAAAGTAGCTTCCCCAACACTGGTCAAGCCACCTTGCAATGAAATGTATCTTCATTACAGCCTCAAAGCAGGGGATAGCGAGCCACGCCGCTGTGGTCCTACCTGCTGACAGGTCCAACAACAGCAAACCTGTGACAACCACCCCTTCTCCCCCTCAAACCAGCAGTGTGTTGCAAACTGAACTCAACTAATGTCTGTGCTGGAAACCAGACAGACAGCTGTTTTCAAAAGTCTCTGTGTGTTTAGCTCATAGCTTCTGACTGAATTTTTGCAGTTTGAAGTTTAGTGTCTCTCCTGTGTTCCTGTTTGTACATAAGATAAAATGGGAGTGATCACTTTGATCTAGGGCTTTGTGATTTGACCAAAATCTCATATCCTGATATAGGTAACTTATTATCCGATATTGATGTCTATCCTGATATAGCACATTTAAATAGTATGAATACATAGTTGGTGCAGGCCCTCCCAACCGCCATCTGTTGTTGTAATTTGGCTGGATTCTGTTAAATAGCTCTGTTTGGTTTTTTACTCTGGTTCACCGGCTTTCTCACTGCCAGTGCTCCCTCTCTTTATTCACTCTCTAGCTCGCTCGACCACAGCTGTTAACACAACAGTGTCAACTCCCTGTCCCGCTGGGCTATTGTTGATCCGGCTCTGTGACTACCTCTGTAGCCACTTAATGGTGGAGCAACTCTGTCCCCTCATTCCATGTCTGACCCTTTTACACAGAACAGTGAGGCAGAATAACAACACAGCCTTGAACAGATTCTCCAGAGAGCAGAGGAGAGCAGCACGATCATAAATGACAGCAAAATGCAGCAGAGACTAGCTGCTCCTCTTGTCCTCTCTTCTCTTTCTCAGGGGGCGGGGCTGAGTCTTCCGTGTGTGCAGAAGGGGGACAGACAGCAGTGGAGAGTTGTCAACAACTTAACTCCTTACGAAGAAGAATTTAACAATGTAATCTGCATGAAAGCTGGAAAGACTGCAGATGATGAAAAATGCTGCTGTAAAAAGTGTGATTTACGTCACAATGATATAAACGATAGAGCAAAATATGAAACGGCAGACTTTTTTCTGCATCACACGATATACTGTATATTGTCATATTACAAGGCCCTACTTTGAGACAAAATGTGCCTGATTTTTGCAATGTAACGTGGATAAAAAAAGGCAGTACTTTAAATTTGTTTTATGTGGGAGTTAATGGACAGATCCTTAGTTAACTGATTAGATTAATCTGGCTTTATTGATAAATATAATAGTAGGTATCATCTGCATAATGATAACAGTGAAGTACATATAAAAGGAATATTATTGGTCTACTCCACTGAACCTTGAAGAACACTATCTAACTATCTAACTTCATTGTTAACATGTACCAACTGGAATACATCTGATAAAAAGGACTTAAACCAATTTAATGCAGTTCCTTTAATGCCTATTAAATGTTCAAGTCTCTTTAACAGGATGTGATCTAGATAGATAGATCTAACAAGAATAGTACAGAGAGACGTCCACTGTCTGATGCAATTCCAAGGTTTTTGTAACTTTCACCAGTGCAGTCTCTGTGCTATGATGAGCTCTAAATCATGACTAAAAATCCTCAAATAAACTGTTACTATGTAGAAAGTCACACAGCTGATTGGCAACTGCTTTCTCAAGGATCTTGGAGATAAAGGGAAGGAGATATGTCTATAATTGGCTAAAGTGTCTGAATCAAGAGTATGCCTTTTAAGAAGTGGTTTAATTACAGCTACCTTATAGCAGTGGTTCCTAACCTTTTTCTTGAGGGACCCATATTTTTACCATTATAAACTTTGGTGACCCCTCCCCTGCACCTCCTCATCCCCCAACGTATAATTACCAAAAAATAAAGGAACCTTACTTTTATATTTATTATATTTCAATACATTCACTGCTAGAATAAAAAAACAGTAGCAGCATTGAACAATGAATTGTTCAATGAAGTAGTGAACCTAACTGTGTGTGTGTGTGTGTGTGTGTGCGTAATGCTGAAAAGGATTTATTGTACATGATTAATATCTCAGCTTATATATTAATGAAATGCTTAGAGACATTAAATATGTGGCATGTTTTTGTTTGCTATCAACAGCAGAGTGATGGCAGATGTTTTCCCAGAGAGGCTGGGTGCAGAAATCAAAACATACATTATATATACTGCCTATTTTAAATGTAGTTTATAACTACATTTTAGTTGAGTTGAGTATATATTCTGTTAAATTTGTGAGTGAATTAAATCAGAGGGTGGAAGCCATTTGATAGTTACTGAACGTAGGAGTGGCAGTTTTCTCAGTTATTGGCTCTTGTGTTTTAACAGCAGCTCTGAGATCAGTGACCATTCTCATTTTCATTTTTCTGTTTCCTATTATGATCTATCATTCATTTTAAATATATAAACATAGCACAACAAGTAAGGAAATTTGTGTGAAGAAGTCTGAAGAAACAAGACATATTGGCAATTTAACAATTTATTCATTTAACAAACAGGAGTGTCAATAGTGTGTGGAAGAACCATACACAGCCACAACAGCCTGGCACCTCCTCCTCATGCTGGTCACCTGCCTGCTCTCACACCGCTGTGGGATGGCATCCTATTCTTCAACCAGCATTTGTCACAAGTCAGCTAACGTGATTGTGTTGGTCACTCTGGAACAGCACGCCCAAGCTGATCCCACAAGTGTTCAATGGGGTTGAGGTCAGGACTGATGGCAGGCCATTCCATCCTCTCCACTCCCAAATTCCGGAGGTAGTCTCTGATAAAACCCTGCTCTGTGGGGGCGAGCGTTGTCATCTTGTAGGACAGAGTTCGGTCCCAGACTGTGGAGATATGGGATTGCCACTGGTTGCAGAATCTCATCTCGATATCTCTCTGCATTAAGATTCCCTCCAATAATGACAAGCCTTGTTTTTGGGGTGTTGTCTTCTTGGGACGCCCACTTCGTGGCCTGTATCTGACATCCCTCTCTATATGGAACTTGGCCTTCAGTTTGGAGATGGTACATTCCAAATAGTGCTGCAACTTGGTTTTTGCGGAACACCAGCTTGAAGTTTCCCCTATCGCACGGGCCCTGTCCAGATCAGTCAAACATGGCATGCTGATTCTTGGAGCAGACACCAACTGACCTGCGCACAGGTGCCTGATTGGTACCTGATTGGCAGCGCTTGGGAGTACCAGAAGCTCAAAACAAGAGTCAATAGCAAAATAAGCTGTTTGGCATCGGCAGAGAAGAGTTGCCAAATGTTTCATGGGCGCAACCCACACACTCAGCTCTGCTGCTCATCCAACAAATGCATGTTCATTACAAATGTGGCACCACTTAAAATGGAAATAAACATGCTTTCCAACGCTATAAGATTTATTGCCAAGAAGCATTGTTACAACAAAGAAATACTCTACCAAACACAAATTTTCTTACTTTTTGTGTTATGTTTATACGGTTTTACAGCTGTTTCACTGGCAGCATGGCTTGGTGCAACTACCCCCAAAACAATGGAAAAACACCTTCTAGAATATATTGAAATCTGTGGCCTTTTCAACTGTATATCTGTTCTCAAAACTTTGTTGGGCATTTTCAAGCAGTAAATCACAGTGTGCTCCACTCACTTTTAACCCACCAGCCCTCTTAGACAACATGAGATCACACATTTCACAAGCAATGGGACCCTGTCAGGAACAACTAATCATGAATCTGTGATTTCCTTCTAGAGCTGATTCTGAACACTCCCAAGAGGTGGTAAGACCCTACGACTGGACATATACCACAGACTACAGAGGCACTCTGATAGGACAAAGTACACAGATGCAGGTGGGACATTTTCATTAATGGAGTGGAGCACAAAATCATGAAAACCTTTTGTATATTGTAAAAAGTCTTAGAAATATGGATATTTTGTGTTTTCGAGCACCTCTACTTCTGCCTGTGTTTCATTTGTATTGGTTGTTCTTCTGAAGGCGACTGAGACAGCGGAACGTATCAACATGGAGAAGCTGAAGGCTCGGGAACAGATCATGTTTTTTGATGAGGTTCTCCTGTTTGAGGACGAGCTGCATGACCACGGAGTCTCAATGATCAGTGTCAAAATTGTGAGTGCTGCCTACATGTCTCAGTTGATACTACAGATCCAAACAAGAACCAGAGTTACTAACATTGAAGGGCAATACAAATGTACACTAAGTTTTTAATTGATTCTTTGGCAAAATCTGCATGTTATTTTCTGAGGCAAGCTCAGAGGGCAAAGTTCAGTGATCGGTGTGTCTAAGATCACCAAGTTCAGAAAAGAAGTGATAATGTAGTGATCATGACATATTCCAAAATGTGCTTTTTTTTTGTTGTATTTTTATGTATACTGTGTCATGATATAATGTTGCATGCAAAGTATTTAAACTAGTAAATTCTGCGAGAGTGACTCTGCAGTGTTAACATCTGGATGTGTGTTTTGTTGATTATGCAGAGAGTGATGCCCACAAGTTTCTTCTTGTTGCTGCGTTTCTTCCTACGAGTGGACGGAGTGCTAATCAGAATAAATGACACACGATTGTATCATGAGGCAAGTTGGTTTTCTCCAGCCAGGACGGACTTCAATATTTTATAATGAGCAGGCTATAGAATTGAAATGTAGCTGAGGTTAATCTCCTATGGTAAAGGTTCTAATAAGTAACAAGTTGAGATGCTGTTTTTGATTCCAGGCTGGAAAGGATTACATGCTACGAGAGTTCAGCACAAGGGAAAGCAGCATAGCAGAACTAAAGGTGAGCTATGACAGACCATTATTGAGAAAGTTTTGTCTCAATATTATTTATGTGAACAGATCAACAATCCCTGTGCAAATGTGTAATCTGGAAAAATAAAACATCTTCCACGAATACAAAAAATGTGCAAATTCACAAAATATTTAGCAAATATAAAATGGCTTTGAAAATATTCATAACATTCTACAAATAAAAAATGTCTGTGATTACAATAAATTAATTTACTCAGTCTTTTAAAAGTCACCAATTCTTCTAAAAGTTTTGTGTAATGTTGAAATCAGTAAATAAGGGGGCGCTAGTGAGCAATGGACGGGTAAGACGCACCTCCAGATAGCTCGTCAATATCTCAGGTAAAACTGAACAGAAACATAAAACTATTCAACTCTACCCACTTCCCGAGCAAACCTAAACGCAGCAGTAATTATATGAACATCTTTTACTGCTTGGTTGTCACAATGGTGAAACCAAAATGCAAGAAAAACGAGTCACCAGAAACAGGCCCTGAATCCTCAAGCACGCCAGACTCGGAGGCCCTGGAAACCGACGACAAAAGTGTTTTGTTATTTATCTCTCAACCACAAGTCATGATTCCGCAGATACTCGATAAAATCAATTCCTTCTCTGAATATAGGATAAATTGGAGCAAAAGCGAGCTGACGCCCGTACATGTACAAAGTAATGCTTGGTTACAGAACCTCCCTTTTAGCATATCTCCAGAGAAATTTACATATTTAGGAATTCAAATTACAAGGCGCCACTCCTCTCTATTTAAGGAGAATTTCTCACCACTGTTGTCTAAATTACAGTCGAATATACGTCATTACTGGGCAGAGTCAATGCTATTAAAATGCAATTTGCCCCAGCTATTATATTTATTTCAGAATATATAGGGTGGGGGGAGGGTTATTTATGTATCTGTATTTTTTTATTTTTTTTTTATTTTTTTTATTCTTAGCTATTTTTCTTTCTTTGTATTTTGCATTTCACTTTTCTATCAGTTTTTTTTTCAGTTATGTTCTAAGAAAACAAAAAAGTGCACTTTGAACTGTACGCTATGCACACAGATGGGTGTATACTGTAAAGTTGTAACTGTATTTCGCAAGCTCTAATAAAAACCCTCCAATCCTGGCCGGAGGATAAGGGCCTTGGAAGGACAGGGAAGCGTGTCGTAGGTTGAGCGGATGAGGAAGCTGAGCCTTGCTTGTGGGATCTTCCACAGGTCTGACCAACTGATGTTTCGTTTAGGAGCTCCTTCCCAGGATTTCCAGCTTCCTTGTCGGCCCTGTGACAAAGCCTTGATCTTATAGCGCTCTTCCTCCATCCATTTGTCTTGCTCCGATTAGAATTATTTCAAAGGCCACCACAAACAGGATCGGAGAAATGGCACACCCCATAGCGATTCCTACCTCTAGTCGCTGCCACCCGGTGGTGAAGTCTTGGAGGGCAAAGCTCATCTGCAGGTCGCTGAAGTAACGTTCTACCAGGATCTTGATACAGGAGGGCATGTGGAAGAATTCCACGGCATAGCTGATCAGTTGGTGTGGGACTGATCCATATGCATTGGCGAGGCCATGCCAGATGATGTGCAGATCTTTCTTCTCACGGTTGGCCTTCTGTATCTGGTCCCAAATTATCGTAGCGTGCTCTATGCACCCTGAAAAACCTGGGACCCCCGCCTTCTGACAGTTTGTGTGAATGTAGCCATTCTGTAAAAGGTAGCTGGTAATCCTTCTGGCTAGCACTGAGAAGAAGATCTTTCCCTCTACGTTCAGTAAGGCGATGTTTCTAAATTGGCCGATGTCTTCAGAATTTGTTTCCTTTCGGACAGCTTTTTGCAACTCAGATGGAATGAGTTGCTTTTCCAGGCAGTTCTCATTAGGTACCATAGCAATTCTAGTACCTTGGGGCAGTTTTTATATAGCTTGTAGGGAATTCCATTGGGGCCTGGTGCTGATGAGGACCTTGCCTTCTGCACAACTTGTCTGACTTCATTGAGCTTGGGGTCACAGTGTTGAACTCAACTGTCTGCAGTGCAGGCCGAGGCACATACCCTGGTGTTCCTAATGGGACATTCCTCATTGGGTCACTGTGCTGCCTTTTGACATGCTGTTCCAGTTGCTCCTTGGTGGTTTTTGCTTTCCGCTCTTTTCCTCCAGCAGTTGTCTGGCATGCTAGAAGGGATCCTTGAAGAAGATGGCTCGTTCTTTTTGTTTCCATTTGCTGCGCTTGCGGATACGTTCAGCTCTGCAAAACCTGGATAGTCTTTGCCTTACCTCCTCCCACAAGGCTTTTAGGCCCTCTTACTCTGCTTGTGTTGCCTTCCTCGAGTTCTTGCGGAGTTGTCGGCGCCTTTGCACTAGCTGGTCAATCACCTTTTCCCTCCTTCCCGTCTCTCTTATGGCGGTCCTGTGTTTGGAGGTAACTTCGCCAAACCTGTCCTTGCAGTTCTGGTAAAGGATGTCCCCAAACAGGTTAATATTGGACTCAACCCCTCCATGTAATGATTCCTCCAGTACCTTGATCAGGTCTGCGTCCAATGTGTCCCACACTTCTGCTTCGTTCGACTTTGGCCATTTCAGCTTGCTCCTTCTAGCTGGTTTCTTGGTCTCTGTTTTTGGCTCTGTTCTGTACAAGTTGTTGGGGACTGGGTCTTGGTGCTCCTGTGGGGGCTTGCCCTCCACCAGTGGGCCTCCTTCCTCTGTGCCTTCAGCAACGTTGGATCCATCAGCACTGTGGTTTTCAACCTGGCTTTTAAACAGTTTCTTGTAAACAGTGTGTTATACAAAGTTAGGCTATGCCCAACTGGAAGACTCTGTGGGCCACTGATGAAAGACAGTGACACATAACACTTTTATTGCATCCTGTTATCAAAATCAAAAAGAACCCAGCTAATAGGTTAAAGTTAGAGCCTGACCTGTTTATTCTTTCAGCCAATATCAGCGCTCAATATTGGCCTATCAGAGATATATGGCTATCTATCAGTGTATATGTTGTATGATATGTGCTGATATTTTTATTTAAATGTTTTAAAAATTCTATAAACAGCATTTTCTCTCCAACGTACCGTGATGTGTTCACTGTCACCCTGCTGGGCATAAAATGTGCTCTTAGACAGGACTTAAGACCTCAACTGTCTCCATGGAGATAAACTTCACAAACAAGCCCTTAAAGTCTTGGACAGGCAATCAAGACAGTATCACCACTCTGATATACTTGTTAAACATAGATGAACAAAGACCAACATTTGCTCATCTAGACCCAGATTATAATACACAAATCTGTAATGAATTAATTTACACACAAAAGTGAAAAAAGCAAATGTCATCAAAAGTAAATATTTGACATTGACCATTGTTATTATTATTTTTGTTATTGTAAAAAAGCATCAGTATCATGCAACGTGAAACTTATCACATTATACCTCATTTGAATAAGGAAACAGTATGCCAAGAACGGATAGGAACATGACTCATTTACACCATTTGATTAAGTTGTACTTCATGCTTGGGTTGAGACATGGTGAGATTCTGCTGTCATTGAGCACAGTGGATGATATTGTGATAAGTATGCTTACACTGAGAAGGATTTTAAAATAGATGGAGCTTTATACAAAAGGTCAGACTCATTCATCCTGCTGGATACAGAAGGATGAAGGTTTGAAACGGTATCATGCTTATTCTGTGGTGTCAGTGTCACAGTATGCTAAGTTATCTGATGCTGCCATCTAGTGGTCTTATGAGAGCATTATATAGCATTTATCTCTTTATCTACAGAAGGCAACATTAGACACTTGAATTGATATAAAAACCTTTGTTCATCACTACAGCATAAAAAACTCTACATCACCAATTTACAAAAGAAATGTACTAATCTTTTGCTTTTGAAAAGAATCCTCACATTACTTTATATTAGTTTGTAAGTGCTCTAGATTCATTCATAGAATTAAAAAGTCTGTCACAGATATTATGTTAGTCAACTGCAGTAAAAAAAATCTTTACCACCATATAGCATTCCTCACCATATATCTGTATATATACTGTCATTTTATTTAATTACAATCATTACAAAAATAAAATAAAATAAATGAATCCTTTATTTGTTGCGTTTGTTAGAACAATATACATTAAATTTACTCCTGACAAATATTTATATCAGTAAATCTCTCCTATGTATTGTATTTGTTTTTGACATTCTAACACAGATGTTACTCTTCCCTTCAGAATGTTCCTGCTGCACTATACACAGACCCTAATGAGATCGCCCAGCATTTAACCTTGAAGCTGACAGAGTGTGAGAAGCTGGAACTTCCTGTGACGCAGCCTCAGACTGTCAATGAAGGCCTTTAGTGAGCAGAATACTGCTCACTAATTACGTCCATGTTGATGTTGCATGATGAAAAAGAATAATATTAGTGTTACAGTACATCTGTAATCTTACAGTAACATAACCATTGATCTTCCCTTCAAATATCTGTACAGGAATAGTTTTTTTATATGTGACCACTGTGATGGTGTGTTCTTTAAACACTGCAATCTGATCTACAGTTTCAGTACATTATATATTATGATGTAATAATACCATATCAAATTGCACTGTAATATCAGTGAAACTTTAACCCATCGTCTCAGTTTAGGTTTTGTTCATTTGAACTGATTTTGTTTTATGTGTACACTTTTCACTGTCAAATTGAATAGCCTTTTGACATAAGACTCGAGAGGATAGCTGTTTCAACTTGAGTAATGTGTTTGTAAAAATACTACATATAACAGCTTTGTATTTTCTAAAGTGAAAGTAATGAAGAATTTCTGTAAATATGACTATTGTAATTTCTGCAGTGACTTGTGGAGGGTGCAGAAGATTGTTTTCCATTTGCAAGTAAAGATCTCCAGAATCAGTGTGAAAATGTCAAACCTTATAGCCACATAAAATGTTTTGTGTAACTGCTAGCTTGCTTTGCTTTTTCCGAATTGTTTTCTGTTCATAAATGACTATGATGGTTAACTTCATCTGTCCAAAAAGATTTCAAAAAGGTTATTTCTGACAGGCAATATGTTCAATAATGCAGAGTGGGTTTAGATGAGCGCTACAAAATCACTGCCCGCAATTGTTTATTAATTAATGGTATCGACTCTATAAGGAGCCACAGAGCAGTGTATAAAGGTTGTGAGTAAAGACAGCTGTTCTGCTGTTAGAGAACCTCTGGTGCAACACAATCTGTGAAACTTCACTTTTTATGTCCAGTTTGTTTCATTGACAGACAGGTGGAGAAGGCATCATGTTGATATGAAAGCAGCTGGTTCAGGACGTCTTTGTCCATTTATGGAAATGAGGTTTGTGCACATGCGTCCGGTGTGACAATGACTGACATTTATAAAACACAACGATGTGTACACACAGCTTTATAAATCTGAAGCAAAGAATTTGTGTGCATATTTCTGGCTTTACACAGTTTTAGTCATGAATCTATAGAGAGTTTGATGCATCTGGCCTCAGCAGTGTCACTGGCTAAAATTCTCCTGTATTTTTCCTAAGACTTGACAGCAGCATTCAATGCAGGTTTTACAGGTGATGACACCAAGGCATTTATCATCTACAGTACTAGAAACACTTGGTCAATCAAAAGAATTTGAATTTGTGTTTTAGCTCTGTCCAAACGTTTGACTGGTTGTGTAAAACACATTTAAGATTGCATTGGCATTGAATGTCATTTGAGGTTTGGTAGAATTGTCTGAGATCAATGCTCTGGTGAGTGGGTTAATATAATCCCCATACAGGTTGAGCAAATAAATACCAGCCAGTTAATTGATCGTTTGCATATAGAAAAATGGCCATTTTAATAAGGTAAGATTTCAGACAGAGAGATGAAACACACATGTATACAGGTCACTGTTATGGAACAGTGGCAACAATTTGGCAGCAACCAACTTTTTTTTCTTGGAAAGAGGAAAGGAATAGTTCATTTCTGAAAAACAGATCCACTTGGAATAATTACAATATCAAAGTATGTAAAAGAGGAAATGTGTTTATGCAAGAAATTCTTTGAACGTAATGAGAATGATATTCACAGTGTCTCTTTTTAGCACAATGTGGTGTTCTTCTCAAAGCTATAAGTGATCAAATTCAAGAATAAAGATGGGGGAAAAAATGCCATTATATGAGTGGATTTTATTATTTGAAGAACGAGTTCTGTTACATGCTTGAGTAAATATTAAAGTACAATCAAACAAAGCCATGAATTATTTTGCAACTGCAGATTTCAACAGATCTCTGTGATCTCTAACATCACGTTGTTACAGACTTGCAGAAAACCAGACTAGTTTATGATAAATGAAATCGTGATATTATACTGTTATTATTTTCTGTTTTTTAGAGTTGGATGTCTCGAGACCGGTCTTGAGACCACTTTTACGTGGTCTCGGTCTTGTCACAGTCTCGACCGTCTTTGGTCTTGGTCTTGTCTTGGTCTCATTGTCTTGGTCTTGCGGTCTCAGGTCGACAAAGTGGTCGGGAGATTTGCAACAAATAATGTCCATGATACAAAACATAACATTCGATAATGCAACATTAAATTATTTCGCCTTTCACGCCCTTCAAATGCAACCAATCAATGACATACATGTATTTTGTTGTGATTAAGAAACTGGCGCTCATCCAATCAAAAGATACGAAACGTTAGGTTTACGTCGTAGCTGTCAGTCTCAGTCAGACCTAGTAATAATAATGTCAGCAAATTCCGCCATCATTAAATTTGCATTCACGGAACATAAAGAAATTTGCAGTCCAGGGGCAAGAAAGAAGCATTCTGCATTGTTCTGTCTGTAGTTGAAATAATACCTTCTTAAATTGAATTTAAACTGGGACTGAACCCCTTACCCCAGTATGCTGCTCTTATTCAATTGATGCAAGTTATGGTGTAACACTAGCTCACTAGCTGTTTTTTGTTTTGTTTTTTTTTGGTCTCGGTCTTGGTCTCGTCTCGGTCTCGTCGCGACTTTGTCTTGGTCTTGACTCAGTCTGTCTTGGCCTTGGTCTCGTCTTGGTCTCGGTCTTGATACCCTCTGGTCTTGGTAGTGTCTTGGTCTCGGTTTAGGCGGTCTTGACTACAAGTCTACTGTTTTTCCATTGGAAACAGAGGGAAAACGTTTCCCTGCTGCCATTGTTTCTTGGCAAAATCACAGGTTACTGTGTATAAAAATGAGAAATCAAAGCCTTCATGACTCAAAGAAGCATATTATAATACATCATTGTGACAAAAAAGTGACATCTTAATGTCTGGTGTATTTGTGGAGCCTTTTATCATTTTAAGTGAACAGTCACATACAAGGATTACCTTTTTAAAATACCTATAGAGAGAAGGCTTCACATCAGACTATTCTTTAATGCCCTGCTCGAATCAGAGGTGTGTAATTACTAGAATTCATTTAGCATGGATGTGGTTAAAACTGTCTTTACAAGTAATATACAAATAAACCAGTTGCAGATAATCACCTCAATCGCCACCTTACAAGTGCATACATTCCTCTTCACCTTTCCCATGTTCATTGTTTGTTTATTAGTTATAATGGTAGTACAATGTATAACTAGTTGATCAACTTGTTGATTAATTATTAATAATGTTCGTTATTAGCTACAGTCTCCTGGTGCTCTGCAAAGGCCAGGATCTTGTCTTCTCTGATGTAGATAAGAGCAGGTATCCTGTACACTGCCTGTTTAAAGACAGTTTCTTTGCATCCCTCTGGTTTGCCGTTTGCCATCTTTGGTGTTTGTGTATAAAATGATGATACGAATTATAAGAAAGAAAGAAAGATGTTCTGTGTAAGCCTAAGTCTTTATTGCTCAACCAGAAACTGAAAATCTTTCTCTGGCACCTTAGGGGTCAGCCAACACGCAATGAAACACGTCTCCATCACCCAAGTAGTCATGGCCGTGTCTGTACCACCTAATCTCAACCTGGCACATCCAGTATAATCATAAAATTAAAGCTGCGAGCAGCGTTGGGCGGGACCTCGCACCCTTGCGCACGTCGGGCCGCGGCGAAGCGGAAAGGTTTCCGTCAGGTGCATTTAGACGCATTCAGACCCGGGCATTTATTGGACACTGCAATAAGTAGATATACGTTACACACACTCTCTCTCTCTCTCTGCCTCTGTCCGTCTGTGTAGACATTTAGACTGAACAACTGAAATGAACTGCCACTTTGATGAGTCAAACAGGAGAGGAACTTATTTTCAGGGAAACCTGTAGATAGGTTTGTAGTTCATGCTCATGTAATTTGTGTTTGATCTAGACTTTGACAGCAATGTCAGTGAAATAGTTGACAGACTGCACAGATATCTAAAATCATAATAATACAGTCAATAAACGAACTAAAATCAGAAAACTTCCTTATCAGGTATCATGACAAGTTTTCTCCACTGGGTGGCACACTAAGACCACAAATGAACCTGGCTCAGCCAGTGTGTGTGTGTGTGTGTGTGTGTGCATACACACACACAGTCGTTGCCATGGTAGTTAACGACTGCAGAGCATGACAACAGAGCATGGGCAGACAGAATGGAGATTCGGGATTGAATGGGAGAGGAACAGGGTGCATATGTGTGTCCGAAGATCAAAAAGTATAAAACATAGCCAGACCAAATTACACACATCCATAGATGAGACTTGTGGCTACATTTTGACGTTTGAATGGAATCTGTAACTGAAAGTATGCAGGAATAATATATATATTTTGAGAAGCCTGAAAAATCGTTGAAGATCCCACATGTAATGGCAAACTGTGCACTTCCTGTTGGATTTAGGTCAGGGGTGTCAGCGCGTGATTTGTAGGTCTTGATAAGACAAACAATTGAGTTTTGGGTTCTTTCTACGACATTCCTATCAGGCGTAGTGGCCGTTTTACTGTTTCTAGGTGGCGCTAGAGAGCCCATTTTGGCACTTTTAGGGTTAATTTTCCATTTTATCAAATGTATGGCCAGACCTGATGTGCGTGTTGAATTTGGTCTGTCCTGGAGCATGTTTAGGTGGTCAAATTTAGGGTCAAAGTGGCATTAGACTCTCCTCCCATTCATTGTCTATGGGAGCGTTTTGGTGAGGGTTTTTGGGCACTTGACCTTTGAGGGCTTCTAAAATCCAAACTGGACGAGTAATGAAAAAGTTGCCGCCACGATGAACGCCCTTGGACAAGATAACGTTTGTAGCAGGCCAAGAATCGTCAAAACTCCCACATGTAACAGCAAATTGTGCACTTCCTGTTGGATTTAGGTCAGGGGTGTCAGCGCGTGATTTGTAGGTCTTGATAAGACAAAAAATTGATTTTTGGCTTGATCTTTCTACGACATTCTTATCAGGCGTAGTGGCCGTTTTAGTGTTTCTAGGTGGCGCTAGAGAGTTCGACGTTGTTTGTTTTATCGAATTTTTTGCCAGACCTGATGTGCGTTCCGAATTTGGTGAGTTTGGGAGCAGGTTTAGGGGGTCAAATTAAGGCGCAAAGAGGCGGTAGAATAATAATAAAAAACGATACAAAAACAATAGGGTCCTTGCCTCCAGGCAAGGGCAGGACTCCCTTCTGGAGTCCTCGCCCTCTTGCCTTTCGGCTCGGTCCCTAAAAAAAACATGCAAACCAGGCTGTGCCTGCTCATTGGTGTATTTGAACTCCTTGCCTGCTGAGATGCTGACAGCAGCCCTGTGACATCTTGATTAATCTAACATTTCACATGTGACAGGTGCTCATAGCCTGTCTGACAGCCTGTTGTGATGCTCAAGTTATGAAGTTTGGTACTTAAGATTTTTTTGGTGGTAACCAAAATGGACATCAGAAATTCTGCTGCTGCTGGTTTGTGATTGGTTGGGGCCATTGCAGAAGGTCTGTTGGTTGGTCCTAAAAATGTCTTCTTACACCATTTGTTTTCAAGCTGTTGTATAACGTTCAGTAACTAATTAGCTGTGTGTGTACTAAAGGGAGTGTTCATGAGACGTCACCATGGTCCGAGGAAGGTGAGGACCTTATTTTATGTCAGTTGCAGGTACACAGTAAGCATGATACGTTCACATGCACAGGGCAGGGATGTGAAGGGAAAAGTGTGCAGGGGCAAAGTTTTTTTTTCACTTACTGAATATTCTGCAATGTGTTTAGGAGAGGCAGTTTCCTTGAAGAAAAGGCCAATTTGACAAGTCTTCCATTCCATTTGAGTAAACTGCAGTCAGTTCCCCTTTAACTGATAGTAAACCTACTCAATTTGTTATTAAAGGAATAGTAAGAATATACACCTGTTCCTTTTTTGCAGAGAGAAGATTGATATCACTCCAGTCTCCAGTGAGTTATGGAGCTTGAGCCACAAGACCATTATTGTGACTTTCTTGGCAAACTGGTGAGGCAGTGACTTCCTGGAGTCATTCAATAACAGGCAGACTTATGAAAAACATTTATGACTTATTTTTGACTCTGTTCAGCTACAGATTTCAACAGATCTATGATCACTTACATAACAGGCATATTCTATGATATTGTTAGACTTACAGAAAACCATTATCCATTTAAAACAGGCAGAAAGGTTTGCCTGCCGCTGTTTTTTCTTGGCAATCTCAGTTTCCTGTAAAAACAAGTCACGTCAGACAACTCAAACCCTTCATTACTGATAAAATGTTTTTACGTACTATACAAAATTAAGTTCCCTCTAAATATTGTGTGTTTTGTTAGATGTCCTTTTATTCTCAGTGCAATATTTTAAGAGTTTCAGCATTAAAATGCATTTTGATGACATTTCTAAACATACATTATGTGGAGGTTCACAAGCTGTACAAATTTTCTTGATGTCTCAGTTGATACTAGAGATCCAAATGAGAACCAGATGTGACCGTGCAGTGTAACACCTTAATCTTTGGGTAAAAAAAAACATTTTGAATACCCAAGATGACAAAGTGATGGTCAATGATGGACAGAGACAAGCAGTTTCCCCCAGGATAACTGTTTATTTTTTATCAAGCCATAAAATCAACTATAAAAAATGCTATGCTAATTAAGAATCTATATTATAAAAACAGGAGACTCTGAAAGAGCTATATTACGACCAGCTGTGGTTGCGGCTGCAGAGGGGACAAAAGTCAGACTGGGTTAGAGCACTCGCCAAACCCCCACAACCCACCCTCATACACACACAGCAAATTAAGGCAAACAGAGCAAAAATAAAATAGTATGGGCAGTGTACAACAAAACATACTAACTCACACAATTGGGGAGAGAGGGGGGTCAGGGAGGGAGGCGAGACCCTATCACCAGAACCCTGCGCAGGACTGGCGACCACTGACCCAGTCGCTCCTATAACACTCATACACCAAAAAGAAAGGACAGTTCAATTTCTACACACAATAAATACTTTTCCCTGGGGGAAAATAATGTCTTAGACCAAAAGCGGCTGACGCAAATTGAGCAGCAAGTCTACATAGAAAATCAATGTGAATGGCACGATAAACACGCAATTTCATATCAGGCGGCGCGAATGAAGTGTCTGAATGGATCAAGCGTCTGAAGCGGCGCGGATAAAGTTGGAAAAATTGAAACTCAACTTTTCAGGTGACATCGCGTCGCGACATCCAATCAGCTGTGAGTTTCTCCCGGCGTCACAATCGCAAATGAAGCGATGATCCAAAAATTGATATTTATGATCAAGTGGCACGATAGAAGCGATTCAAGCAAATTTTTCGCGTCAGACGCTTTTGGTGTGAATGCAGCTTTAAAGTAATAGTCAAGTATACAAAGGTCAAAGAACAAAATTAAAAAAGCAACCACGGTCCAACCAAAAAGACTTATCTAAACAAATAGCTAGATCAAATAACAGGAAAATGAGAAACTGCTAAAGTAACAGAACTTCGGTCTCAAACAGACTTGTGGCACTGGCTAAAAACTGAAACGCAGGACCTGAAATTAAAATCGCACATTATGCCTGAGCACGGATAAAACATTAAATACATGGGCAAGAATCTGGAGGAGTCTGTATAGTATCTGGAGGGTAAGCGTATTCCGTCACTTCCTGTTACCGTCTGTGTTACTGTTTACTGTTAGCGTTAGTGTCTCTGCTCTCTACTCCGCTAACTTTTATATATTCTTAATTCCTGTTGATACTTATTAATTGTACACTTAAGCATACGCTTGTTTGGTTTAAAGCGCTTCTTGCTTTTCCGATCTCTTAAAACCCACAGTTTTAAACTTCTGTTGCTTTAGCTCTATTGTTAGCTCCGGTTAGCTCCACAGCTAATCTTGGTTAGCGGTTAGCCATGGCTTCTCTCCCCTCTTCTCACTCTTCTGCTCTATCTTGCTCGGTGTGTCACATGTTTAGCTACTCCTCTGCCTCATTTGACGGTAATGATACTTGTACTAAGTGTAGTCTGTTTGCAGTTTTGGAGGCGAGGCTTAGTTAGAAACGCGGCTCCGCACCAAGGATAGCCAGTTAGCTCCAGTTATTAGCCAGGCCCCAGTAACCTAGTGCGAGCCGTCCTGCACCCAGTGTTAGCATAACTGCTAATCCCCCGGTAGTTCTCAAGCAGCTGGGAAACCAGGGCAGGTGGGTGACTAATCGAAGGAAGCATAGCCCCAAACAGAAGCCCACGGTTCACCACCAACCACTTCATGTTTCAAACAGATTCTCCCCACTCAGCAACACACCTGCTGAGGAACAGACTCTGATCATTGGTAGCTCCATAGTCAGAAACGTGAAATTAGCGACACCAGGGACCATAGTCAAATGTATTCCTGGGGCCAGAGCGGGCGACATAGAGTCAACTTTAAAACTGCTGGCTAAGGATAAACATAGATACAGTAAGATTATCATTCATGCCGGTGGAAATGACACCCGATTACGCCAATCGGAGGTCACTAAAATTAATGTTGAGTCGGTGTGTACATTTGCTAAAACAATGTCGGACTCCGTAGTTTTTTCTGGGCCCCTGCCTAATTTGATCAGTGATGACATGTATAGCCGCATGTCATCATTTAACCGCTGGTTGTCGAGGTGGTGTCCAGATAATGATGTGGGCTTCGTTGATAATTGGCAAACTTTTTGGGGAAGACCTGGTCTGATTAGGAGAGACGGCATACATCCCACTTTGGACGGAGCTGCTCTCATATCTAGAAATATGGCCGAATTCATTGACCCAAATCCATGACAACCCAGAGTCCAGACCAGGAGACAGAGCTGCAGTCTTACACGCTTCTCTGTGCTTCCACTAGAGCAGTTACCCACCCAATTACATATAGAGACTGTGTCTGTCCCCCGACCTCCTAAACCAATTAAAACAGCTTTTAATAGAAGAGCGATACATAAAAACCTGACCAAAATTAATACCACTCCAGTAATGGACCATCAAAATAAGAGAGTTAAATGTGGACTCTTAAACACTAGATCTCTCTCCTCTAAAGGTGTATTAATCAATGATATAATATCAGATCATCATATTGACTTATTCTGTCTTATTGAAACTTGGCTGCGTCAGGATGAATATGTCAGTCTAAATGAATCCACTCCTCCCAGTCATATCAATACCCACATCCCTCGAGACACCGGCCGAGGAGGTGGAGTTGCAGCCATTTTTAACTCAGACCTAAAAATCAACCCTAGACCTAAACTTAATTATAAATCATTTGAAAGTCTTGTTCTCAGCCTTTCTCACCCAGCCTGGAAAACTTTACAGCCAGTCTTATTTGTTGTAATCTACCGTCCTCCTGGCCCGTACGCCCAATTTTTATCTGACTTCTCAGAGCTTTTATCAAATTTAGTCCTTAGCACTGATAAGATAATTATAGTAGGTGACTTTAACATTCATGTGGATGTTGAGAATGATAGCCTTAACACTGCATTTATTGCATTATTAGATTCAATTGGCTTCTTTCAAAATGTGAATGAGCCAACTCACTGTTATAACCACACCCTCGACCTTGTTCTGACATATGGTATTGAGGTTGAACATTTAATAGTTTTCCCTCATAATCCTTCTTTATCAGACCATTACTTAATAACATTTGAATTTTTATTACTGGACTATACACCACTGGACAGACATGTTCTTACTAGATGTCTGTCTGATGGTGCTGTCACTAAATTTAAAGAAATAATTCCATCAATGTTGAGCTCAATGCCATGTATCAATACAACAGAGATGACTTATTCTGATTTCAGTCCCCCCCCCAGATTGACTGTATTGTTGATAGCGCTGCAGACTTACTGAGAACAACTCTGGACTCCATCGCTCCTTTAAAAAAGAAGATAATTAAACAACAGAAAACAGCTCCTTGGTATAATTCCCAAACTCGACAATTAAAACAAATTTTACGAAAACTAGAAAGAATATGGCGTTCCACCAAATCAGAAGAATCTCACCTAACCTGGCAAGACAGTCTTAAAACATATAAGAAGGCCCTCCGTAACACCAGAGCTGCCTACTACTCATCACTAATAGAGGAGAATAAAAATAGTCCAAGGTTTCTTTTCAGTACTTTGGCTAAACTGACAAAGAGTCATAACACTACTGATCCATGTATTCCTTTAACTCTCAGTAGTGATGACTTTATGAGTTTCTTTAATGATAAAATCTTAACTATTAGGGACACAATTAATCACCTCTTGCCCTTAATAAGTACTGATTCATCCTCTAACACAGGAAACTCAGAAACTGCTGTTAAACCTGATATTTATTTAGACTGTTTCTCTCCAGTCGACCTTATAGAACTAACCTCAATGATTACTTCCTCTAAACCATCAACCTGTCTCTTAGACCCGATTCCAACTAGGCTGCTTAAGGAAGTCTTTCCCTCTGTTAGTACTTCCTTATTAAATATGATCAATCTGTCTTTACTGACAGGATATGTACCACAGTCTTTTAAAGTAGCTGTAATTAAACCACTTCTTAAGAAGCCAACTCTTGATTCAGAGGTTTTAGCCAACTATAGACCCATATCGAACCTCCCCTTTCTCTCTAAGATCCTCGAGAAAGTAGTTGTTAATCAGCTGTGTAACTTTCTAAATAATAACAGCTTATTTGAGGATTTTCAGTCTGGATTTAGAGCTCATCATAGTACAGAAACTGCACTGGTAAAAGTTACAAATGACCTCCTAACTTCATCAGACAATGGACTTCTCTCTGTCCTCGTCCTGTTAGATCTTAGTGCTGCCTTCGATACTATTGATCATCAAATCCTGTTAAAAAGACTGGAACATTTAATTGGTATTAAAGGAACAGCATTAAATTGGTTTAAATCCTATCTGTCAGATAGATTTCAGTTTGTAAATGTCAATGATAAATCCTCCATGCAAACAAAAGTAAAACACGGTGTTCCTCAGGGTTCATTGCTTGGACCAATACTATTCACCTTATATATGCTTCCTTTAGGAAATATTATTCGGAAACACTCAATACATTTTCATTGTTATGCAGATGACACTCAATTATATCTATCAATAAAGCCTAATGAAATCAACCAGTTAACTAAACTACAAACATGTATTAAGGACATAAAGGCCTGGATGACCTGTAACTTCCTGCTGTTAAACTCAGAACAAACTGAAGTTATTGTGCTTGGCCCTAAACACCTCAGAAACACATTATCCAATGATATAACTACTCTGGATGGCATTACTTTGGCCCCCAGTACTACTGTAAGGAACCTAGGAGTTATATTTGACCAGGATCTGTCCTTTAATTCCCACATAAAACAAATTTCAAGGTCTGCCTATTTTCATCTGCGTAACATTTCAAAAATCAGACATATTCTGTCTCAAAATGATGCTGAAAAACTAATCCATGCATTTGTTACTTCTAGGCTGGATTATTGTAATTCATTATTATCAGGCTGTCCTAACAAGTCTCTAAAGACTCTCCAACTGGTCCAGAATGCAGCTGCACGCGTTCTGACAAAAACTAGAAAGAGAGATCATATTACTCCTATCTTAGCTTCACTGCATTGGCTTCCCATAAAATCAAGAATAGAATTTAAAATCCTTCTCCTCACTTTTAAAGCTCTTACTGGTCAGGCTCCATCATACCTTAAAGAGCTCATAGTCCCTTATGTACCTACCAGAACACTGCGCTCCCAGAACGCAGGCCTACTTGTGGTTCCTAGTATCTCTAAAAGTAGAATGGGAGGCAGAGCCTTCAGTTATCAGGCTCCTCTCCTGTGGAACCATCTCCCAGATTCGGTCCGGAGGGCAGACACCCTCTCTACTTTTAAGAGTAGGCTTAAAACTTTCCTTTTTGATAAAGCTTATAGTTAGCCAGCTCCTAGTTTATGCTGCTATAGGCTTAGACTGCCGGGGGACTCCTACCTCCATGATGCACTGAGCTCCTCTCTCCTCCTCTCTCTCTCTCTATCCATCCATCTATATCCAATAACATTCATGTACTATTAATGCATTCAGTAACCTACACTTCTTCCCCGGAGTTGTCTGTGCTTTCTCATCTCACAGGCAATCTGGGCCTGTAGACGTCCGGATGACAGATTCCATTCCCGGACCTTCAATGTGCTTCTCTCTCTCTCCTATTCTTCCTCTCTCTCCTCTCTACCCCAACCGGTCGAGGCAGATGGCCTCCCACTTTGAGCCTGGTTCTGCCTGAGGTTTCTTCCTGTTAAAAGGGAGTTTTTTCTTGCCATTGTCGCTAAATGCTTGCTCATGTGTGAATGTTGGGTCTCTTTAAAATTAAAACTTGAAGAGTACGGTTTAGAACCTGCTCTATGTGTAAAGTGCCTTGAGATAACTTTGTTGTGATTTGGCGCTATACAAATAAAGATTGATTGATTGATTGATTGATTGAAGAACATTAACGAAGAAACCCTACCCAAATAGAAAGCATGACATGTGCATGCCAGGAGCAAAGAGGGGGGCATGCCCTGAAGCATACAGCCTTATATATAGGCCAAACAAAATTAAGAACCAGGAAGTGTAAAGTGATTGCACCTGTGTGGCTATGGTAGCCCAGAGGGACATACTACTGGCTACACAGATTTTCTAACATTTTATCAATTGTAGTTCTGTGCGATAGAAAGGGAGACAAGACTGAAAAGTGCGCCATGTGGTTTGACCAAAAGGCATCAAACATTTGAGCAGCCTGCCACACTGACCCAGACAAACCAGCTGTCTCCCTGCTGACGAAACTGTGCTATCTTGTATCCACTAATTTTCTCACTTTCATGCTTTTTGTGTGGTTTCTGTAGACACAAAGGGGAGAGTTAAGGACGGTCTTTCGTTACTTTTATGTAGTTCTTGTCACTTTTGGTTGCTCCATGGAATGTTAATGGATCTTTGTTTGTCCAAGAGAGAGACCATGTCAGTCTCTATATCAAACCTGATCCCATTGACTCATCCCAGGGTCAAAGGTGACTCTGACCAGATGATGTTCTGAGCCGTACGATGCTGTGTCTGCTACACCATCATGACAAAATACAACACCAAGGCAGAGGACAAACTCTGAATGAACTACGAACCAATGGTTATTGGATTGTTGGTGGAAGTAAAGCTGTCGCCCAACACATCAGGCAGTGTGTACGGTGTAGAAGAGCTCGCGCACCACCATAGGAACAACGGATGGCAGATTTACCTAGCGACCACGTTGATCCCACACCACCGTTCACTTACTGCGGTATGGACTGCCTCGGTCCCTTCCACACCAGACAAGGTCATAAAGAACAAAAACAGTACAGCCTCCTCTTCACATGTCTTTGCTCAAGGGCAGTGCACATAGAAATGCTAGAGGACATGACGACCGATGCATTCATCAGTGCCTTAAGATGCTACATCACTATCCGTGGAGCTGTTAGACACATCAGATCTGATCAGGGCACTAACTTTGTGGGAGCAAAAAATGAAATGGCAAAGGCTCTAAAAGAACTCAATAAGGAAAGAGTGGTTTCATACCTGGCAGACAGGCAGTGTGACTTCCAGAAGAATACGCCGTACTCAAGTCACACGGTGGGTGTATGGGAGCATCAAATCAGGACAGTGAGAAGTTTACTGAGCACAGTCCTTGCCCACAGTGCTGGAAGGTTGGACGATACTTCCTTAAGGACTTTCTTTTATGAAGCTATGTCCATTGTAAATAACCGTCCGCTCACTGTTGATAACATCAGCGATCCCACAAGTTTAGAGCCGCTCACACAAAATCATCTGATCACAATGAAATCCTCTGTACCACTTCCACCACCAGGCAAGTTCATCAGGGAAGATCTGTATGCTAAAAAACGGTGGAGAAGGGTTCAATATCTGTCCGAGCAATTTTGGCACAGATGGAGAAAAGAATATCTATCAAACCTTACTCTCAGACAGCGATGGCTTGCACCAAGGTGCAACGTGGAAGTGGGTGATATTGTGATCATTAAAGAGGAGGAGGTCCCTCGCAATGAATGGAAACTTGCCAGGGTTGTTCAAGCACATGAGGATGATGACGGACTAGTACGAAAAGTGACAGTGCAGATGGGGGAGAGAAAGTTAGGGAAAAGGGGGGAACGCCTCAACCAGCCTTCCATCATTCAAAGATCCATTCAGAAGTTAGTGGTTCTAGTTAAAAGTAGCTAAAAGGGGAAGAGATCAGATTTTGATTAAATATCTTCTTTCTAAGCTAAAGGTGGTCATTATACAGTAGTTCATCCATAATTGGGTAATATTTGTGTAGAAATGTAAATTCTATTGTTAATTTGTATTGATGAAGTTAGGATATTTGAACATTTCATATGGTTCATTTTCTATAAGGACATGCCACAAGAAAAATGCCTTGAAATTACCATTGATTATTTGGAAGAGTGTAAATGTATTTGACATCTACAATTTTGTTAATCAAAGGGTAATTTGGTGGGAGTGTAGCTGATGCTCATAATACTGTTCTATGGGTTGCCATGACAACACAGGAAGTCAGTGTGTAATATATATGTTGATATCTGATTCCTTTTTTTTGTTATTTTATATCTGTGTATATATATACACTACCGTTCAAAAGTTTGGGGTCACCCAAACAATTTTGTGTTTTCCATGAAAAGTCACACTTATTCACCACCATACATTGTGAAATTAATAGAAAATAGAGTCAAGACATTGACAAGGTTAGAAATAATGATTTGTATTTGAAATAAGATTTTTTTTACATCAAACTTTGCTTTCGTCAAAGAATCCTCCATTTGCAGCAATTACAGCATTGCAGACCTTTGGCATTCTAGCTGTTAATTTGTTGAGGTAATCTGGAGAAATTGCACCCCACGCTTCCAGAAGCAGCTCCCACAAGTTGGATTGGTTGGATGGGCACTTCTTGCGTACCATACGGTCAAGCTGCTCCCACAACAGCTCAATGGGGTTCAGATCTGGTGACTGCGCTGGCCACTCCATTACCGATAGAATACCAGCTGCCTGCTTCTGCTCTAAATAGTTCTTGCACAATTTGGAGGTGTGTTTAGGGTCATTGTCCTGTTGTAGGATGAAATTGGTTCCAATCAAGCGCTGTCCACTGGGTATGGCATGGCGTTGCAAAATGGAGTGATAGCCTTCCTTATTCAGAATCCCTTTTACCCTGTACAAATCTCCCACCTTACCAGCACCAAAGCAACCCCAGACCATCACATTACCTCCACCATGCTTAACAGATGGCGTCAGGCATTCTTCCAGCATCTTTTCATTTGTTCTGCGTCTCACAAACGTTCTTCTTTGTGATCCAAACACCTCAAACTTGGATTCATCCGTCCACAACACTTTTTTCCAGTCTTCCTCTGTCCAATGTCTGTGTTCTTTTGCCCTTCTTAATCTTTTTCTTTTATTGGCCAGTCTCAGATATGGCTTTTTCTTTGCCACTCTGCCCTGAAGCCCAGAATCCCGCAGCCGCCTCTTCACTGTAGATGTTGACACTGGTGTTTTGCGGGTACTATTTAATGAAGATGCCAGTTGGGGACCTGTGAGGCGTCTGTTTCTCAAACTAGAGCCTCTAATGTACTTATCTTCTTGCTCAGTTGTGCAACGCGGCCTCCCACTTCTTTTTCTACTCTGGTTAGAGCCTGTTTGTGCTGTCCTCTGAAGGGAGTAGTACACACCGTTGTAGGAAATCTTCAATTTCTTAGCAATTTCTCGCATGGAATAGCCTTCATTTCTAAGAACAAGAATAGACTGTCGAGTTTCAGATGAAAGTTCTCTTTTTCTGGCCATTTTGAGCGTTTAATTGACCCCACAAATGTGATGCTCCAGAAACTCAATCTGCTCAAAGGAAGGTCAGTTTTGTAGCTTCTGTAACGAACTAAACTGTTTTCAAATGTGTGAACATGATTGCACAAGGGTTTTCTAATCATCAATTAGCCTTCTGAGCCAATGAGCAAACACATTGTACCATTAGAACACTGGAGTGATAGTTGCTGGAAATGGGCCTCCATACACCTATGTAGATATTGCACCAAAAACCAGTCATTTGCAGCTAGAATAGTCATTTACCACATTAGCAATGTATAGAGTGTATTTCTTTAAAGTTAAGACTAGTTTAAAGTTATCTTCATTGAAAAGTACAGTGCTTTTCCTTCAAAAATAAGGACATTTCAATGTGACCCCAAACTTTTGAACGGTAGTGTATATATATGTTTATATACTTTATGGTCATGGTTTTCTGCCAAACCTTTGTTTTTGTAGGGAATGTTTTGTGAGCAACCACTTCCTGTCTGGGTCACATGTGCCGGCTGTTGTGAGTGGGAAATTAAAGGTTAGAGAGAGAGACGAGAGAGGATGATGATGCGGCGGACTTTTGTGATGTTCAACTTATCTACTGCTGGTTTACAAGGCGCACACGGTAGAATAAATATTTTGGTTAATTTTGTTGGGCACTTGTGCTAAAGAAATGGGTGACTGAGATTGATGTATGTGATTGCTGAAATGCTTTTGTTTGTTTCTAGTTTTCACGGTGTTTCATAACTGAAGAGGAATTAAAGTGCTTGTGGACATCAGTAAGAAGCGTGGTTCTTAACTGGAGTAGATACACTAATCACTCTGCCCAGACGACAACCTCTTACTGTCCGTTGGTCTACCAGTGTGGTAGAAGGCGAGTGGTGCAGCTAGCTCTTGTGGGAACTAAACATCCACAGGCTCTTCGTGGGAATGAATCATCCACGGATTCAAAACGGGGATTAATCCAGCATTTTTTTCTGCAGGCAATGATACAGCGCTAGTCAAAAGCTAGCGGTGCTTCAGGATCCTTTTACTGTTACCTTTTGGTCAAACAGATGAAATATCCTCTTGTCCAGCGAGGTTGGAGATGCTCTGGAGTAAACAAAAGAAGGGGGAAGGGTAACACGCATGTTTGCACCTTCTTTCAGTCCTCCACTGTGGCGAAGAGACAAAGTCTCTTCAGCAGGATGAACTATGAACGGCAAAGTTTCCTCCGTGCAGCTGACTTTTAGGGCGCACTCACACTAGGGCCAGTTGTTCCGTACCATGCTGAAGCACGAATGTCACCCGCTTGCCCGCACTCACATTACCTCAAACCCAAGTGTACTCATGCACGGTTGCCTCTGACACATGTGTGTAGGTTACCGTGTGCTCATTAGGGTTTAATCCCGGGAAAATCCAATCAAAACCATTTCCCGATTCCAGGGAAATTTAATGACGGGAACCGGGAAAAAATATTATTAAAAAAAAAACAAAAACAGAACATTAGTGAAATATATTCACTAAAATATAGGTGGACAGTTCACTCTCATAAAACATGCACAGGTGTGTGTTCACGTGCTGTGCGCCGGTAAAACACAACACAACCGGTCAATTAACACAACGCACTATGATTAAAAAGTGCAAGCTTGTTCTTCTGAGTCTTGCCTGTGTAGTATGCAGAGGTGGCAAAAGCACTACGGATACTTGTGTAAAAAAGACAAAAAGTAAAAGTAAGAAAGTTCGATCACTTCGAATGATTATTCATGCTCACAGGAATAGATTTAGTTTAACTGAATGACTTAGAAGTCACCAAATGACTTACTTTAACGAATTTCGTTAGTTTATATGATGCAGATTTGTAAAATATTACTTTTATGAGGGTCACAGTCACAGACAATAAACTTAGCATTTCATAATTGTGGTAACAGCCGTGCGGCAGATGTAATGAAGTCCACACAGCACGCTGGATGCAAACTAATATTAAGCCCTCATTATAATGTTGATGGACATAAATTGAGTTCTTTTGCCTTAATAATAATAAAATAATACACAAAAAATGGTCGGACTGGGAACCCATGTCTGCATAATGTCACCGCGTTGCTTTTAGTGTTGCTTGAAATGACCAGGGCTCAGCTAGTGTTCGTTGATTTCCAGGGATTCCCTGGAAAATTGGCTTTTTTTCCTGGGATTTAAAATGTTTTATTTTCAGGAAAAATATTAATCCCTAGTGCGCATGTGTGACCAAGTGTACCGTGCTCAAGCACACGTCTTCCAACCATACTGGGCCAGGGAAGTGTACCGTACTCAAGCACGGTACACTTGCACTCACACTAGCCAAATAATTCAGACTTTAGGGGGCAAACGTGCTTGGGCACGGTACGATTGCCTAATGTGAGTGCGCCCTTATAAACACGGGTGATGTCAGCGGCCGGAAGTGACGTCAATTGGATAAAGGGGGCAGGGAGGGGGAAGAGGGCCCCGTTGGCGCTCTTCCCTCTGTTTGAGGGGCATTCATCCATTTACCTTATCACCTTTCTGGTAAAATACAAATGATAATTGAGATAAATAACACATCTGCTAATAATGGAATTATGCCTTGCAGTAATGTTATTGTGATATGAGCAATGTACACTGTTACAGTTATGTTTATAACTATCTGTCACCGTTTTTGTTCACTATAAACACTTCTTACTTCTGCTTCAACTCCAGGATGTGCCACCTGCAGAAGTTCTCAGATGAGTCCTCCATTGTTGGCTGCAACACAGACCATAAAGAGGAGAACTATAGAGACCTAGTTGAGAGATTTGTAGGATGATGCGACAGAAACCACCTACAGCTCAACATACGGAAAACCAAGGAGCTGGTGGTGGACTTTCAGCGCATAAAGTGCTCATTTTTAACCACTTATCAAATATATTTTTTTATCAAAACATTACTATTTATCTCTTTTTAACATCCTTAACATTAAACAAATGAACTTACGGCATTGCTTCTATGATGTTTTTTAGCGGACGGAGGCGGATTACATTTAGAACATGCACAACACGTCTGCCTTGCTTTTTTTTTAAACTTTATTAATCAAAATCTGGCATTACATTCAAAAGGAAAAAAAATACAATTTCCAGACTGAGCATTCACAGCACATTATGTAAAGAACGGTACATATCTCACAAAATAAATAACTAAAATAAAATAAAAGTCAGAGGTCTAATCAGAAATCAATACATTTAGATTGTCATAAACAGTCAAGGCTTGTTTGGTTTTTATACATTTCAGTGTCAGTCATATAAACTAAGAACAGTGGGTGACACTTCATGAATCTGCATCTATGGATAAAATGTTTGGCAATAATAATTAAGGTGTTATACATCATTTCCCGTTTTTTGTTTTGTATTATAACTCCATATTTAATGTCTTTGTATTCCAACTTGGGCGATTGAGTATCTTTTTCAGATATCCAGTCTTGAAAAGCTTCCCAAAACATTTTGGTATAAGTGCAGTTAAAAAACAAGTGTTCTAAAGTCTCAATGTCAGAATCACAAAAGACACAGTTGTTTTTATCAATGTTGAATCTTTGTCTCAGAAAATCATTACAAGGATAGACATCATTTAAAGTTTTAAAATGTGTTTCTTTAGCTTTTGGTGATATGGGTAGAGTAAGGTATCTGGTTCTAATCCTGACTATGATCTCTTTAGGATAATCTTTTAACAAATGTTTCCTTTTTAATGATAAAGGGAAGATATTAGAGTCTGCTTTGCTTTTCTGAACAACCAGGGAGTGAACATTAACAGGAAATTAGCTAACAGGAAGCAACTTGACAGGGTGTGAAGTCATCAGTAATCAAATATCAAAATAAGTCTTTCTTAAAGACAATTTAAACTTAAGAGAAGATGTCAATACATCATTTTAACTGAAACAAGCACAAATAATTATTCAAAGGAAAAATTTGTAAGAAATAAAAGAATGTCTTAGAGCCAGCACAAAGTGTGATTTTGAAATGTTTTATTTAACACAGGACACATAATCATAAATGTAGTGAAGTAGAAAGTACAATATTTCCCTCTGAAATGTAGAAAGTAGCATCACATGGAAATACTACAGTAAAGTACAAGTACCTCAAACTTACAGCACTGTTTTCTATTGTACGGAAGCGTATTGCTGCCACACCAGAAAAACAACAAAATGGATCAGTATCACGTTATAACGTGATAGTTTCTTGTTATAACATAAAACTTTTCACGTTATAACGTTATAATTTATATTGTTATAACATGAAACGTTTCACGTTATAATGTGATAAATTGGTCTCAGGCGGTGGTCCCCGGTTAATCAGATTGTGAACTGGCATTTGGCCTTTTACAGTGAATCCAGCATCACCATGGCCCAAAACACGGAAACCCCACTGTTGAGATTTCTACAAAATTATTCATATATTCAGTTTTGGTCTGACAGAAAATTTCATTTTTGTTTTCTCATACGTATGTGTGTTCATCAGCGGTGGAAGAAGTACTCAGATCCTTTACTTAAGTAAATGTACCAATACAACAATGTAAAAATACTTTTACAAGTAAAAGTCCTGCATGAAAAATCCTACTTAAGTAAAAGTATACAATTATTAGCAAAATTTAGTTAAAGTATGAAGGTAATTATTATTATTATTAATACTAAACAGGGCTTAAAGTTCTCAGGCACCATGCCTGATTTCAGGCATAGAGCAGTTTTAAATTCATATAATAATGAATAATAATAATAATTCAGTACATTGTACACGTTTCCCACAGGACAACTTTTCAGGCTCGCAAATCTTTTCCTGCATTTAGCCCTGACTGAAGCATCAGTGTTAGAGCAGCATGTTACTGTTGTAGCTGCTGGAGGTGGAGCTAGTTTACACTACTTTATATACAGTTAGCTAGTTTAGTCCACTGGTTCCCAACCTAGGGGTGGGGCCCCTCCAAAGGGTCACCAGATAAATCTGAGGGGTGGTGAGATGATTAATGGGAGAGGAAAGAAGAAAACACAAAGTTCTGATACACAAATCTGTTTTCAGTTTTTGCTGCATCCACCATGCATCGGAAGTGTTAGTAACCTTTCCATGGTTGGTGACCCTTGACTGTACGTTAAGTAACGTTAAGTACATGGGTTGAAGATTTGTCAGTGCATAAATTAATGTGTGAAATGATTAAAATTGTTATTGTGATTTAACTTTTTCCTTTGCAGGGATGAAATGAGTATTTTGCTGTATTGCTGTAATCACATGTATGTGTATGTACCACCTTTTAAAGTGTAAGGTTTCCTTTTTAGATGAGATAGGGTAAACTCATAGTCTTGTTTCCTCCATACAATCGAGGCGTGGCCTTAAGCCCCTCGCTAGACTAGGAGTAGTCAGCACTGGGTTCTTGTTTTCTTTTTCAGGATCTTTAGGGAAGTATAGCTTCTGTGAGATAGGTGCATGTGACTCATGATGTCCATCCTGAGCTACTTTATACTTTAGTGTTTCATGGGTTCTTCATTCGTTTGAGGGTGAGCCTCACAACTGTCCTTTGTAGATATATGCTATGAATTGGCCACTGCTAAAATATCACATAAGGGGATTAATTACTTTGTTGTTTGTTTCATATAAATATGTGGTCCTATGTGTAACAATCTGAAAGCAGTAAGCTTGTTGTGTAATAAGAATGCATGAAGACAGTTTGCCCTGAAGTGTAATTAAATAGGTAGATTCTGGATGTTGACACGTCCCACTTGCATAGGTTAAAGGTTTATTATTAACAGGAGAGCGGGGTCAAACATTCAGTCAGAGCCCTGACCATCCTTTGTTAAACAATGCAGAACTAACCATAAAACCCCCACAGGAGGTCTGGTGATTGTGTAGTTTCAGAAGGGGGTCACATGGAAGTCACTATTGCGCCTGTTTAAGGAGGTCACAGGAAGATCACATATCCTGGACTGTGAGAAGATGGAGGATGGAGTCAGATCAACAGCCAATCAGGAGACGACAGCACCTCACACATTATATCTGATTGTATTTTTGTATAAAAGGGGTCAGGGAAAGGAGAGCAGTCGGACTTCATGAACTGACACACACTGTTGTTCATCAGGGACAGGAAGATCTCGACCCAGAGCTCTGTATGTTTTATTCATTTACTGCTAAATAAAATAGCCTGTGAGACCGCTCATCTTCTCCTATCCTTTCATTTAACGAACACACAGACTGAGCTAACACATAGCGTATGATTTAGCAAGTAGAATTAGCTCAAGTTTAAACAAATGGTGACCCTGACGTGATGATTTGAGGAGAAGTGACGGACCACAGCAGGAAATTGAACGACAACAGACAACTGACGTGTGGTGACATCAATCAGCGGCCGCAAATAAAAAGGTAAGCAGACGCCTGTTTTATCAAAAGTTCTGCAATTGGATATACCAAATTGAGTGTTGTCATTATACTGCAAGTGTCTTAGTAAAAGTGAATGAGTAAAACATAGAATAAAAAGGGTAGGTTAATAGGTATACAACGCACAGGTTTAAACACCTTTGGGTTTTTTAGAAGACCCATGAAAGCAGGAGTGTGTTGATGGGTTTGAGTCCCTTGGACTTAGAGTCCATAAATTCTAACACATTGGCCACGTGTGGGTTTAAACACCCTTTTAGGTGAAATATCCTAAACAAAAGCAGGGCATACACGTACGGAAATTAAAGAGAGGGGTTTAAAGACCGTTGGGGTTATTTTCCTCATAAAAGCAGCGCTCTCTATTTATCATTTTCAGTTGTATGAAAATGACTGTTATATGTGTTTAAGCTGACGATAAGGTTTGGTACTGTTTTGTACAATAATTGTTCAGTATAGGGAGATAGAAATTGAGTAGTGTCTCAGAGAGGACACTCGGGGGTGTCTCAGGGAGCAGATAAGCCAGCAGTGGCTGAAAAACTCGCTGAAAGGTCAGTTGCTCGGGTGAACTCCATACAAACTGACTGGCCACTGAGGGTTAACTCTGATCAAGTTCTAAAAGGGAGTAAAGATTAATTCCGGGTCTGTTCGGTATAGACCGATAAAAGCGCTTAGTGAGTGGAGAACTCACTCTTTTTGTTTCTTGTGGGTTGTGGGTTGTTGTTAAAAGTTTTTGTACTGCTGGAAGTGTGTGTGAGATAAGGCAGTTCACATGTGTGTGTGATGCAGGAGTGCTTGTGCCCCCCTCTTTTTTCCTGATCTGTGTGTGTGTCTGATATCCTGAGTGTTAGGGGTGGTATGTGGAAGAGAGAGACCACTTGTTGTTCTTATTGTTTTTTGTTCTTGAGACAACCTATGTTTAAAACCAGTGGTGTGTGAAAGTTTCTTCTTGTTTGTTTATGAAATTTTGTGTTGTTTAAAGAATTGGAAGGTTTTGAATAGCGAGTATCTTTTGGTGGGAAGAGCTGAAACATTTTTGATTTTTGGAATACTCTGTTGTATGTGGGAAGTAAAAAATACAGAGTACACCATACAAGTGGTGGTTAACTTTAGGTAGATACTTTTTGCCATAGTGTTCACATTATATGGATTTAGGAATTCTTAAAATTATTCAGAGTAAAAAAGACATTTTCAAGATTTCTGGTTTAATCTATCGCTAGTAATAGGGTATTTAATCCTGATTGATAAGTTTTAATTGTACTTTGGCTTCCGGTTATTCTTTGTAGTTTTAATAGAAGACTTTCATTGAAGAACAATTATTTTGGGGTTAGATGTAGGATTATTATTGTTAGGACAGTAATATAGTTGACTGTGAGAGGTTTGCCACGGGTGCTAATAATAGTTGTCAGAATAAAGTTCAGGGCACAGTAGAAGTTATGTATGGAAAATATGACAGCATAGTGATGCAGTTTTTTGCCTAAGTGATAAATAAATTTGAGGTTATTAAAAGTGGGAGAATTGATTATGTGTCGCTCAAAACTTTGAGATATAAGATGGGAGAAAGGTTGTAAGATAATATTAGCTAGAAAACTTAGAAAACTAAAGTATGTGTTTATAAGAAGGGTAATGGTAAATGGTTAAGGAAAGTGAAAGGTTGAAGCTGAAGGAGCAGACAGAGACAGGGTTGTAAAAGGATATAAATGGTTTGAGAATGTGTATTAGAGTGTTAAGGAGGTTGTTTCATTGTGTCTAGATGGTACAAATTATAGAATTGAAGAGATGACACTTAGGGTTTCTGTTGATGAGGTGAAGTTATGATGATGCCTTTATGTGATCATATAGGAGAGAATAATCCACATACATAAATGACCTTAGCCTGTGCAGCCGTAGAAATGTCACAGAAGGAACCAAGCGGTCCCAGTAAAGCAGGACCCTTTGCTCCATCATACCCTATATTGCCCATTGCACCTCCCCATGTACAGCACAAACACAGATGTATCATGACAGGAATGCCAAAGTCCGTTAAAGAAGCCATGGAAGGCAGCCCTGATATCCCAGGTTGTTCCACAGAACAGTGGGAAAACACTTGACACACCATATGAAAAGACATAGGGTAAAATTAGATGCAGATAAACAGAATACTGAGTCAGCTCACATACAGCTGTTGAAATTACAATTACATGATGCTAAGAAACAGTTAAATGATGCATAGAAAAACACACAAAAACCAGCCAACCAAATAGTTCAACAGCCCCAGCCACAGGCCTGTTCCCCAGATTTATATCCAACAAGATCTTATCAATAACAGGGGGGTAGATTTGCCAGGGTGGTGGGAGGAATGCATGGGAGAGGCAGGGGTCGCGGAGGATCCAGAGTGCAACCATCCAGCAACTGTTTTGTAGGCGGTCAACCAGGGCACCAAGCACCCCCACCTCAGCAAGCAGGACCATCCTTCCAGGCCCCGTATGCAGCAGTGACCCTCGCACAGGGTCAGTATCCCCAGACTATGATGGGAGAAAAGGGTTATGACTACTGAAAGGGTCCGAGGACTCAGGAACATGTAGGGTTGGCAGATCCCTACATTCCAAATGGTACTCTGTGCACTGTTCCAAGACAATGATTCAGTCTGGAACACAGATGATGTTATCAGCAGACACATCTCTATCAGCAGAAAGGACAGGAGGAGAAATATACTGGGGACTCCTGGAACCTGAAGGACAATTAATGGAAACCCTGGGTTCAGATGCTACACCCCTACTCTCCCCCCGCAGACCCCCTCCACACAACCCTGTATTACGATAGAGAAGGTAATGAGCTTTATCAACAAGCATATTATCAAGAGCTAGAAGGGACACACTGGAGCATTTCCTCTAGCAGTATTGTTGTTGGGAAAGAAGGCGTGGCTGCTGTGGTTGAACTTACAAAAGAACAGATGGAATGGTATGAGATGCACAGTGAAGCGGTGCCTCATATTACCTTGGCTGTGCATGCTAAACATCAGGCCAAAGACTTAGGCCCGATGACCAAACGCCTACTGGCGATAACAGACTGGGGGTGGACTCAACTCCCCAGTCTGCAGTATTCACCATCAGAAGGGGCTTATCGGATTGTGCATAATACCACTGATAAGGTGTTACTAGAGCATAGGCAAATTGAAAGGTGTCATGGCAGGGAAAAGACAGACCATCCCCAGGCTGCCGCTATACTTGATGCCCTCCCAACTTCTCTGTGGTCAACAGGACCTACAGATGTTGGACATTGTGCACACATTGCACCAATCACATTTGAGATAACTGATCACACTCCTATTTGGCAAACACAGTATTCACACAAACCAGAGGCTGAAACTGGTATTGCTGACACAATCGAAGGATTATTAGCAGCGGGGGTGTTAGAGCCCTCCCAGTCACCCTGGAACACTCCAATTTTGCCAATAGAGAAACAAAATACGGGCAAGTATAGGATGGCACATGACCTTAGACGCATTAACATCATTGTCTCCACCCCAACAGTCCCAGTTCCAAATCCATACACTGCTATGTCTGTACTGACCCCGGACCACAAATGGTTCTCCTGCATAGATCTGGCCAATGCATTTTTCTGTCTGCCATTAGCAGAACACCTCAGAGATATTTTTTCCTTCTCATACAAAGGTAGAAAACTTCGTTATACAAGAGTTCCTCAGGGTTTCATCTTATCGCCAGGCATTTTTAACCAAGTACTGAAACAACAATTGGCTGACTTTACACTTCCAAAAGGGGTGGTGTCGATCCAGTATATGGATGACATTCTCTTGGCTGCTCCTGACCATGTGTTGTGTCTGGAGGCCACAAAATCTTTACTCATGCGACTATACCACATTGGTTTCAAAGTTTCAAGAGCTAAATTGCAATGCTGTCGGCAAACGGTTTCTTTCTTGGGTAGAGTCATATCCGTCACAGGTACAGGTGTGTCCCCGTCTCATAGATCCTCCATCTTACATCATGTTAAACCTAGTACAGTAAAGGACATGCTTTCATTCCTGGGTTTGACAGGTTACAGTAGACACTTCATTGCCTCTTATGGGGAACTCACCTCCCCTTTAAGGGCAATGGTTAACGGACAGGGAATGAGGAATTTGTCAGCCAAATTACACTGGACGACAACAGCAGAGGAGAGTTTTATCTCTCTTAAACAATCCCTGACGTATGCTGCTGATCTGGCCGTTCCTGACTATACAGATCCATTCTTCCTAGATGTTTCTGAAAAATTACACACAGTAAATGGTGTTCTTTTTCAGAAAAAAGGGGGATGTAGGCAGGTACTGATGTATATAAGTGTTACTCTTGATCCAACAGAGGACAGACACCCGCCATGCACACGACATGCAGCAGGGGTAGCAAAGATTCTCCAAAAAGTAGCACACATAGTCATGGGATACCCACTCACAGTGTTAACAACACATAGTATAGTGGCATTTGTGAATTCAACAGCCTTCACAATGACATCACTAAGACAGACCAGATTAGAAAAAATTCTAAACGCGCCACACATCACGTTTACACATGAAGGAATCAACATGGCTGATAACATGGGGGAGGGAGAGCCACATAGGTGTGAGGAAAGGGTACAGAGAGATATCAGGGTCAGAGCAGACTTGCAAGCAAAACCAATCACAGACCCAGAGGAAACTTTGTTCACAGATGGGTGTTGCTACAGACACCCCACAGAAGGATTAAAAGCAGCATATGCAGTAATAAGGCAAACAGAAGACGGGTTTGAGGAAGTATTGACAGGCACAGTGGAAGGGAAAGAATCAGCTCAGCTAGCAGAATTACAAGCAATGGTAGCAGCGTTAGAATGGGCAGAAGGGAAGAGAGTGAACATTTATACCGATTCAGCATATGTGGTGGGAGCGATACAGGTAGAATTGAGTCAATGGATCAGAGCAGGATTTTTTACTGCAGCCAAAACGCCCATCAAACATGAAAAAGACATTAAAAGGTTAGCAGAGGCCTTAATGAAACCTGCAGAAATAGCAGTCATTAAGTGTAGGGGTCATGATAAAGCAGAGACCACAGTAGCAAAAGGAAATCAGGAAGCAGACTCAGCAGCTAAAAAAGCAGCAGGGTATACGGCTCAAAACATGATGATACAGACTGAGAAAACAGTGTATGATTTGTTACCGGCATGCGATTTAAACATGTTAATAAAAGAGCAGCAGAAAGCCTCCCTTCAGGAGCTAACAGTGTGGAAAGAAAGGGGGGCTAAGGAATCCGAGGGGGTTTGGAGGTCACCGGACGGTCGACCAGTGTTGCCCCCCGGATTGATAGCGTCCACGCTCCACGAAGCACATGGTCTTACACATTGCGGAAAAACACAGATGCAGAGACATCTGACACATTGGTGGCATCCGTTTTTGCCAGCAATGATCGAGAATCATATCAGAGAGTGTAAAACGTGTACAGAATACAATGTGAGAGCAACAGTGAAGCCGCATGAAGGGAAATTTCCTCTTCCACAAATGCCAGGGCAAGAGATAGTGATTGACTATACTGATATGATTGAGAGAGTAAACGGGTACAGGTATCTCCTGGTCGCAGTGGATGCATACACTGGTTGGCCAGAAGCTATGCCTGCAAAGAAGGAAGACGCAAAAACAGTGATCAAATTTTTGATAAATCACTACATTCCGACGTATGGGTTTCCAAAAAGAATCAGGTCGGATAACGGCACACACTTTAAGAATAAAGATTTGCAGGAGGTAGAAGCAGCGCTAGGACTGAAACACGCGTTTGGAGCAGTATACCATCCGCAATCACAGGGAAAGGTGGAAAGAATGAATCAGTCCATTAAAGGTAAAATAGGAAAAGTGTGTGCTCAAACTAAATTAAGCTGGGTGGATGCTCTGCCCTTAGCCTTAATGTCCATCAGAAGCTCAGTTAATTCAATTACAGGGTTCACCCCTTATGAGCTAAGAACAGGTCAACAGTTTCCCGGACCTGGAGCAGGGGTACAGATGGTAGATAGAGAAAGGGTTCATGTAAGGTATAAGCCATACTATGATCAACTAACAGCTTTGGTTTCAGCTTTCTCGAAACAGGTTGGAGCTGTAAAGGGGGACCCCGAGAGGCAGAGCCCGTCTACAACAGACTGGGTCCTACAGAAAGTCATCAAGCGGAAGTGGACAGGACCATTCAAGGTGGTGGAAAGGACATCTCATGCAGTCAGGCTGCAAGGAAAGGGAGACAGCTGGTATCACTGGAGCCAGTGTGCTGCCACAGACCCTCCAATCAGGACTTTAGATCAGATAAGACAAAGGAGGAGTATAGTGGAGCATTGATAACGAATTCTTCTTTTCAGCAGCCTGAGGACAACATTCTGGTATAAGGTTGAGAAGGTTTGAAAATCTTCCGGAAAAATAGTTTTTCTAGAATCCAATTGAGCAAACTGAGCCAGTTTTGCTTGCTAAAAATAATCAGAAGAGTGTATTAAGATGTATATTGCAGCAGGGGAGCCACACCACAACAGGTGGTGGTGGCTAGGAGTGTTTACTATCATATCATGCATTATTGTTATTATGTTGGTGTTGTTATGGGGATCAGCCATGGGGGATTCGAAATACAGAGGGGAAAGGGAAACCCGGAAACAAGAGAGCTGCCCAAGAAACGGGGGATTAGTGCCTTATTTCCAGTTACCCCAAACAAGAACGTTGATCGTATAAATTACATCCATTACAATGTACTTCGCTTGGCAAATAAGACCCGGGATGCAGTAGCAGGTCTCTCAGAACAGCTGGCAGCCACCTCATTGATGACAGTACAGAATAGAATGGCATTGGACATGTTATTAGCAGAAAAGGGAGGGGTCTGCTCCATGTTTGGAGATCAGTGCTGTACTTTCATCCCAAACAACACTGCACCGGATGGCTCTGTAACCAGAGCTCTGGAAGGATTGAGAACCTTATCCTCAGAAATGCATGAACACTCAGGCATCGATAACCCTTTGGAAAGCATCTTGGAATCATGGTTTGGTAAATGGAGGGGATTGATTGTGTCTGTATTAGTGTCCCTAGTAAGTGTAATGGGAATGTTGATTTTATGTGGATGTTGTTGTATTCCCTGTCTAAGATCTTTGTGTAACAGATTGATTGTCACCGCAATTGAAGGAAAGGTTCCTCCTCCTTACCAGATGCCACAGTTGGAGATGGAAGTGATGGCGTTGGTGGCGGGGGAAGGATATCGGTTTGAGGATGAGGATGAAATATGAATATGTTTCGTGGTCTCATGTTTATGAGACCAAAAGGGGGAATTGTAGATATATGCTATGAATTGGCCACTGCTAAAATATCACATAAGGGGATTAATTACTTTGTTGTTTGTTTCATATAAATATGTGGTCCTATGTGTAACAATCTGAAAGCAGTAAGCTTGTTGTGTAAGAAGAATGCATGAAGACAGTTTGCCCTGAAGTGTAATTAAATAGGTAGATTCTGGATGTTGACACGTCCCACTTGCATAGGTTAAAGGTTTATTATTAACAGGAGAGCGGGGTCAAACATTCAGTCAGAGCCCTGACCATCCTTTGTTAAACAATGCAGAACTAACCATAAAACCCCCACAGGAGGTCTGGTGATTGTGTAGTTTCAGAAGGGGGTCACATGGAAGTCACTATTGCGCCTGTTTAAGGAGGTCACAGGAAGATCACATATCCTGGACTGTGAGAAGATGGAGGATGGAGTCAGATCAACAGCCAATCAGGAGACGACAGCACCTCACACATTATATCTGATTGTATTTTTGTATAAAGGGGTCAGGGAAAGGAGAGCAGTCGGACTTCATGAACTGACACACACTGTTGTTCATCAGGGACAGGAAGATCTCGACCCAGAGCTCTGTATGTTTTATTCATTTACTGCTAAATAAAATAGCCTGTGAGACCGCTCATCTTCTCCTATCCTTTCATTTAACGAACACACAGACTGAGCTAACACATAGCGTATGATTTAGCAAGTAGAATTAGCTCAAGTTGAAACACCTTGTTGGCCGGAAGGAGGAACTCATGTGTCATGTGACAGAAGAGGTATATGTGGTACATAAGAGGGGAATGTTATCATTTTCATATGTTTTTCAATTCATTTTTATTTTTCTCCCTAGGTACATTCATTGTAACTGAATGATGTTACTGTGTGAGATTATGTTTTCAATACCATTTGATTTTGTCGTATGTGACTTTTGTGGATTTGTACTGTAAATGCTGTTTCCATTCTGGGGTACTCCGTGGGTAGTCTTGCCACTGTAATGTCTAGAGTATGGGTAGTCAGTATTGATCTCATGATCAATAAGAGGGGATTGTTAGGGAGTTTTCCATAACTAATATGCACTGGGTCAAACTGGGCTTTGCGGTCATAGCAAGGCCACACCAAATATTGGGTTTAGACACTGTCTCTCCTTGAGATAGTGGTAAGCAGTGAGTCTGCTCCTTTTGGGGAAAACAGGAGGCATTCTGATAGTGTCGCTATAGCAGCCAAGGTCAGATATGTCTTTGACTGTTTTCCCTGAATGGGGTAAAGGTAACTGGAGTCAGAGGTTTGATATAGTGTTAGATGGAGGACAAAGGTCCTGAGTGTCGTTTAAGCAATGTTTTGTCTATAGACCAGTAGACTACATTCTGTATATTCTAGATGTTGGATCTGCCGATATTTGGGCATGGCTCAACCTGAGGTCTGTGTGGTTTAAAGTCTATCCCCGGAGGAGAGAAACTTCAGAAATGAAGGGAGCATCAGAACATAACGTGTACTGATCATTCATTCACTTCTCCTTGATCAAGTAAATAAACCTTTTCAATGCAAGACATCCTGGACTCCTGTCTACTCTCTCCATTGATGTATGGGCTGCATAATCAAAATCTCTATCACCTACCAACTAGATTAACTGCCTTGCAGTGATTTATTCAGAGCCAAACCAAAAACAAGCTCCCAAATAAGGGAAGCCGACTAATGATCCAATTAACAAGGGTAACAGTAGAACAACACCGATTGGTCTAATAAGCTGCAACACAGAGCTATCAGAACGTTGTGCTCTCACACGCGCTGCATTTATAGTCACACAAACACACACAAGCAGTCACTTTCTACATCACACTCTTGCTCGCTCAATCCAGATTCCAGGAGATTGTGTCTCATTTGCGGGCGTCAGAGAGTCCCTATCAATATGCGGAAGACACCCGGAACTTCCGGGAGAGTTTGGATTGTCGCTACCTGATGTGAGTCGCTACCCGATGTGAGTCACACATGCGCAGTAGCGTCTGCCATCGTCGGCCATCTTGGACAGCTACTTACGGCTCTTGGAGAAACTACTGTTATATGTTGGATAGATGTATTTCATAACACGTTTCAGCAGTTGGATGCGAGTCCGCACAAAGTATAGAAACAATAGAAGTTCAACACAAGTTTGTACATCTGTATGTAACCGGGGAAGTATTAATACACAAGCTGTTTTTCGCGCATGCGCACTGTCGCTACCCGCTGTGAGTAGGGTGACCAGATCCCAATTCACCAGAAGACTACGTTTGTGTGGGACAATGTGGGATACCAATGCATCGAGGTAGTCTAAAAGAACTTTAGACTAAAAAAATAAACATTTCTATTCTGCCCCTTTGCTTTGCCATCTGGTTGAGCACATAACAGCCTGCAAATAAAAACTTAACAAATATATCTTATTTAAATGCAACTTTCCCAAGTTCTCTCACGTGAGAAAACATAGTAAGCATGGAGCTTTTATGCTATTTCACATTGCCTCACAAGTTAACACACCTGACTGTGTACAATCACGTCGTATTCACCTCCGTGTGAAACGGAAAAATGACTCAAGCAAACGTCACACAAAACTTTACCATGACTGGCCTTGCACTGGTTTCACCCAGGGATAGATAGTTTGCCAGTCTTTTTGTAGATGCATTTCCTCTTCTTAGCCGTACGGGTCATGCTTTCCTCCATGTGTCTTGCTGCATGCCGTTCTGACCTGATTTGCATTGTTTCTTTTTTGTGGGTGCGCCCTTAACCTTCGTCCGCGTCCAAGTTTGATTGACATGATCAAACAGCCCGCCCCCTGATGACAGCCCTCACTGCTTTCTCCACACAGCTATTTGATTACAATGCGGGACAACATCTCAATTTGCGGGACGTGTGAAAAGTAATGGAAATGCGTGACTGTCCCGCACAAAGCGGGACATCTGGTCACCCGAGATGTGAGTCCGACCAAGTGGCCAATGTGAGTCACGCATGCGCAGTGTTCATTAGTTTTTTTAAATATAAACTTTATTGATATATCCTGATCTGAGTTAGCGGCTGATGTGACTGAGACTTTTATAACTTTATAATGAGTACACACTATTAAGCATTAGTTAAGCATTAATAAATACTCAATTCATCATTTATAACGCATTTTTCTGACATGAATACTCATTACTATGTGGTTTATAATCAGTTATAAATATTTTACTCTTCATTAATAAGCTCATCTATAACGTGCTAATGATTGCATTTTCATATTTTATATATGATGGATTCAGCATTTCTAAATCAAGTATTACATCACTTACTAACCAGTTATTTAGGATTTGTCAGTGGTTTGTAATATCATTTAAAAGTGTATGTAAATGATGAACAAACTATTTAGATGTACATTTCTGAATGCACTTGCACATCCACTATTCAGACATGTATTAATGATTAGTGACTGTTAGCAGATGTTCCATAAAAAACTCACAAATTCATTTTCAATGAATGTCCTATAAACAGTTATTAATGCAGGAATTCATGAATTGAGGAAGTTACGAAGCACTTACTACTCGTTAAGTAAGTATTCTGTGTGAGCTCATCTAAAGTGAGCACTATCTATGGCTTATAAAGCATTTACAAATGAGATTTAAAGGCTGGTAATGCCTCAAGACTCACAACATTTTCAGTTATCTTAACAGACGAAGGAGAGACACAACACAAAGGGATATAGAACATATTGTATTGATATTTATTGCAACTTCCCAACATATTGTATAAAGACGAACAAGGGTAAACATGGCTGAATAAAAACTTGCCAACATCAACATAAGATCACAGACGTTTCAAATATGACAAATAAAATCTGTTTTTGAAACACTTAAAAACTTTCTGTATCAAAAATAAAGTCAGAAAATATTTCAGTGTCACAATTTAACGTAATTCTAAATCCTATCTCAAAGAAATGTCTAAAAATTATTTGAGACAGATAAAATAAATATACTCAACACATGATAAAATAATACCACTCAATCACTGAAAGGTGGTCGGAAAGCAAGTCAGTGCGATTTCCCCTAAGCCTCCAGATCTGCTCCTTGTAGGATCTCCAGGCCCTCTCAAGATGCTGGGTATGGGCACCAGTTTGGGAATCTACATACCACCTGCTGTGGTTGACAGTGTGATGGTTGTACCTTAGTGCAGAGAGTATGCGATAAGCATTCCACTCATCCCTGATAACTGTAGATCCAAACCTCACATGATGGGCAACCAAGGGGACTAAATGTCTTCGAGATCTTCTCTCCACAAGACGTAGAATAGGCTTTCTTCGTCCTTGATGATGTCTCACACCTAACATCCCAAAGACCCACTTCTTTCTTTTCCACCCACTAGCCATTCTTCCTCTCCCATACTGATGCAGAAACAAAACAACAAACACAGACGTAAACAGATACATTCTATTACAATAACTTGTTTGACTGCATTTGACACTTAATTAAAGTCACTATTACTATAACTTACCTTTCTTTTGTGCTGAAAAAGGCTCTCCTCGATCACAACAAACTCCCTTCTTCCACCAATCTGTTGGCCTGTACGCATTCTCATCCTTTCCACTGCTGTGACACAAACCTCCCTTATTTTTTTTGCCATTTTAGTGAGAGTGGTTGAACTCGCTGCAATTGTGTCATCCATCAAATCAATCTGTCGTAATCGTAGACCCTGACAAAATCTTCAAAGGCAAATGAAAAAAAGGAATGTTTATGTTTCTCTAAATTCATTGACAAAAAATGCTATGCATTATTTTGTATATTGAGTGTTTTATTCAATTACAGAGAGAACAGCAATATTCTCTATGATATACACTACCGGTCAAAAGTTTTAGAACACCCCAATTTTTCCAGTTTTTTATTGAAAAAATGTTTTCAAGCTCACCATCTTGGTCTTTTTTCCTAAGGTAGTTCTGGCATAGCTTGGACTTATGTTTTGGGTCATTATCTTGCTGTAGGATGAACCCCTGACCAACTAACTACTCTGGATGGCATTACTTTGGCCTCCAGTACTACTGTAAGGAACCTAGGAGTTATATTTGACCAGGATCTGTCCTTTAATTCCCACATAAAACCAATTTCAAGGTCTGCCTATTTTCATCTGCGTAACATTTCAAAAATCAGACATATTCTGTCTCAAAATGATGCTGAAAAACTAATCCATGCATTTGTTACTTCTAGGCTGGATTATTGTAATTCATTATTATCAGGCTGCCCTAACAAGTCTCTAAAGACTCTCCAACTGGTCCAGAATGCAGCTGCACGCGTTCTGACAAAAACTAGAAAGAGAGATCACATTACTCCTATTTTAGCTTCACTGCATTGGCTTCCCATAAAATCAAGAATAGAATTTAAAATCCTTCTCCTTACTTTTAAAGCTCTTAATGGTCAGGCTCCATCATACCTTAAAGAGCTCATAGTACCTTATGTACCTACCAGAACACTGCGCTCCCAGAACGCAGGCCTACTTGTGGTACCTAGTATCTCTAAAAGTAGAATGGGAGGCAGAGCCTTCAGTTATCAGGCTCCTCTCCTGTGGAACCATCTCCCAGATTCGGTCCGGAGGGCAGACACCCTCTCTACTTTTAAGAGTAGGCTTAAAACTTTCCTTTTTGATAGAGCTTATAGTTAGCAAGCTCCTAGTTTATGCTGCTATAGGCTTAGACTGCCGGGGGACTCCTACCTCCATGATGCACTGAGCTCCTCTTTCCTCCTCTCTCTCTCTCTCTATCCATCCATCTATATCCAATAACATTCATGTACTATTAATGCATTCAGTAACCTACACTTCTTCCCCGGAGTTGTCTGTGCTTTCTCATCTCACAGGCAATCTGGGCCTGTAGACGTCCGGATGACAGATTCCAGTCCCGGACCTTCTAGCTTCAATGTTTATTTTCAATGTGCTACTCTCTCTCTCTCCTATTCTTCCTCTCTCTCCCCTCTACCCCAACCGGTCGAGGCAGATGGCCGCCCACTTTGAGCCTGGTTCTGCCTGAGGTTTCTTCCTGTTAAAAGGGAGTTTTTTCTTGCCATTGTCGCTAAATGCTTGCTCATGTGGGAATGTTGGGTCTCTTTATAAATTAAAACTTGAAGAGTACGGTTTAGAACCTGCTCTATGTGTAAAGTGCCTTGAGATAACTTTGTTGTGATTTGGCGCTATACAAATAAAGATTGATGAGATTGATGTTGAACTACGTGCATACCAGAGGGTTCTGCATGGCACTGCAGAATGCTGTGGTAGCCGACCCTGGATCCAGAAAAACAGCCCCAGACCATCATGCTTCCTCCTCCATGTTTAACAGTTAATGTCACACACTGAGGAACCATCCTTTCTACTCCATGTTTAACAGTTAATGTCACACACATAGGAACCATCCTTTCTACTCCATGTTTAACAGTTAATGTCACACACTGAGGAACCATCCTTCCTCCTCCATGTTTAACAGTTAATGTCACACACTGAGGAACCATCCTTCCTACTCCATGTTTAACAGTTAATGTCACACACTGAGGAACCATCCTTTCTACTCCATGTTTAACAGTTAATGTCACACACTGAGGAACCATCCTTTCTACTCCATGTTTAACAGTTAATGTCACACACTGAGGAACCATCCTTTCTACTCCATGTTTAACAGTTAATGTCACACACTGAGGAACCATCCTTTCTACTCCATGTTTAACAGTTAATGTCACACACTGAGGAACCATCCTTTCGCCTACTCAACTGCGTACAAAACTCCTGCGTGATGAACAGAATATTTTAAATTTTGATTTATCAGTCCATAACAGCTTCTTCAGTAGTCCATCGGTGGTGTTTCATGGCCCAGGCAAGTCTCTTCTTATTCTGACGTCTTAGCAATGGCTTTCTTGCTGCAACTCCACCTGTCAAACCTACAACTGGAAGTCTTCTCTTCACAGTAGAAACTGAGACTTGCTTACTACGACCACTATGAAGCTGTGCTTGAAGCTGTTGTCCTGTGAGCCGTCTATCACGCAAGCTGTTGACTCTCAGAAACTTGTCTTCTGACTCTGTTGTGGCTTTGGGTCTGCCAGACCTCTTCCTTTCAGAGTTTCCCCCAGTTTATGAGTGAATCTGTACTCACTGACACCTTGACTTTCTTCGCAATTTCTCTGTAGGAAAGACCTACATTTTAAGTGTTTTTGTATAATTTTCAGTTTTGGGTAACCTTACCTTTTTTTTTTTTTTTTTTTTTTACCTCTGGCAGTTCACCACTTACCTTTGTACCATTTCAAGCTCTTCATTGGACTTGAACTGCTTGAATTTCAATAAAAAACTGGAAAAATTGGGGTGTTCTAAAACTTTTGACCGGTAATGTATGTGTTTATGTTATTATTGTTATTACTTGCTCACCTGTACATGAACTGCATCCAGTTACTGAGGGAGACCTTTGAATGACTAAAGATTGACTTGTGCCTGATGGATTTTTGTTTTTCCTTTCCCATATGTGTTGCATGGCGACAGGTCCTATTTAAAAAGTACAGTAACATAAAATACTGTTTATTTAGGAAAGGGCTTCATGCAATACTGTATTCTCCACCACTATCTCACTTACTCACTCACTTACACACACACACAGGTTTGGGTCATAATGGGAAACAGTAAATCGAAATGAGATAATATGGTTACAAAAAAATTGCAACTATAATCAGCACAAAGTACACTTAAAAAAACGGATTACTTGTTTGATAACATATTTAAAATATGGCAATTTCAAAATCCTAAAACTGTACAGTACAGATGTAGACATTCATGCCAGTATATTTTTGTGGGCATTTTATTTGCACTGAAAATGTAAATGCTGTAATATTGTCATTGTTTGATCCAAAAGGATTAAGATTAGATAACATTACTAACTACATAAATTGCATTTAATTTGTATTCAGTAGCCTGATTTTGCAAATTATTTTAAATTTACCTATTTAATTATACATTTCTCACCAAGCATATAGATCTCCACTGTTCGTCCTCTTTTTCAGTTTCATATCCTGATGGCATATTCTGCATTTGACTTTTCTTTTTAGCAGTTTCCTCTTCTGAAGCCACTTCATCAGCTTCAGGGCGTTTTTCTTTTCGAGGTTTCCTCCTTAATACGCTTCTTCAGTTGGGTGAATATGCTTATTGTTTTATGAATTTAAAAAAACATTAAACTGTGGTGGTTTATGAAGACATGCTATAGTTGTGATCTTATCTGTTTGGGACGTGTATGTTGAGCTTGCAATCCCGCTCTCAGCACGTCCTCAACGTGATGACGGTGGGAGGCGGCAACATTTTACGTTCATATTTACGTTAACTCTCAGAAGTTTTTGAGAGTGCAGCCAAGAGAAGCATGGAGAAGTCTGGCCTAAATCGACGAGTCAGGCGGACGCGGGCCAATAAGAATGGCGGTGTGGGGATAGATACATTGGAGTCGGTGGCCGGCAGCAGCACTAGTGGTGAGTGTTTTTGTTTGCTAGCACACATTATGGATGAAAGCTAACGTTAGCTTGTCAGCAGCTGAAGGCGTTTGCTCTCGCTCCCCGACTAACGTTACTACCGACCCGCGCCGTAGTGACAAAGCCGACCTGCCGCTGCTAGGCACTCACCTCGCCCGGCTAGACGAGACTACACTGACTTAACCGCGGCGACAACATTACAAGTTAAAAAAAACAAAAAACTTTTAAGAATATATTCAAAGTGATAATGATAAATGTACCCCAAAGTTTACATAAAATAAATTACATGCATTGTGTGCTTCACACAAAATGGAATTAAAAGTATATGCATGTATGTTAGACAAAAATACATATAACGTTATGACATGCATACACTGACATAGAACATATACTGAATAGAAATTATATCACATGAGATCCACTGTTTAAAGTTGCTTAAATGTCAAAGCATGCCAAAATCACAAGTGTCTGAAAATATACTCAGTTGGTATATTCGTTCTACATGCATTTTATAATGAAAACGTTCTTTCTTTTAGGTGCGTCCACGGCCCCTACTGCATAGCTGGTGGACAAAAGGAAATCACACGAGTTGGAGATGTGTAAGAAGAAGGTAGAGTTGCAAAAGGAGAAGATTGATGAACTTATCAAAGAGAGAAACTACCTAAAAGAATAGTTGGAATCAGGTAAGTCTCCCTACACACAATATGTAGAGGAATTCTTGTGCAGTTGGGTCTTATTATGTTAGTTTACTGTATCTCTGGACTCTAGATTGTGCATGTGTCTCTTTGTGGCATATTGGTCTAATGAATCTATTTCAACAGCTCTTAAAAAAAGGATACAGGATACCCAGGCAATCTGCTTGTCTTCATCTTCCTCTTGTGACAGCTCAGAGGAAGATTCCTCCTCTACTGCATCCTCATCAGAGGACAAGAAAAAGAAAAGGAGGAATAAGAAGGGGAAAGAGAGAAAGTCCAGGAAGTCAAAGAAAATGGAACCAAAGACACGTAAAAGAGGTAAAGATCCTACATTTACTTTCACCCCTTTCTACTCACTGTGTTTTTGGTTTGGTCCTGCTTAGCTCTGGTGTATTGTTCCTCTCCTGGCTGGTTCTTCTGGTTGGTTCTTCTCACATGATGTAGCATTCTATGTGTGATTGTTGTTGGTGCTAACTAACTAAATGTACTGTAACAAATCACTATCCATTTGTCTTTCTGTGTGTAACGAAGAGCGCTTCGTTACTAATGACTGATGGCTTAGGCCTTGTAAAGATGGCACATTTGGGTGTTTGTATTGTCACTTTTAACCAAACAATTTAATTAGGCACTTTAATAATGGCACATGACACTTTAATTGTGATAGTTGCACTTTATTAGTAGTTTGCACATTGCATATTTGCACATTGATCTTTATTGAACAGTTTAAACCATTGGGGTAATGATGAGTTGGGATTGATGTGTGTTGTCTTCTGCCAGGTGCGATAATCGGCTTCAGCTGAGGGAGAGAGAGAGTTCGATTATATAATACTATGTGCACCTCCAGTGTATAATTGATAGACAACATAAATATGCGTTAATATTGCAATGTAAAAGTGTTTATTAGTGTGTTAAAGTTGCTGCCTGTATTTAAATTGTTTGTGTGGATTCTTACCTGTCCTTTTGGTGTCTCCTTCAGTGTTCGGCCAAAAGAGTCCCCGGGGGTACGAACACCAATTTAAAGGTTCCGGGAGAGACCAAGTGTTAGGATAGGAAGAGGGGGGTTTGGTAGTCGGTGTGTATAGATGTATATGTATTGTAGTGGGTTTGTTTATTCTGGGGAGGAGTAGATAGAGTGTACAGCAGGGGGATAAATATTATGTAAGTGTAGGCGGGTGATATTGTCTTGGGGGATTAGCTGGGAGATAATATCTTTTTGTTAGTAAACCTGTGAGTGGAAACATCCAATTAAGCAGACCAGTGATGGGGGTATAAAAGGCGCCAGTTTCCATCTGTCCTTGTGGCTGGTCAGGTCTCATGGGTGATGCTGCCATGCCTGTACCATTGTATGTATGTGTTATTTTGGGTGTTGGAGAATAAACAACCATGATTTGGTGCACCGTACCATCCCCTTTTGACTGCTCTTTTGCTGCATCGTCCAGCCGCTCAGGGTCAGTCTAACACTGTGAGACAAATTCCAAGAAATCAGTACACTTTGTTTTTGTAGTGTCGTAAAGTTCCTTTTCCTGTATTATTTTATCATGTGTTGAGTATATTTATTTTATTTGTCTCAAATAATTTTTAGACATTTCTTTGAGATAGGATTTATAATTTATTTTTGAAAAAGATTTTATTTGTCATATTTGAAACGTCTGTGATCCTATGTTGATGTTGACAAGTTTTTATTCAGCCATGTTTACCCTTGTTCATCTTTATACAATATGTTGGGAAGTTGCAATAAATATCAATACAATATGTTCTATATCCCTTTGTGTTGTGTCTCTCCTTCGTCTGTTAAGATAACCGAAAATGTTGTGAGTCTTGAAGCATTGCCAGCCTTTAAATCTCATTTGTAAATGCTTTATAAGCCATAGATAGTGCTCACTTTAGATGAGCTCACACAGAATACTTACTTAACGAGTAGTAAGTGCTTCGTAACTTCCTCAATTCATGAATTCCTGCATTAATAACTGTTTATAGGACATTCATTGAAAAGGAAATGAAGTGCCCTTCCTTAAAAAGGTCCATCACACATTTAATACGACTTAATTAAGTCGTATTCTACTTGAGTAATCATGGGTAGTAATTTTTGGTCTATTAAAAAATAATCAATTCTGGAGTGATGTACTGGGGAGAAAAAAGAGAACTGTTTGGATGTTGGATACTTGAATCTCCAAGGGTCAATGATTCCATACGCTTGAAGAAAAGTATTAATGCATCGCGCGTATTTGCTAAGTGAACTAACCTTTGTACTGGAGCGGTCCTGCTTCGGATCCAAAACGCAGTTGAAATCTCCCCCCAGTATTAAATCATGTGAATCTAGACCCGGTAAACGTGAAAAGAGGTTTCTAAAGAAGTCAACATTATCCCAATTGGGAGCATAAACATTCGCCAGCACCACCGGCCTGTTGAAAAAATTCCCTTGAATGAGTACATAGCGACCATTTTTGTCTCTTATGATGCTAGACTCTTCAAACAGCACATTCTGGTGCAAGAGAATAGCCACCCCCCTCCGTATACCCGTAACGTAAGTGAGTGGAAAATTTGCGTGAATTCTCCTGTGCAGAGTTTTGCTTGATCCTTATTTAACAGGTTGGTTTCCTGCAAATACACTATTTCAGCTTTTAATTTGTTTAATTGAGAAAAAACCCTACTTTGTTTAGCCGGTTGGTTCAATCCCCTTACATTCCAACTCACCAACATGGTGTCAGCCCTGTCTGTACCTTTATCCCACGCCATCAAGTTGATATTTCACATAATCCCACTGCCTCATCTCTGTGACCTGTTGTTGGTGGTTCTGAAGATACTGCAATGGAGGTTCCCTGAGCTTGATGATAGAATGAAAGCTAAAGAAAAAGAGAAAGAAGAAGATGGAGAGAGAGAAAAATGGGGGGGGGGGGGGGGGGGGTGGTATCTGAACACACATTTAAAAAACATAAGGCAATATGTAACTCTAACAATCTTACACATTGCCATCAAAAAAATGAACATGAACACAGCATCGCTTGTCTCTTGCATAGAGACTACTGCTTACCATGTGAGCTCCCCACAGGAACAAATATAGAATTCAATACATTTCTTAAGTCTTTCAATGTATGTATCGCTGATAATGTAGTAGGTTGACAAAACAAAAGTTGACCCATTCATCTTGACACATTGTCCTTGGTGTAGCACAAAATTATTCTTTTTCCACTCAAAGTATCAAAATACTTCAAGTAGGTAGTTAAACAGACCTAAACTTAAAGTCCCATGAAATAAAAGATGGTGTCCCACATAACTGAATCCTCATGAGAGATTCAAACTTGTCTCCACATTTTGACTCTTCCTTGAGCTTGAGTGGACAGAATTAAGCAGTCCTGAACGTGGAACAACATAATAGAAGTCTTAGCTCTCCTCCACAAGAGTGTGTCTATTCAGTTGCTGACAGCGGAGACACCAAGACCGCTTCGGGTGGGACAAAAAGGCACCCCGGGATTTTTCAAAATAAAAGAAAACTGTCTTTGAAATCTGGAGCCTGGCTGGATAAAGTAGGCCATAGTGGACTCCTTTTCGTGGTCGTAGAAACTTCCGTATGTTTGTAAATGCGGCCCGGACAGGATAAAAATCAACAATCAACATTGACGTAAGTAGGACCCTGACAGGAGGATAGTGGGTCCAGGGCATGAATCTGTGATCCAGATATCTACAACCCCAGATTACCTGTGAGACAAGAAAGCACAGATAACTCTGTGGAAGAAGTTTAAGTTAGTGATTGCATTAATAGCATCATGAAGTGCTTTGAAAGACTAGTCATGACTCACATCAAGTCCATCCTCCCCCCCACCCTGGACCCCTTTCAGTTTGCATACCGGGCCAAACGTTCCACAGAGGATGCAATCTGCTCTGCTCTTCACCCAGCCCTCACCCACCTGGAAAAAGCAGACTCATATGTGAGAATGCTGTTCATAGACTTCAGTTCAGCTTTCAACACCATAATCCCACAACAACTCATCTGTAAACTGGACCAGCTGGGGCTCAACACCTCCCTTTGCAACTGGATTCTGGACTTCCTCAGCGAGAGGCCACAAGCAGTACGAGTCGGCAACAACACCTCGAGCAGCATCACGCTCAGCACAGGGGCCCCACAAGGCTGTGTGCTCAGTCCCCTGCTCTTCACCCTGCTGACTCACGACTGCACACCAACCCACAGCACCAATCACAAGGTGAAGTTTGCGGATGACACAACTCTGGTGGGTCTCATCACCAGGAACGACGAGACCCACTACAGGAAGGAGGTCAACCTTCTGACCACGTGGTGCAGTGACTACAACCTCCTGCTGAATGTCAGCAAAACCAAGGAGATTGTGATTGACCTCAGGAAAGGCCACACCGAGCACCCACCACTGACCATCGAAGGTGCTGCTGTGGAGCGAGTGAGCAGCACCAAATTCCTGGGGGTGCACATCAGTGAGGACCTTTCCTGGACCACCAACTCTGCATCACTGGCGAAGAAAGCCCAGCGGCGCCTCTACTTCCTGCGCAAGCTCAAGAGAGCGAAAGCTCCCACACCCATCCTGAACTCATTCTACCGGGGAACCATTGAAAGCATCCTGACCAGTTGCATCACTTTGTGGGGCGGTAGCTGCACTGCATACAGCAGGAAAGCACTGCAACGCATAGTGAATACAGCAGATCATTGGTGCCCCACTCCCCTCCTTACAAGACACATACGCCACCCACCTCATCCGTAAAGCTACCTCTATTGTGTGCGACACCAGCCACCCTGCATACGGTCTGTTCACCCTCCTACCCTCTGGAAGGAGGTATAAGAGCCTCTGTGGCCACACCGAAAGACTCAGAAACAGTTTCATACACCAGGCTGTCAGAAACCTAAACTCTCTCCCCTCACTCCCTCCAGCCATATCCTCCAGGCTGTCAGAAAGCTGAATTCCCCCCCAGACTGAAATTGCTGCTATTTACTGACTGTTCTTTTTGCACTGTATCTGTTAAAAAATACATCTTACAGAACTTTTTCCTGCTATTACTGCCTTTTTGCACTACCACAACGTAACTATACAGAAACTTATGCTGCTACTTCCTACATATACAAAAGTAGACTCCAAAATCTTATTTTATCTTACTGTCTATCTATTCTATTTTTTCTTTTTCTTTTTATATTATTAGTAAATGTCTTATCTGTTGTGCACTTCAATGTTTACTCTTTAGTGTTAGGAAATATCTGTCTTATCTGTTGTGCCTGTGCACTTTATCTGTTTCACCGTGGGATAGTGAGAAACGTCTTCTCGATTCCTTTGTATGCCTTGACATGTGAAGAAATTTACAATAAAGCCGACTTTAACTTTGACTTTGAATGTTAATGGATATAGATGGATAGAGAGAGGGAGGAGTAGAGATGAGCTCAGTGCATCATGGGAGTCCCCCGGCAGTCTAAGGGCATAAACTAGCAGCATAAACTAGGAGCTGGTCCAGGACAAGCCTGGCCGGCCCTAACTATAAGCTTTATCAAAAAGGAAAGTTTTAAGCCTACTGTTAAATGTAGCGGACCGAAGGAAGATGGTTCCACAGGAGAGGAGCCTTATAACTGAAGGCTCTGCCTCCCATTCTACTTTTAGAAATACTAGTAACCACAAATAGGCCTGCATGCTGGGAGCGCAGTGTTCTAGTAGGTACATAAGGTACTATGAGCTCTTTCAGATATGATGGAACCTGACCATTAAGAGCTTTGAAAGTGAGGAGAAGGATATTAAATTCTATTCTGGATTTTACAGGAAAGCCAATGCAGTGAAGCTAAAATGGGCGTAATATGATCTCTCTTTCTAGTTTTTGTCAGAACGTGTGCAGCTGCATGTATCAGCTGGAGAGTCTTTAGAGACGTGTTAGGACAGCCTGATAATAATGCATTTCAATAATCCAGCCTACAAGTAACATCATTTTGAGACAGGATGTGTCTGATTTTTGAAATGTTTCATAGATGAAAAAAGGCAGTCTTTGAAATTTGTTTTATGTGGGAATTGAAGGACAGATCCTGATAAAATATAACCCGTAAGTTCTTTACAGTGGTATTGGAGGCCAGAGTAATGCCATCCAGAGTAGTTATGTCATTAGATAATATGTTTCTAAGGTGTTTGGGGCCAGTTTTTTCTGAGTTTAGTAGCAGGAAGTTGCACGTCATCCAGGCCTTTATGTCCTTAATGCATGTTTGTAGTTTAGTTACCTGGTTGGATTCATCTGGCTTTACTGAAAGATATAATTGAGTATCGTTTGCATAGCAATGAAAATGTATTGAGTGTTTCCGAATAATATTACCTACAAGAAGCATATATAAGGTGAATAGTATTGGTCCAAGCACTGAACCCTGAGGAACACCATGTTTTGTTTGGATGGAGGATATTTCATTAACACGTACAAACTGAAATTCATCTGATAGATAGGACTTAAACCAGTTTATGCAGTTCCTTTAATGCCAGTTAAATGTTCAAGTCTCTGTAACAGGTCGAAGGCAGCACTAAGATCTAACAGGACGAGGACAGAGAAAGGTCCATTGTCTGATGAAGTTAAGAGGTCATTTGTCACTTTGCATCTGTGCTATGATGGGCTCTAAATCCGGACTGGAAATCCTCAAATAAATTATTACTATGTAGAAACTTACACTGTTTATTGGCAACAGCTGTATCAAGGATCTTTGAGAGAAAGGGGAGGTTAGATATAGGTCTATAGTTGGCTAAAACCTCTGAATCAAGAGTAGGCATCTTAAGAAGCCCTCTTCACACAACAAAGAAGAGGGCTTTTCTCCAGAGACGAACTTGAACAAGAGAAACCGCAGCATGTGCAAGATGGATTTAAAGATACTTCTAGACCGGGCCACCACCGTACTACGCCAGCTGAACTGGGACCGGATAGTGGAGGTCTGTAAATATCTTAAATGCATTGAAGAAAGACGATGAGACTATTGCTACTAGTAGACGGACACTAATCAGAATGGTAGGCGATAAGTTGGACGATATAGAATTAAACACAGAGGCAGAGGAAGCATGTCAGGTTGTACAACAACTTTTATCCTACACGAGCAGCACAGCAGAGGAGTGGGGCAAAGGAGAGGAGCGGGGGCTGCGCGACCGGACAGAGCTGGAAGAAAAATATCTGGAGCTGCAGCAGTCCTGCAAAGCCTTGGAAGAGGAGATAAAAGTGTTTGGTGTTAAACTGAATATACCTGAGAATGCTTCAGTAAACCCAATCAGAACCTGTCATGAAGCGACCATTCGCAGGGAGTTCCGCATCTGTGGCCAGATCAGTGAAGGAGGTCAGCGTGACAAGTTACACCAATCTCATGCATCAGATAGAGAGTGGGCTCTGCAAGGGTCATGGTGAGTCCGAAGTCATAGAGGCTGTGATAAGGGCAATCAGCCCAGGCCTAAAGCTGCGTGACATAAAGACTAAATAAAGACTAATTTAACCCTGCCTCAGCTAAAAACAATATTAAAGGGACATTATAAAGAAGATGACACGTCAGACCTGTACCAAAAGCTGATCAACATTTCTCAAGAGCCCAAAGAGTCAGCACAAGACTTTTTGTTCAGAAGTCCATGACGACCATCAAACCCCAGAACTTAAAGCAAGTGGCAGAGGTCGACTGGGGTTGCTGCAGAGGGACAGGCAGTGACCCAGCCATGACAGTCAGCGTCCCGCCACTGCCATCACTGTTTGCAGGAAGAATCCTCAGACAGAAGGTTACAGACATGCACAGGTTGTTCCACTACAATGTATTGTTCAAAGCAGTGACAGAAGCACCACTGGCAGAAACACAAACCCCTTTGTAGAGCAGTCAGGCTAGTCGAGCAACACTTATGGCGCTTTTCCACTATACTGTTCTAGCACTAATCAGCTTGACTTGGCTCGACTCGACTCGCGGTTTGGTACCAGGAACGACCTTTTCCATTACTTCGTAGTACCATGTCAACGTGAGCGGGGTCGTCATAGCACGGCTGTGTGAAACTGCTTTGACTTCATTTTATACGCGACACAAACACACGTCTATTGACGTCACATTTTAGTATCGGCTCGGCTCCCTTGGAACCTCACCAGAGCAGGTACTAAAAAAGTACCAGGTACCAGGTACTATCCCTAATGGAAAAGCAAAAAAAACGAGTCGAGTCAAGCTGAGTAGTGCTAGAACTGTATAGTGGAAAAGGCCCATTAGCTGGGGAAGAGGTAGAGAGAAACAACTTACCAGAGATAGGCAGAGTCGATTACCTTTCAGCAAGGCAAGGCAGAAAGCTTATCCAACTGATAGGAAAACACAAAATGATGAAATGTACTTTGGATGGCGTACCAGTAACAGCACTGTGGGATTCAGGTGCTCAAGCTACTGTAATAAATGACAAATGGCGGGCTGAGCACCTGCCCAATAGCACCATCAGAGCAATAGAGGAACTTTTAGGGCCAGTACCGTTAAGTGGACTTGCTGCCAATCAGACAGAAATACCATTTATGGGGTGGATTCTTGTCAAATTCAAACTTAACAGGTAAGATTCTGCTAGTGTGAGTCTGTTAAGTCCAGTACTACTTTCCAGTGACCCCAACGTGGCAGAAGACCCTATCATTGGCTTTAATGTAATCAAGGAAGTGATTAATGAGCAACTTATACAACAGCAGGAAACACCCAGTGACAGTGCCACAGAAATTGTGAGTAGTGCTTTTGACATTGACTCTGGGGCAGCAAAAGCTTTTATCCAGTTAATGCACACCCACCAGTCACAAAGTGAGGGGATCCTGGTAAGGACTGGAAAGAGTAAAGTTGTCTTACAGCCAGGTAAAACCACCACAGTGAGATGTCGTACACACACAGGCTGAAAAAGATACTTTAATGTATTTCTGCCCTAAAATGAACACAGATTTACCTGAGGGGTTACATATTCAAGAAGTGCTATTCACCATGAAAAGAGGTAACTCAGCTTCAGTCCCTGTCCCAGTGATCAACACCACAGGACACAGTATTACACTGAGCCCAGTTTGGGACACATATAGAGTGTTAAAGCTGTGTACCCAGCACAGACTGTTCAGATACAACACGTCCCAATACCAACAGTAGTGAAGCTTGCAACCCCCCTGTAGCATTAGATCACTTAACTGGCGACCAGCAGATCTTAGTAAGGAAAATGCTATGGGAGGAATGCAAAGCCTTTGCCCGGGATGAGAATGATGTAGGCTGTATACCTTCACTGCGTATGCACATTACCTTAACAGACCAGACACCAGTCCAAAAGATGTACATCAGTGTGCCTAAGCCATTACAGCAGGAAGAAAACGAGTGTTTGAAGGACTTGATTAACAGGGGCTAGGTTACAAAATCAAAGTCACCTTACTCATCACCTATAGTGTGTGTGAGATAGAAATCAGGTGAATTGAGACTGTGTGTGGATTACCGTGAGCTAAATAGAAAGTCAGTGCCAGACAGACATCCTATTCCTAGGATACAGTACATGCTGGATAGTCTCAGTGGTAGCTCATGGTTTTCAGTATTAGATCAAGGAAAGACATACCACAAAGGCTTCTTAGATGAGAAATTCAGCCACTCACTGCCTTCATCACTCCATGGGGTATGTATCAGTGGGTGCGGATTCCTTTTGGACTGAATTCAGCTCTGGCTGAATTTCAAAGAAGTATGGAGGTTTGTGGGGTTTTTACGTGATGATGTCTGCCTGCCTTACCTTGATGATAATCTCGTCCACAGCCAGCCCTTTGAAGACCATGTAGAGCATGTTAGAGCCGCCCTGCATCAATACCAACAGCATGGAGTAAAACTAACAGCAAAGAAATGTGCACTCTTTAAGTCCAGAGTTAGATTTTTGGGCAGGATTGTGTCTCAGCAGAAGTGGCTCCTGTACAGGCTTTAAAAGAAAGACACCCTGGCACAAAAGGAGAAGATTTTGGGCTTTCTGGAAAAAAGAAAGTCTGGAATGTATGACCTGTAGTAATACAGAAAGATGTGGGGTTATGCCCCAGAAATTTGGGGCTGAAGCAGTGGTAGCCAACAGGACCTAGAAGACAGACCCAAAGCTTTGGCAGCACGTTCACTGTTGCTGAACACAAATACAAAGAAGACACAACAGGTTTTCTGTGAAGGATACACATGAGGTTTGGAGTCAATTCAATATTGAGGAGAACAAATCAGCTGTCTTTCAGCTTCTGGGGGAATCTGATGTCGCTATATGAATACTTATGTGTGTGTGTGTGTTGTGTTAGGTGGGGTGGGTGGGGGTGCATTCAAGATCAAACAATTGACAGAGGATGTATATACTTTTCTTTGCTTGCCTTCTCTCTCTCATCTATTGTGAATTTTTGACATTTTTACAAATAAAAATATTTTGGCTGCTTTTCACTTCTTCAACTAGCTTTTTGGGGTCTATAGATTTTTTAATGTATTTGTTACAGCAATGTGTCACAGAGAGCATTATAAATGTGTTAGCATTGTCTTTCTAGTTCTCAAAATAAATACAAATATCCAAGCATTAAGTCAAAAATCTTCCACAGGGGAAACATTCCTCCAGTCAAACAGCATTGAGGTATATTGTAGTTTTCTTTAATCAAAACACAATGTTGGCACAAAAGCTTTCTTTCTGTACAGTAATGTATGTTCACAACAGAAATCCCCAAATCTAAGGTAGGATTGCCAGACATTAGAGTGATGGGATTCAGTTTGTTACACAATGAGACCGAGCCTAATACATCTGTAAGTGCTTAGTTATGACAGTACATCAACCCATGCTAATCAATTATATTCATTTGTAGAACATGAGTAGGTATGTAATGTACCACTTTGTGCTTTCTTCACTCCATCCAAATCCCTTCCTGACAATCTTTAACCTTATTTGTGTTCTTCAGTGGTGTCATACTGGACTCATACTGGTGCCCTTTGGATCCACTCCATTTTATTGTATGGCTGCTTTGACTGGTGGCTTAACAAACCATCCCAGGCACCCATAATCATTTCAGACAGGCTTACCTTCATTTCCTCACAGGAGTACTCAAACTCATAAGTATGGCGGTAATTGTATTTACTTATCTATTATTTTTTTTAGCCATTGTTCTTGAGTGAGGCAGTCTTAATTGTCAGGTTTCAAACTAATAGCATTTTGTCTCCATTTGTAGCATCGTGGCTCACTTAAAACAGTGGGCATTAATGTACCCAGAAGGTCAAAAATTTCAGACAGTCTCACTTTATCTTTACCCCTCGCTCCTTGCCATTCAGTAGTCAAATCACAGTACACAAAATGCTGGATTTTACAGAGTTCTAGTGTATAAAAACAACCTTAATATCAGCCAAATATGAATATGAGGAACCTGATCTGGCAGCTAGAAAGTGCTTCCTGGGTTACAGTACACAAACAAGCTGTAAGTGTATCACATTAAATGGGAAAAGTACAGATCTTAATACCTTGCACTACACTTGTAAACATCATATGGTTCCTGCTGGTGGGAAATGGTAAATAATGCCTTCCAAAATCAGCAAGTAACTAAAAAGAAGCATCCAAAAGTCCCCTTTGTGTGTGTGTATTGCACAAGATGACACATCCACCTCTGCATTCTGTGGTCATGAGGAATGATCCTTCACAAAGGATAAAACAAAGCAGAGGTAAAAAAAAAAAAATTCTCACAATGTTTGAAAAATAATAGCCAAAATAATGTACAGCACATTATACCAAAGAAACCCCCATTTCTAATGTAGCTAACATTAAAGGTCACCAAGTTGTTGTTGTAACTGATGTACAGGAAATGAGTGAAACCTACCAAAGCATGTTGCTGTGACAGCTTACCTATGGCACCTGAGGTGCCCAAGAGAAAGCCATAATTCCAAGTTTAACAATACCCTCACTTCTCTAAACACTTGAGTGGTAGCTGAGCAAAACATCCAGAGTTTTCTCATAAATAAAAAAAGCTTTTTTTTTCTTTTTTTTCTTTTTGTTTGATATTCTCACCTTAAAGCTGCAGTTGGTAACTTTGAGGATAGAGAGGAGGACTTAGCATCAAATTTGAAGAAGTACAACTTTCAGATCCCTCCCCCTCCCTCTCCACTGCACTCCTGCCCTGCCTCCAAAGTCCCTCCCCCAGAGGAGGCTGACGTGCGCGCGACGGCACGCGACCGTGTATAATGTTGTTGGTAACGGAGGTATCGGTAGTTTTGTCCTCGCTGATTGTTGTTGCTGCGCCATTACTTTCTCTACGCTCCTGAAGCCGCTCTCCGAGATATGAGCTTGAACGAGCTGAGGAGGAAGGGGGAGGGGCTGTGTGTGCATGAGCAGTGATTGACAGCTGTCAGACACTCCATCAGACCCCATCCTGGCTCTGATTGGTTCTTTTTGTCCGGTCGCGGTGGATTCTGGCAATTTGCCAATTTGCAGTAGGAGCAGTAGATGGGGTTAAATGAACCTGTTTTTTTTTTTGTTTTTTTTTTACAGATTACTAGTTTCATGTAATGCTGTCTTTACATAGTGACAGTCTTAGCAAATATGACAAAAAGTTACTTTTATAAGACTTACCAACTGCAGCTTTAACTAACCCTGCACCTAGGTGCATATGTCAAGACAGTCTGCAAAAGAGAAAAGCAACAGCAAACCAATGCATCTGTAGTAAATTTATGAGTGGGCGAAGTAGACAAATGATTGTCATGTATTCATTTTTTAAAGTTGGCTCATAATTAAGAAGTCGTGCTTCATGAAGGTTTAGCTTCAAAGGTTGGTAACTACAAACCATGTTCTGTCCATCTGCTGGAATACCAAACAAGCACTATAAAAGCATCTTATTTGTGTAGGTAAGATGGCTCTTTGGAACATCCCCTCCATCCTTGTTATCTCTTGTTAGACGTGGGTCTGCATGCGTTTCTGAAGAGGCCTGGTGAGGTCTGAGTTCTGGGAGGAGGACTGTGAGTAATGGGAGGAGGATGAGGCTGAGGTCTTGCTGTCCTTGTCGAATTGCATGTAACCGTCCTGCTTGCTGTAGCTGCTGACGCTGCTGTCACACTGCGTGTCGATGAAGGAGCTGGAGTCACTGAGTGAGCTCCGCTGAAACTCACGTTCGCATAGTTCGATGGAGCTGCTGCCCATGCCCAGGACGAAGCGCTGGCTGTAGTCATACAGGCGGTTGGGACAGGCACCCAAGGTGTTGTAGATGTTGGTGAAGGACATGCCAGTGGGCACCCGTTGCTTGCCAATAGTCATAGTTCCAGCGCGTGGGCTTCGGACTATGTCGGGAGTCTGACTGGGAGCCAGGGACATTGTTGGGGTGGCATGGTGCTCATTGAAAGTGTTGACACTGTAGTAGCCGTTAGTGGGGTCCTTTTACATGCAGAAGAAGAAAAAAAAGATTGCAGTGAAACAAAAACAAAAATATATTATTTTTGTTGTTTCCTTAAAACAAACTATATTTATATAAAAACTATTACAGAAAAAGTAAATCTAGAGAACTAGCGCTTATTACAAATAATTACAAAATGGGATGAGGAATTCAAGAAATTCATTTTTTTAAAAGCAGATAGCATGCTTGAATGGTGTGAGTCATCTGCCTCATCCACTTAGAAATTTGATTCAGTTCATTAATGCTCTGTAGTAATCTTGTTTTTGCAGTTGAATGATATGTTGATGTATTTTACTGTCTACCAAATCATACACAAGACACTGTAGCAGTGTCTGTGATTGCTCTCATTCTCTCACATTATCACTGACATAAACTGTTATTGTGTGTGAAAAAGAAGCAAATAGCTAAAATGGGCCGTCATGGCTGCAGAATATAAAAGAAAGCTAATCAACCAGGAGTCATATCACAGAAAAAATCATAATGATTTTACACTCTGACTCCATCACCTGTGAGATGATAATTGAAAAATTGAAAAATTGAAATTTTATTTTGTTTTATTTATAAATCTTTCTTATGATATCAGCAAAGACTGAAAAATGTATAAGCTTCTTTGAAGTAGAATTCATAGCAGAGCTGTTGTATTGGATTTAATTAGATTGCACAGGTGTTGCTAATGAAGTGGCCGGTGAGTGTATGTATCTTAATCCTTAGCCTACTTTGAATATTTGTAAATAATTTCTAGTGTTTTACATCTTCTTATTCTGTTGTATTATTAAAGGTTGTTGTTTGCATCATTTTTTTTGTTGAAAAGTTTTCCTCAAGTTCTTGGTATCTTTTTTTTTCATATCACAAGTACTTCATTTATGGTTCTGATCATGTTGCTTGGAATTGACAATCCCTCCTCTTTCACATGAAGGTTTTCTTTTCTTTTTTTAGGAATTGTGACGGTAACATCAGGCAGGGGGGATTGCCAATGGAAATCAGCCCTTGGCTGCAATTGGGTGCATTTACATTTTTGTTCTCTGAAAATGTTTAATGATGTACATTGTCCCTCTGGAGAAATAAATAAATAATTTATTATTATTAATTAATGTGCTTGTAGCTGAACTGGTTAATAATCAGCTTTACGGTGCTGGTAATCTGGACGGCCAGTGTTAGGCTCTGTTAATCCAGCGAATGAAAATATATTCTGGGTGTGTTGAACTTGCTTCATAGTACAGGCAACTGGTTTGCTTCTCCTGCCATACAATCTGAGCACCTGCAGCTGATCTATGAGTCAACTCTACATTGTTACTGCAATTTCCTGAGAAAAAAGATATTGAAGTAGATGGCTGGATTTTTTCTTTTCTTTTCTTTTTGTAAACTACTGTGATGGTTGTAGTACATACACAGTGTTAAATATAAAACATTTTGTTACTATGTGTGTATTATACTGATAAACAGACTCTGAGCCAGACTCTGCTGGATCATTCATCATCAATGTTCCTTGTAACCTACACTACTAATACTGTTCTCTGCCTGTGCCTAAGGTTCACCAAGCCATAATTAACATTATGTATAGGTTTATTTTGGTTGTCTGTATTATTGACCCTAAACATTTTTGAAAATAAATAGTTCTATCTCAGAAATCAATGTCAATCTTGGTGCTAAAGTTTCCATCTGTAAAGCATCAAACAGAGCTTGTAATGTAGACAGGAGGACCAACCAGGTTCTGCTTTTTACTATATGACCTCACTGCTCTTTAATATGGCATGGTGACTGAAACTGCAGACCAATTGCCACATCTTCATCATTTACATAATCTCATGAAACTCGACCAAATTTGAATCAAGACTCTGTTCCTGCATTGGCTATTATACGCCTCAAATGTTTTCAGTAATGTACTTTAATGTAGTTTGTAAAAATGAGAAAGTTTGTAACATAGCTGCAATGTTGAAAATGGCAGAGCAAAATCCAAGCATTGCCCACCTTGCAGTACTTCACCCATCACCGGCCAGAGTGTCTAGTGGTTCAGTGCACGATGAATGGGGGTAATGAGAGCTTATAAGACTTATCAAACCAGACCTAAATCATTATGCTACTGATATAGAGCTAATGGAGATGTCCTGTGTGCACGTCCTAACCTGCAGACTATTAGCCAACATGAATTTGAGAGATTCTTTGGATAGGCAGAAGATCATCTTGCTTACTTATGATTTGGACATTTGTGGGGAAAAACACTGTGATAGTTGTTTTCTGCAGTTGACATTTGCCCTTGGTTTTTACCCACCTTTATGTGCTGAAACTCTTTCTCCTCTTCCTGGAGCACCTCTAGCTGCTTCAGCACAGGCTCCTGCTGGAACTCACCATGGTCAATCTGTATCATGTTAATCAGGGTCGGCCGAAGTCATACATAGAACAGTGTTGGAGAGTAGTTAGTTACATGCAACAATGGGCCAGATGCAAGGATATGTTCGTATTTTTTCCCTTTAAATCTGTCGTACTTTTTTCATGAGGTGGAATTTACGAATGTGCCACGTCGGATTCACCAAATACTCGCAACACCAGGAAACAGTCGTAAATGTTAGGTATACCACCTCATTCAAGAAAATGGTTTGCTATGAAGAAAAGGTTCACTTAACTATGCTGTATATTATGTAGGCAGATGGAATTTTAGGGATTGGGTTACAGTTTGATCGAAGGTATAATATATGTGACCTGAGTGGGAATGTAATTGCAAAAGCTCTTATGTAGCAACTCTGCAGTGGCTGTCCTCATCTTCTTTTAAAGTCCAATCGTGGCCATAGAATAATAAGATTATATCTGACATTTTTGTCAAGTATTAGTTACATTACAACATTATGTATAGGTTTATTTTGGTTGTCTGTATTATTGACCCTAAACATTTTAGAAAATAAATAGTTCTATCTCAGAAACAATGTCAATCTTGGTGCTAAAGTTTCCATCTGCAAAGCATCAAACAGAGCTTGTAATGTAGACAGGAGGTGCTTTTTACTATAGTAGTGAGGTCATGCTCTTTAACTGTTAAGAACTTTATTCAATCTTAAATTTTGAAATTTACAAATTGATTTGTTTAGAATAGATCTATATAGACTGCTTCACTTTAATTTAAGATTCAGTCGGACTTGGATAGAATTATTTTGAAATACAAGAACGCATCACTGTATAATGGGGGGGGGGGGCGATAAGCAGCAACACAGAGCTATCAGGACGCTTTGCTCTCACACACGCTGAATTGATAGTCCATAAACACACACGCGCAGTCACTCTCTACAGCGCACTCTTGCTTGCTCGATCCAGATTCTGGAAGATTATGTCTCATTTGCGGGCGTCAAGGAGCTGCTATCAATATGCGGGAGATTCTCGGAACTTCCGGGAGAGTTGGGATGTCTGAGTGTATTTTTACTACAAAGTAGCCTGGGCTATTCGAAGTGTTTTCAGTTTCATCCATTTTTTCGGGGGTCTGAAGTGTATTTCACATTTTAGCTGCCAAAGCTCTGCTGGGATTGGTTGCAATCCCCAGCCTTATATCCTCTCTAACGCCCTGCACTGTGCTCAGTGTGCTGTGTGAGAGGGGGAGTGGCCAGCGGCTAGAGCGGCAACAGCAAATGTGTGCTTCTTTTACCCATATATTTATCTATATCTGTTACATTTCTTATCCAAACAACGTCAAACTTGGCACTGCACATACTCGTACCCATAGCAAGACACCTGTCACATTTGAAATCAATCGGATGAACGGTTCGAGAGATATGCGAATAACAGACAGACGTTCCTGTCATTTATAGATAGATAGATAACCAGCTGCCCATACACCACTGTAGCAACTACTGTAGCAAAATGTAATTTAGCCATCAAAAAAATAAAAAATCAATATCACTATAAATGTACAGTATATTTAGAATATTTTCATCGTTTTACCTTGTCATCAAACATCCACCACATCATCTCAACCATAGAACTTACGAATTCCTATGCATGCCACACATTGGGCCAGATTAATAATGTAATTAATAATGTGATACCCGTGTGGATATGTTATGTGTTCATTAATTAAATTATTAACTAAATTAGAATATCTATACGACGTCACACACACACCCCCGGAAAAATTTGAGTTCCCACAAAATATCGTTGGCACGTTGCCATTAGACAATTAGACAGTAACAATCATGTTTTATTGCTTTGGAGGACTGCAGGTTGGTTGTGTGTGACAGGTCTGCACCACGTACCACCAAAATACGAGAAAATTGGTGAATGCGGCAAATCCTCGTAAATCACACGAGTGGTTCTTGCATCTGGCCCAATGTTACATAATTCAGTTAGTCAGTTTGAGTGTAACAACTTTACAGGTATGAGGGCTTGCAATGAGCTGTCCCTATGTCTGATAGGCTCCATTCATTTTGGCAGTGCGTACTCAAGTTTTGCATGTTTTTCTATTCATTGTCTTGTATTTGCACCACCTCTTGTCTGCCAATCAAATCAATGCACATTGCTCTGAACAAAAGTAACCAAATAGTTACATTGCATTATTACATTTTTAACAGGGCATCTAGTACTTGTTTACTAGTCTACTACTCATCTAGTAATCAGTAACCTATTACTTTTCAAAAGTAATCTTTCTAGCTCTGATAGTGAATACAGTAAAATGAAAATACTTAGAGAACACGTATGAGTATTTGAAAGGCTGTGTCAGAGTATCAAACTGCGTTCACTCACCATCATCTGTTTGATGCTTGTGTGCTCCTCGCTCTCCCGTGCTGCATTGTGATCCTTGTGGACAATCTCCACTCGAATATCATTTTTTGCTGAAACCACTCCTTTGAGATCTAGAGGAGAGGGATAGATGGAGCAGTGTGTCTGAATGGCAGAAAATGAAGAAGTATCGGTCCTGTAACATACCATATTCCTGCCTAAAGAAGGAAGTCATGGCAGCTTCAAAAGCAGCAGCTTTCCCCAGCTATTACTGTGACGATGGTAATGAAGACTGTGGTGCATACACAGCACTCTTTCCAAGTGCTGCAGTGTGACCTTGGCTTACTTATTGAGCACTTATTTCGGCAACACTCACTTATCCCTGAACCTCACTGTACAATACGGATCAATATCTGCAATCTAGTAATGCTGCTTTGTCTTGCTGGCCTAAAAGTATGGATATAGAATGCCTGGCCTGTACCTTTGGCCATTAAACTAATAGCAGTCTGGAGTGTGTGAGCTCAGTTTTAAAGCGGAATGACAGGTTTGGGGTTTTTTTCCAACTCTTTTTATTGGGATTTTTCAGCAACAGGACATATAGTGATAACAGACAGTCAGAAAATAGACATGGCTATACCAAAATCCTCTATGCCCAAACCGACCCACACCCACCCAAATCAGGTCAGACCCAGACAGGGACAGACAACACATACAAGCAAAACAGCGTGACTGATGAAAATACTTTTTTTTTTTTTTAAAAGGAAAACGATAAATACATAAATAAATAATAATTAAAAATAATAATAATAATAGTTAAAGAAAATAAATAAATTAAAAATAATAATAGTAATAATGAAGATAAGTATGAATGAATTAGAAAGTGAACAAACAGATTAATAAGGTGAATAAAAGGATAGAAGTAATAACAACAAGCAACCCGAAAGGAAGAAAGGGGTGGGGGGGTGAGTTGATTAGTAGGCCGCCATTGTAGGGCGGGAAATAGGGGATCAGGGCTTAATTACCCTATGCATCCAGAGACGGGCTGGTAGAATTAACAAATTCCAGGAAGGGGTGCCATGTATCTTGGAATCTCTTGGTGTTTTTCAAGTTTTAGATTGTAAAGGGACAGGACTCTAATCCAGCGGTTATGTGATTGGGGGCTGGTGAGCTTCCAATCAAGCAGAATCAGCCGCCGAGCCAACAGAGTTGAGAAAGCCAGAGCCCGCTTCGCCGCAAAAGGTTAACGGCAGGAGGGGTGCCGAAGATGGCTGATATTGGGTTAGGGGAAATGGACTGGCCGTAAGCCCCACCTATGGTGTCAAAAACACTCCCCCAGAATGTTTTTAGTTCAGGGCACGACAAAAACATGAGTATGATTGGCGGGGGATTGGTTGCATCTATTACAGGCATCGTAAACAGTAAGGTAAATCCTGGCCAATTTCGCATTTGTGTAGTGGATTCTGTGGAGGACTTTACACTGAATTAGGCCGTGACGGGCACATATGAATGAGGGGTGGACCAAGTTCAAAGCAGAGGTCCATTGCTGATCCGTCAGCGTCGTAGACAGGCCATCCTCCCACGCGATCCTGATTGAATAATAATAATAATAATAATAATAATACATTTTATTTGTATTGCACAAATTTCAGCAATCTCAAAGTGCTACACAGCAGAAAATTAAAAAACTAAGATAGCAACATGATACAATTAAGAATGATCAGAGACAATAAGTAGTTAGTTAAAAGAAGAACCTATAAAAGGCATTTAGCAAAATGCTTTCGTAAAAAGATAGGTTTTTAGGTCTCGTTTAAAAACATCTGCAGTCTGTGGGCCCTCAGGTGGTCAGGGAGGGCGTTCCACTGATCACCCATGGAGCTTGGTTCTGGGGGCTTGGAGGGTGTTTATGGTTGCAGAACGGAGGGTGTGTCCTCACACACCCTCCTGAGGGTCTGGGGGGTGAGGAGTTCATTGAGGTATAGGGGGGCATGTCCGTTAATGCACTGGTTGGTGAGGAGGGAGACCTTGTACTCAATTTTGAGTGGGACAGGGAGCCAGTGAAGAGATTTCAGGATGGGGGTGATGTGATCGTATTTGCGCACCTTTATCAGGATCCTGGCAGCGCTGTTCTGCATGTACTGCAGTCTCTGGATGTTTTTTTTTTTACTGCATTACAGTAATCCAGTCTGGAGGAGACAAAGGCGAGGATGAGCTTCTCTGCATCTGCCAGGGTGAGTGTTGGACGGAGTTTGGCGATGTTCCTGAGGTGGTAGAATGATGTCTTACAGAGGTGTTTGATGTGGGTGTCAAAGGTGAGTTGAGGGTCCATTTTAACACCCAGGCTGGTGACGGATATGGAAAGGGGGATGTTTTGGCCAGAGAAGGTGATACTGGTGATGGTGGAAGAGTGGAGCTGATGTGGTGTGCCAACTAGGATGGCTTCCGTTTTGGAACTGTTCAGCTGAAGAAAGTTGAGCTTCATCCACGCCTCTATCTCCTCCAGGCAGGTGGTCAGTGTGGATGTTGGCAGGGGAGCAGAAGAAGTGGGGGTTGTCCTTAAGTTGAGCTGTGTGTCATCAGCATAACAATGGTAGGATATCCCATGCCTGCTAATGACATTCCCCAGGGGGAGCAGGTAGAGGGTGGGGCCCAGCACTGAGCTAATTGAGAAGTGTTAAGGTAGTGACCCATGGGAGTTGTATAATATTGAAATACATTTCTTATGATTGGGGTTCCCTGATAGGAGGATGTCGATCAGGGTTTCAGAGGGGCTATTCGGGAAGTGGGGTAAATATTTTTTCTCAAAGTCTCTAATTTGGAAGAAACGAAAAAGGTGGGAGCTCGGTAACTGAAATTTTAACGAGAGTTCCGCATAAGACGATAAAATGCCATCTGTGAGCAATTCTTTAATGCTGGTGATACCGTGACTGTGCCAAGTTCTAAATGTCGGTTCTGTGTTTGACGGTTTGAAGACATGATTTTTAAGCAGTGGAGTCAAAATGGAAGGGTCCTCTTCCAATTGGAGGACGACCGCTCTACCTCCTGAGCCACAGCAGCCCACTATGTGTACCCAGGCAGGCAGGGAATCACCTTCACCATCCATCCAATATAAGATTTTCTGCACGTTAGCTGCCCAATAGTATTGCCTAAAATTAGGGAGTTCTAGGCCTCCCTCCCTCTTAGGAGACTGTAAGGTTGCCTTTCGAATTTGAGCTGGTTCGTTACCGCATAGGATTTAGATATTACCCTGTCCAATTATGATAGGTATTTTGATAAGATGTGGGCACCCTTTCTGAACCTCCTGCTGGGCTGTACAGCAGACTTATGGCGCTTTTCCACTACACCGTTCCAGCACGACTCGCCTCGACTCGCCTCGGTTCTTTTTGCGTTTCCACTAGGGATAGTACCTGGTACCTGGTCCTTTTTTAGTACCTGCTCTGGTGAGGTTCCAAGCGAGCCAAGGCGGTACTAAAATGTGACGTTGACACACTGCTGGCCACTGATTGGTAGTTGTCGCTGGAAGAGTCCCACACAAGAATCAAGCCCGGCATTTTTAAATACCGGCAGCAGCGTTACAACCATAGTTACAGCCATACGGCTCAATTTTCTTGCTTTGTGTGACAGAAAGCCACAAACAGCAGCAAGTACACCACTGCCTCAATGCCCTCCATTGTTTATGTGTTTTGTGTCGCGTATAAAACGAAGTCACGGCAGTTTCGCGGAGCTGTGCTATGACGACCCCGCCCACGTTGAGTAGGTACTTTTTTGTAATGGAAAAGGTCTGTCCTGGAACCGTGCCGAGGCGAGGCGAGGCGAGTCGTGCTGGAACTGTGTAGTGGAAAAGCGGCATTAGTATGTAGAGGCTGCTGCAATGTTGACTGGCGCCCCTCTAGCACCTCTGTATTTCCTAATGCGCTTTCCTGGGTATTTATTTTGTTTCATTGCCTTAGCTGCATATTCCCTGATTAATGTGTAATTTCTAAACTGTGAACATTCTAAGAATTATCCATGTAAGATCCAATACAGTGCTGCAATACTTTTGTCTGTTTTGTTTTTGTCTTTTTTCTTTTCTTATGTCATTCTGCCTGTAACAAAAGCTGAAAAATAACTTCAGGACAGCTGATGTATTTGTCTTTGAATGCATGTTATCCATGAAACTGATTCATTACAGGTGTTTTACAGTGCAATAACACTGTTCTGGTGGCAGACTGTAAAGTATCTTTCATTAGGTTATATTTGTTGTAAATTCGATTTAAATATTTACAACACATACCTATCAACAGGAACGTAGCATAATTAGGGCTCAAGCTTTATTCTATTTTCATTATCAAACACTTTTGGTATCGCTTTATTCCATGGGTCCTTTAATTTTACCGTCAGATACTGAGTGGTGTAATTTAAGTAAAAAAATCTATCCCTAGTCTAATCAGAAAGGGCCCTGAGTTCTTTGAATCAACTAACTTAATGTACAATATAAAATACTTCGATAATGTTTCCGTTTCTTTTTGGTCTATACACTTTTTATGGTCTTGAGTCTCTTTAGTCACTGTTAATGAACTATAACACAATTATTAAACTATGTTTACTTAACTCTTGCATCACATGAGTTCACTGTAATCTACCTTTGAGCATTTAGACTGCTGTACTAAAATAAGTGTATCACTCCTTTAACAAAACTGTCAATAACATCTACTATGTTTAAATACTTCTAGGAATAACCAAACAGCACACTAATCAGTTTTACAAATAAAGAACTTCAATTATTTGCTTTATTTAAGTAATTCTATTCAACTGGAAACAGCATACTTCAAGTGAAATTTAGATTACCTCTGGTTTAAATTTACTCTGAAATTAGTGGGCCCACCCTCACTAAGCACATGCACTACACATAAGCCAGCAGGTATTTTTCAAGTTAAACTTTATTGTCCCATCAGGTGGGAAATTTATCTTGGGCTAACCACCCATGCTGCAGCCATTGAAAAAAAAAAATAAATAGAAACAATCATGAAGGCCATAAAATAAAATGTTGCAAGCCTGATTTGACACTTGGAACAGAGAGGCCCAAACTATATTGATGTTTCACTCAGGAGAGCATCAAAATAAAATGTGGTACATTGATCACGAGGTCTGACCCATCTGCAGTTTATACTGGTCTCTGGGTCTCCGGTGAGTAACAAGATGTCCAAAGATATTTTGGACAGATGTCCAAAGATATTGGGCTCTTTAACATAGTGAAAAGTATCCCTGCACTGACTTCAGGATTCCCACATTGCTAACAATGTTTTAAAACAGGGGTCGGCATGTTAATTCAATCAGTCCAATTTTTTTCTAAGCCATTAGATGGCAGACCAGAGCATAATCAAAGAATAATCCAAGGAATTGGTTAAAAAAAAAAAAAAAAAAAGTAACTGGATTTTGCAAGAGACCACCTTATATGGCAAGCATGTGAGATAGTTGCAGAGAATGGATCAAATTAAAATAAGTCAATAATAAATGTCAATTTATTTTGGAAATTACTGCTTTGTCATATACAACATATTACCAACTGTGGTGGAGCCTAGCTTCATGAACAATACAATTTGTTTGTTAAAAAAAAATATATATTACTCTTGCTGAGAGATACATTTAAACAGACTAAGAGAAAATAGTGTAGCACATAGGATGATTTTTGTTTGTCTGTGTGTGTGTTTCTGTGTGTGCAAAATTTAATACAGCTAGCTTGTTTTGTGTGCATTTTGGCAGCTTTTGAACAAATCTTTCCCAAGTATGTAACATAAAGAGAATGCTGCACACACTGTAGGCTGCTAGCTCATCAACTGAGCACATGGTGAAAAAATGAAACTTAAGAGAATTAACTATACCAAAAACTACCAGCAGGTGGCAATAAACAGTTGAGGGATCAGCACACTCCCCACCTGGTATATTAACAAATATGCCACTATCAACTAGTTCTTCTGTTTACTATCAGATAAAAGTACAATCACCTCAGTAACAGGCCTGAGATATGTTTTAGCAACTCCTTGCTTCATGATCTTGACCTCAACTTTCCTTACTCTGTTGTCAGCGCTTGGCAAGGTTTTCACTATAAGCCCAATGGACCACTCATTGCGTTTGACTTGACCATCTTTGAGTAGGACGACATCACCATCCTTGATCTGACCGGAGGTGTTTCACTGGTCCTCTGAGTGACAAGAAGCGACGCAAGGCATTGATGAAGCTGGAAGCCGACATTGTCTCCACAACTTCAAGATGCACTGCTCTGGGGTTAAAGCAAGTAAACATCACAGCCCATCTTTCAGCACTGTGGCCTCTTGTGCGGCGGGATGTTTCATTTCACGGTCCAAACACATCCAGGCCAACATGTGTGAAAGGTGGATCCACTGTGACTCTGTCTGCAGGCAAATTAGACATTTTTTGTACCACCAGCCGTCCTCTGAGCTTCCTATAGGTAACACACATTATGGACCATGCTGGAAATTAGTCTCTTGGCTCCAACAATCCACAGTCCTGCTGTGCGTAAGGCTCCTTCGGAGAACTGATGGCCTTGGTGAGCTACTTGGTCATGGTAATGCATGACTAGCAGAACAGCAACATGGTGACTGGCTGGGATTATCAAAGGATGCTTCTCTGCTTCTGAGAGATCGGATGACTGCAAGCGACCTCCTACTCTCAGCAACCCATCCTGGTCTATGAAGGGGTCTAGCTTGTTAAGAGGACTTTGAGGGTGAACCTCTTTCTCTTCTGCAAGACTTTCAAGCTCTGCTTTATAGACTTCATGCCGTACACACTGTATGATCACTGTTTTTGCTTGTGAGAGGTCCATAGGGTGCAGACCATTACAGCAGTGCCAGCCTGTGCACTTTCCTGTGTGAGAAGTCTTAGTGAATGACTTTGCAATGTGGATGAGCATTTTCATTACTCTCACAAGAGATTTCCAACTTTAGAAACGTTCAAATCGATGTGACCCTAGCATCCACTCCGTAACCTTTGTGGCAAGAGATGTGACCTGAGGGCGAATCTCTGTATCCAACGATGGCTCCACAAGCTCAAAGGACTCAGCCGGCTCGTACAAACCCAAATTCGCCTGCTTTAACAACTCAGGGCCTGAGAGCCAAAGGCTGTGCTATAGGTGAGCTGCCGGAATGCACCTTGTTCCTTCATCTGCTGGATTCTGATCAGTACTGACATGATGCCACTGGTCTGGTGTTGAGGACTTCCTGATCCTGGTCAGTTTGTTTGCCACATACACATAGAATCAACGAGTGCTGTTGTGAATGTATCCGAGGACGATTTTACTATCCGTGTAGAAGGTGACTCTGTGCAGATCAATGTCGCCCTCCTCTGTAATCAGTTCAGCCAGTTCGACTACTAAGAAGGCTGCTCACAGATCCAAGCATGGAACTGTGTGAGCAGAGGATGGTGATAGCTTAGCTTTGCCCATGATAAAGCCAACATGGCACTGACCAACGGTGTCTATAACCCTGAGGTATGCGACAGCTGCTATAGCCATGGTAGATGCATCTGAAAAGATACATATCTCTCTCTTTTGAGTGCAGCGCCTGCTGCTCCAAGGTAAGTTCCCTGTATAATGATTTTCCTTGAATCACAACAGGGGCAGCAAACCCAAGGGGGTCATACAGACTGTTGATAACAGAAAGAATTCCTCTCCATGTGAAGGGCTTGCCATCTGGTGCCACTTGAAATGTGGAGCTGTCAGTCTGTAATTTCCAACTCACGCCAATGCTTCTCTGAAGCGGCAGAGGATCAGCACTCAGGTCCAAGTCCTTGAGATCATTGGCTCTCTCCTCTGGTGGGAATGCATTCATTACCTGTGGGTAATTGGAGGCTATTTTGTGAAGCCTGATATTTGACTCTGCCATCATGCTCTCCTCTCTACCGGAACCGGTCGAGGCAGATGACGGCCCACTTTGAGCCTGGTTCTGCCTGAGCTGAGGTGAGAATGTTGGGTCTCTTTAGACAGAGCTGTATGTATAGGCCTAGGTGCTGATACATATCTGAAAGTCTATCTTTATTCCTTATCTAAGAAGGTGTGTGTCTGTGTGTGTGTGTGTGTGTGTGTGTGTGTGTGTGTGTGTGTGTGTGTGTGTGCGTGCATGCGTGTGTGTGTGTGTGTCCACTCTGTTCAGTTGTTAAAGGAAAACTGTTAAGTTTAATGTTTAGCTCTCACGAAAAGAGACATAGTTAAATGTCCTTGCAGTTATTATTACTGTTTGTACACATGGTGACAAACAGAAGGAAAGAAAACTGTATATATCTTAACAATGAATCATTATCTTTCTGATGTAATGAGGTAGGCCTATTCTGTTTGGTTGTCAAAAATTAAACTGTGTGTGTGTGTGTTTGCGTGTGTGTGTGTGTGTGTGTGTGTGTGTGTGTGTGTGTGTGTGTGTGTGTGTGTGATACACCTGATGACATAAAAAGGAAGAAATGTATCTATATACATTGTAAAACAAGGAGAATAACAACAAAAACCTACAACTGCTGTTTATTTTTGCAAATAAAAGTTTGTAATTAATCACTTTATTCTTTTAGTGCCTGTATGCGGATAGGGGTTGGAGTTGGGGGGGCCTGGCTTGTCTTGGACACAGGCAAGGGGGGCTTCAAGGAAAAAAGGTTGGGAACCACTGCATTAGAGGAACCACTGAATGACACATAAAAACTTTGAATACTACCTGCAGATTAAAGTGACCTTCATATCACCAGACAAAAAATTGTGACCGATGGGAGATTCCAGTTTTCACATTAGATGAGTAGTGTCATTAATGTAGTTGTTGAATTTTATTTAATTTACAGATACTGACTGGTTTTCTGACCCCCCCCCAGACCCCCTCAATAAAGCAAAACTGCACATTTCAGAGTGGCCTTTTATTGTGGCCAGCCTAAGGCTCACCTGTGCAATATTCATGCTGTTTAATCAGAATTTTGATCTGCCACATCGTGAGGTGGGATGGATTATCTGGGCAGAGGAGAAGTGCTCACTAACACAGATTTAGACAGATTTGTGAACAATATTTGAGAGAAATAGGTCTTTTGTGTATATAGAAAATGTTTTAGATCTTTGAGTTCAGTTAATGAAAAATGGGAGCAAAAACAAAAGTGTTACGTTTATATTTTTGTTTAGTTTATTTACTCCATAAGTGGTCTCATATAATTACAAATGTAATTGCCTGAGGCTTCCCATAGTCACTACCATGGCAATAATTAAACTAATAAACACTAATTAAATAAATGGAGATTTTCCTGTGAATGTCTTAATTTCTCTACATCCTTATTTATCTATTGATTGTACTGAAGGCACAGTCACACAGTAAAGCTATGTTGCTGGACTGCTTCATATCTAAAATAAACCCTGTAGCTGAAAGCAGTGAAACAATGACAATAAATGTTGCATGAAATTCCACACTGAAATACAAATGTTTCTTGAAAACATAGTTTTCAGATTTATTCTCACTTCACTTAACTTTGACATGACACAACCAAATGTAAATGGAAATTGTTTATGCCTCTCCATGTTGTCAATGGTTATAAATGTCACAGCTGAAAATATCATTTTCATGTTCATACTGGAACACTATCATGTATGAATATAAACACAATGTATTTCCCATATGTATCAAAATGGTTTAGTGTATTTGACGGGTTTCACTACTGTCTCTGCTCTGTCAAGAAAACTGACACAGCCTATAGACGGCTAAATGGTTTATATAAGGTGTATATATATAGCATTAAGGTGCTATAGAGGATACATTATGCAGGGCATAATTGTTTTTTATTTTTAAACTCATACAAAAATTAAGTAATCAAAAAGACTGGTGATTGTCTGATGGAGGCTGCAGGCATTGCTCATCATACTGTAAGCATAGAATCATTCAAACACTGTTTATTAAAGGCCTTACTCTCTGTTTTCACGTCTCTCTGGCACGAAAGGGACACAGGCAGAGATGACATGACCAGGTGGACATCCTCTGTGGAAGGTGACAAAACAACAAAGCAGTTAACAGAAGAAATCTCAAAGACAAAAACTGTTTCCTTACCTACAGGAAACAGTTATCCCTACAGGCCACCAAACTCTAGCAGGACATTTACTCATATATGGGGAGGGAAATCCTGCTCTTAACACAGTGAAAAGGATACACAGGCTGTCAGGTCCCATACTGTTTAGTTTGTTTTGTTTTTGATTTCCTGTTTTATTTTGTTGGGATTTCCTCACTTCCTGTTTGTGTCCTTGTAGGTGTCTTGACTCCCTGTGTGTGTTTGTCCATTGTCTTCACCTGTGCATCGTTATCTCCTCCCTTCATGTGTATAAATGCCTGTTTCTCTCAGTGTGTCTTTGTCAGATTGTCTGCATCGTTTTGTAAGTAGCTTCTTGGCAGTTTCCTTGTGTATGTTTTTTTCCTCGTGTTCCGACCTTGTTTTTCCCATTGATACCAGTTCTAGCCTAGTGTTTTTGTACCGTTGCCTTATCCTATCTTTGATGGTTTTGACCCTCGCCTGTTTTTTGGACTACCCTTTTTGCCTCGTGTTTTTGTACTTCTGCCTGTGCTGACTGCCTTTGTGTACTGAACCTGGACTGTTAATAAACTGCCTCACCACAGCACACCTGCCTGTCTCTGGTCTGCTCTGTGGGTCCCAGTTGTCTGTCTGAGCCTGACACAGGCAAAGTAAACTATATTTGGACAAACACAAACCATAATGCTCCTCTAAAGGGCTTCAGAGTGAGCAGAAGCAGAGCTGTAGGACAGATTATGCATGAACCCAGATCAAAAGATACAGCAACTGAGCTGAAACCATGTCCATGTTTCCCATCTGCTTACGCTAACAGATACTTCTCTCTGTTACACTGTATGAAATTATGGTTGAAATATTAATAATATTTATTTCAATCCTGTTAATGTAACCTTTGATTATACAAAATTGACTACGCAAATTCACAGATTTTTATAACTGCAGAGTCACAACATTTATACATTTTAAGCCTGGAGTCAAGATGGTTAAATGTCTCAATGTCAGCATTGGGTCAACAACTTTTATGGTCAACAAGTCATCTTGTCTGGTTGACCATAAAGAAGCATAAAGCCAAAAAAGATCTCAGTGAATGAAGGCAACACAAACACCTGACACTTTTAGACAGAGTTTAGAGCTGCTTTGATGTGTCATGAGCAGGGTCCAACCCCACCTAAATAAAAACAACTAGCACAAAAAAACAATGGGATCTTACTTCTATGGAATCTGGTACAGCAGAAAGCACCTAACGTCCCCAGGAGGATGGAGAGGGCAAGGAAGGCACTGACAGCCACGCCGATGATGATAGCCACCCGTAGAGTCTCTGAACAAACACAGCAGACATTTCAAAGGGCCTAGCTGTTCTGCCTCCTCTTGTTTCAAGCTCTCACACCAGCAAAACTGCCAAACTTTTTTTCAATATTGTTCTGTAGATATAATAATAGAGCTCTGAAAACTTTCCACCAGTAAATTGTGTTTCTCTAAGTGGGTTTGAAATGCTGGTCAGGAGTCATAATTCAAGCGAGGCACTCTAAAGATGTAAGTTATAGTTTGACCATCTTTGGTTTTCAGATTTCAATCTTTATAAGGATTGGCAGCTCTGAAAAATATATGATAGCTCTGATTTCTAAAAAAAAAAAACAGAGGAAGCGTAGTTTGTTGTCCAAGGCAGATCTCCAGAGTTTTGCAGATGAATGAAGACAGGTAAAGAGGTAAGACAGAACCTTCCCTGTTAAATACAGGGAGGACAGAAAAAGTTACAGTACTTCCTATATCAGAACCATTTTAAGTGCTTTAAGTTAAATCAACATAACCAGAGAGTGGCAGATCAGAAATGCTGCTTTGAGTTGTCATTTTAAGTCATATGGGAATTTTTGTGAATTCAGTCATTTGTGGGCCTTATACACTACCACACAGCTGCAAGCCAGCTCCTGACACTCTGACTGCTCCTGCTTTAGCAGCTTTAAATGATATATCAGTATTATCAATGTGAGATTATGCCACCAAGTGATTAGCTACATTAAGATTTCTGTCTGATATGTATTGCTTACCTTGTTCTTTGAGGCGTATGATCTCAGTGTCAGAGCCAAAGCTGTTCCATGCTGTGCAGTTGTAGATAGTCTGGAAATCAGCAGGGACAATGTTACTCATGGTCAGTGTGGAGATCACCCCCTCCTCTGTGCTGACCGTCTCCACAGTGTACCGTCCAGACGTCCCTGACTCCAAAACTGTCTCTTTCCAGGACCAGGCCTAGGGTACGACATACATGTTGATGATAGCACATCAGAAACAAAAAGGTTAATGCTTATTCTCACATTTACAGTAAACATGAAACACCTACATTGTGTCTGAAGTGCACTGTGATAGAATATACAAGCATCTCAGTTAGCATGTTGTAGCTGTTGGCCTGGCCCCCTCCCCCATTTATTTCTAATCTTCATATTAGGATAATTCATGCTTCCCACTACTGTGGTTTCAAGAATGATCTCTTAATGTTTCCTAATTATCTCTTAATGTGAATAAAATCAAACTTTGTCATTTGTACAAACTTCAAAGTTTTACAGTGTTATTGCATTTACTGCCTCATCAGTCAGCCATCATTTTATCTGCTGTTACAAGGTTGTGAAGGTGTTGTTTGCTTTAATTACATTTTAAACCTAAGGAAACATACCCATAGTTCATATAATGTAGGCTAAGAAGGGTGTGGGCGTCTAGATGACCAGAATTCACACATGGTGAAGTGTGATATTTATTAAATTCTTGCACTCTGCACATTGACTACATTTTCTAGAACATGGAAATGAATTAGTAAATGCAAAGAGGGAGGAATTGACTCACAATGCGGTCAGGAGGAGGGGTACTGCGGATGAAGCACTTGATTTGACCCTTCTCTCCATAGAGGGCCTGCTGGGTCTGGGTGCTAGAGATAGTGGGAGGACCTATAAAGGCACAGCCAAGGCAGAATCATTACAATAAGAACTTGGCTATACATCTTCTTGGCAATTGCAGCATATGCATTAACTGTTCTGACGGGTAGTGCCAAGGACAGGGCCATGGTTGCATTATGCTCAGGTTCCATTAAAGGTAAAAACTTAGACAATATTTATGTGTATTAATTGGTTTTGATCATGTTGATGCAGGGGTGTAGTGCAGGGTCAAGAAACATTAAATCAGTATAATATATACTTTATATCAATATATAAAATACTGCTTTAATCCCACCATGAACTGATTTTCAGGACTTGAATAACCAACCCATGAACTGATAAAGGTCAGATGACTGGGCAAGCCTTTATAAAAGCACTGGACAGCTAGCAAGTCATCACCATGAACAACAAGGAACTGCAATAAAATTCTGTCTCCATCCCAATCAAGTTTCAGACCTAATTTCTCCACCACAACAGCCCTTCTAAAACTTACCAATGGTGTGTTTTCCTCCTTTGATAAAAGCCTACTTACAGGTAAAATTTTTATTGATCTCTCCAAGGCTTATTAAGTGGTTTGATCACTATTTCCTCCTTAATAAGCTCAATTGTATTGGTATATCTCAAGATGCTGTTCATAATACATTAGTGTGTTGTCTTTCAAGGTTTTCAGTCCGATTGGAGCCTTGAGGAACACCCTTATCAACAGTTAAATAAACTGTTGATAAGGGTGTTCCTCCACTGCAGAGTTAAAAAAAAAAAAAATCTCAATGGATATTCTATATTCTATTCTGTTGCAACATATATTAGATCATAACCCATCTTGTTGGGGGCAGGGGGGTAGAGAAAGGCAGTAGTGAGCGATTTCATAAGTTCACAGCTTTTATTTTACATCTTGCAGTTTATAATAAAAAAAAACACAAAACACTATGGAAACACATTTTCATAACATGGGAGCTTTATATTTAAGCATAATATTAGTTTAACAACTACAATAAGAAATGTCTCTCAAAAGAGCACAAAAATATGTGATTAAAACTGTTCATAAATGTGAATAATTAACCTTAAATTACAATTAGGATCATCATTATCATTACAATGCCTTTTGTTTTATGACTGGTCAGATTTTCTTCCTCCTCAGCATCAGATTTCTGTTATTCATGAAATCTTCTACCTCTGCATTACTTTGAGACTGGATCAAGTACAGTGTGGACAAAGTGCCATTCACATTCATTGCATGATAAGACATTGTACTTACCATTCACAGTGAGCGACATCTCCTTCTCCCCGGCACCTACTCTGGGGACTACAGCCCGGCACACATACTTCCCAGCATCCTCCTGCTTTACTGCTCTAAGTGTCAGCGTGTTCTTGTTGCTAAGCACCTGCATTGTAAGGGAAACCGATTCTTAGCTTGGAGCAGACACTAGTAATTTCTATCCAGTTGAACACCAGGTTACATCAACACAAAAGGATAGTAGCATTTAACCTTGACAAAAAAAATGCACAGTTTGCAGAATCTAAGACGTGACTATCGGTTGTCTAAACGACTATCACACGTTGTGTTTGGCCCTTGTCGCGGCCTTTAGTTTGGAAATATGAAGCAATGCAGCAGTAACGTTTAGGATAACAAGCAGAATCTCAAATACCATACATACAGCTGATACAAAGAGACCTCCTCCCACTCAATAAAGGTGTGTGTGTGTGTGTGTGTGTGTGTGTGTGAAAGAGAGAGAGCGCACGTGAGCAAGCGTGTGTGAGTGTGAATGTGAGTGAGGAAGAGAGAGAGAGACAGACTGTGAGTGTATTTTGCTCTTATTACATTCTTCTGTGTGTGTGTGTGTGTGTGTGTGTGTGTGTGTGTGTGTGTGTGTGTGTGTGTGTGTGTGTGTGTGTGTGTGTGTAACTAGTTCCTAACTGATATCATAACTGACAGCAGATTTTTGGAGCATGCAGTATTTCATTGTTCTGGATTGTTTCAATAATAATAAGCATACATTTGCATAAAGCAGCATATGTATCCACTCTCATGTTAATAAGAGTATTAAAAAATGACAATAATGCCATTAATCGTGATGAAATATTTTAATTGATTGACAGCTAGTAAGTTCATTCAGGAATAGCTTCATTTGTATGAAAATTGTGAAAAAATCAAAATAAAGAATGAAACATGTTTGAAAATTGAAATAACTGAAACATGAACAATGCCATGTTTTCATTGTCTAAGGATAGATGAATTGGTCTCCTGCATGCTACAAGAACAGATTTTTCATTTTAGAAACTGCTCATTTCTTCTTTAATAGGTCCCTCAGATGCAGGTTTATACATGGTGTTTTGGAGAAGCTACTATAAATCTTCTGCGATTCTCTGATGACTCCCATGATGATGATGATTATCATTACTACTATAGACAACTGCACATGCCTAAATTAAATGTCTCTTAAGATTTTGGCCAAAAGTGACCCAATGAATATTATTAATGATGTGTCCTGTTTCTGTGTCCTTCCTGAGCACAATGAGAGTCAAATCAATTGAATCTTGACTTTGGGGATACATGGGTTTACTGTGTAGTTTCTAATCCACCCTCTTGCAGATCTGGATCACTCTTCGGGGCTGTTGTGGCTCAGGAGTCAGAGCGGTTGTCCACCAATTGGAAAATTGGTGGTTCGATTCCCGGCCCCTCCAGTCCATGTCAATGTGTCCTTGGGCAAGACACTTAACCCCAAATTGCTCTTGTTGCTGTGCCAACAGTGTATGAATGTATATGAATGGTTAGTTTCCCTCTGATGAGCAGGTTGGTACCCTGCGTGGTAGCCCCTGCCATCAGTGTATGTGTGTGAATGGGTCAATGAGATGTAATGTAAAAGCACTTTGAGTGGTCATAACGACTAGAAAAGCGCTATGTAAGTACAGTCCATTTACCATCTTCCGATGGCCTATATCACAATGAAATTTTGTGTTCATTATGTAAGTCACTGAATAACACATACCACTCCTGAGCCACGTTTCATCCACACAATGGTTAGAGAGGGGTTGCCTGTCCAAGCACAGTTGAAAACAGCTTCAGATCCTAGGTCCACCTGCAGAGACTGAGGCTCTACAGCCATCCTTGGCCCAACTGCAAAACAGACAGATGCCAGAAATGTAATTATCTGTATCTACTTTTTAGACAATACATTTTGGTTGTACTCCAGAGTGTGGGCCCGTCATTGGCCTCCACTCTCTGACAAACTGCTGTCTTGGCTCCTCCTTGTTTTCTTCTGTTTATTCCCACCTGCTTCAGGCCTCTTCACCTGCAGTCTGGCTGGCCTGATTGTTTTTAATATGTTCCAGCAGAAATCCAATTTTATTGTGAAGTGGGTTTTTGTTCTTTTATTTTGTTGATCAGTTTCCAAACTTTCCAAATCACAACAAAAGTCATTTTAAGGCACTTTACACATAGAGCAGGTCTAAACTGTACTCTTTAAGTTTAATATAAAGAGACCCATAAGCCCCAGCCCTGTCCCTGGTTTCTCCTGCCCCTTCTATAACTGACTGCTCTGTATCTTATATAGTGTCTGCTATGAATTTGAATATTAACGTGTGTTTTGTTAAATAAAAACTCTATTTTGATGGTACATGGTACTCACGTCCTGTGTGTGTCACTTGGACCTGTGTAGCCTTTCTATAGTTTCCTGGGGGTGAAATTCCCCCAGGTGGCGCTGTTGACAACCCCTCTTTTCATACCTGCTCCTGCCACAATTGGCCCTTGCTGAAGTGTTTGAGTGTAACTAGTGACAAGCCAATGGACAGATCAGATGATGACCACAGCTTAGACCACGGTTTAGAACTTCAGCCTCAGAGCTATAGTTCCACTTAGCCTGACTCATCCATGGATCACTAACTCAGCAAAGCAGCAAATCTTTCTTTCTCCATGGACTTTGTAAAATACTGGGCTGATCACTGTACATGTATGTATTTGGTTAATGCTGTATTGTGATGTCTGTTCATATATAGCTTATTGTATAACCCCACTCATGGCGCTTTTCCACTATTCAGTTCTAGCACTACTCAGCTCGACTCGACTCGACTCGTTTTTTTTGCGTTTCCATCAGGGATAGTACCTGGTAACTGGTACTGTTTTAGTACCTGCTCTGCCGAGGTTCCAAGCGAGCCGAGCCGATACTAAAATGTGACGTCAACAGACTGCCGGCCACTGATTAGTCAGAGAGTCGTCACTGGAAGAGTCTTGAGCCATCCGACAAAATAATCAAACCCGGCATTTTCAAATACCGGCAACAGTGTTACAGCGATTCGGTTCAATTTTCTTGCTTTGTGTGTTACAATACATACAGCAGCAAGTACACCATCGCCTCCATGTCCTCCATTGTTTATGTGTTTGTGTCGTGTATAAAACAAAGTCACGGCAGTTTCGCGCAGCCGTGCTATGACGACCCCACCCACATTGAGTAGGTACTATAGTAATGGAAAAGGTCCTGGTACCAAACCGAGTCGAGTCGAGCCGAGTAGTGCTAGAACTGTATAGTGGAAAAGCGCCATTAGTAGTAGTTGGCATACTTCACACATGTCACATCCAGTACTAAGCCTGCATGCAAGCCTGAATGTTAGTTGCATGCAACTACATGCAACTAACCTCTTCCTTACCTCGTGCCTTTGTCCTACACCAATTGGCCTTAAACAAACACAGATCTACACACTCTTTTTTCTGACCTAACACATGTCCAACACACAGAGGCAGAACAAAGACACACTTCCTTTTGCCTTTGTCTTCCCTTGTTGACAGTAGTTTTCCTTGTCCTCCATCATTGTAGTTTTTCTTCTCAGCCAGCACATGGTTTTCCTACAAACACACATGCACGCCTGCACCTGTGTATAGGTACATATTGCTAGATTACATAATGTGTTTTCCTCTTCTGTTTTAATGAACAGTGATACCTGCTGGTCTGCAAAGAATTCCAAAATTCTTCAGCCTTAACTAGTTATTTATATAAATGAATGATGATATGGTCATTTTGGTTATAGTCATTGTTAATTATTAATCAGAATTCCAAGTTGATAGCTTAGTAAATTTTGATACTGACTCAATGAATTGGCTATCCTTTTCCCTGGTCGGTGCCCTGTGAATTTCTATTGATTTTAATAGTCTTTAATCATTAGTTATTGTTGATAGCCAAACCTACTCACAGTAGACATCCACGTTCCTGCTGATGTTGGTGTTGCCCAATGCATTGGTGACCTCACAGGAAACAGGTTCAGTGAAGAAAGAGTGATCCACAAGAATGTCATAAGTGTCACCTGACATGTCTGGGATCACATTGCCTCCTTTGGCCCATCTGAAATGATCAGACACAGAGCATAGAACAGAATGTATTTGGATTCATTCACATTCCATTTAAGAGTTGCAGCTATTTTTATCTATTACCAACGTGCTATAAAGGACTAAGTACATACACAAACACAGGACTACATACATTGTGGAACAGGCTATAGATTGTGTCTTTGAATGACACACTTAATCTCAGGTTGCTATGTAGCTGTCCTTGGCCTTCAACCTCCTTAGAATGCGACAGCACAGGAGAATTTTCCTACAATGAGCAATGGAATAATAGTACAGTATATATTCAATTCTTGACAGACACTCAGCCTGGGTATGCTGAAAACCCTGAAGTTTGATGTATGAGTTGCTCATTAAAAAGAAAGGTTTAGGTTCCACTTATCCTTGTGTGGCATGGACATCTGCATTAAATATTAAATGCTGGTTCAGTTACATTTGTTATCCATCAGTAACTCTTTGCTCTTTTTATTAAAAAAGGATCTAGTGTTGCATCATGGATTTTGCTCTTGGCTGTTCCTTATTCTCTAGGAAAAAGTGAAAGTTAAATTTGAGAAAAAAATGTAATATAACATTAAATCAACAAATTAAAAATGCTAGGTTTACACTGACTTTACAATGAATTATCTTACTGCTCAATGATACTTCTTTTTCCTGCTGACAACTAGATCGCCTACTTCATTTCCCTCCATTCTCTAACTTGACCAGACATCTCTCAGCAGAGGTTCTCAATGTTTGAACGTGCTTCCTGTTCCCTGTCAGTCATTTGTCTACACATCCAGTCACAAAAGTAGAGGTGACCACCTTGTCAGATAGATTTGTGGTTTTATCAGAGGGATCAAAAGTATCGCATAGCTACTGCTTGAGTTTGAGCTCATTTGATGTGAGTTGTGTTGGGCAATGCAGCTCTGAAAGGACATCTCTAGCTGCCCTCCAGACAGATTTGATTATCTTCAGCTCCCTGTTCCACTTGGTGACACAGGCAGGTTTATGTTTCAGCCGCTGCCATCCATTCCAGTGTTTATCATCTGACGTGGCAGTTTAAACAGCATTGCATTGTGAGGACTTTGACATGTTTGAATACAGATCCACACACGTCTAAATGTAGTGTAAGGATTTCTTCTACAAAGTAATAGTTTTCTGTTTCTGTTGAGCGATGTACTCAGAGACCAAACTGAATTGACTGCAGAAGATAGTGAGCAGAATTTAAGTGGCCTATTAAGGGATTCACAAACACTTTCTCTGTCACCTTACATGTTAAGGGCTAATTCCGACTGATCTCCAGCCTTGTAAATTGGCCCAAACTGCCAGGAAAGGTGCTTTCCTAATCTGTTTATCAACTGTACACAGAGTAGTAGCATTTCAATTTATGTACAACGGACAATCACCATATATCATGGTATATATTGGTATATTATATATATTGTAACTCTTACAAGTATCTTTATCTCCCAATCAGAGCCTTCAGTCAGAGTAAGAAACAGATCATTTAGTAATCACAATTTCTTTCTCTAAATATTCATGCAGTCTACTGAATCATTAGAAATAAAAAACTCAAAGATGTAGCAGATGTGCCTCGTCATCTAATATTCCTTTATATAGAGGTTATTGATACCCTTTCACATTAATTGATAATGTCCCTTGGATTGTTTGATGAGTTCAGTAAGGAAGTTTGCTTTGGCCTCCTTTATAGTACCTTGAGAAGGTACTATAAAGTAATGGAAAAACAACGAACCTGGTACCAAACCGAGTAGAGTTGAGTCGAGCCGAGTAGTGCTAGAACTGTATAATGCAAAAGCGCTGTTCGTTATATGCATCTAGTTTTGAAAATCAGCTTGCCTGACAAAAAAAGCATTTGAAGCAACAGATCAACTATAGTGCCATTGTACTGTATCTGGAAGGTCACTGATCCTTCAGTCTGACAAATGAGAAACAGGAAGCAGTCTAACCCAGGATTTCCACCGGGTCCGTCAGCGTCGCAGAACGGCTGCGCCACGGTTTAGCTTCGTCCTCTGCCCAGCGTCAACTCACACCGGGAGCGTTATGGCAGCAGAGCGGAGCGTGCTCTGGGAGAGAAATCTGCCTTTTAAAATGAAGTTGCACTGTTAATACAGTAATTACGGCAGCCCAATAAAATCCGAAGTGACTTGAGTCTACCATAATTACTGTAGTAGCAGCACAACTAAACGGCCCGATTTTGTTAACTTGCTCAAATTTAGTTGATTTGGTAATTTTATTAGATTTTTGTGCTTATATCATGTGTCAGTAGGCTACGTAACTAGATGGTGTTTTTATCTGTTTTATTCGTGTTTGTTGCTTAAAACTTGCTTAGAAACGGCTCTGTCAAAAATAGAAATGCTGCGGATTGATAGCGCTGCAGCGTGGAGAGCCGCTGCTGGGACGTTGCTGAGACACTCCTGGTGGAAATACTCTCATTGATTATAGTGGCACCTATCAGCTCCGGTCACCCCGGCCCAGCCATAACGTGTCGCTGATGGACCCAGTGGAAATTGGGCTTTAGAGCAACATCAAGCACCACAAATACAGAAGTGTTATCTTCTTCTGGGGTGGTGTGGTTTAAATGTTTTTCATGGAAACCTTTAAGTAAAATTGTGTTGCTGCTGAAATGATGCTGAAAAACTAATCCATGCATTTGTTACTTCAAGGCTGGATTATTGTAATTCATTATTATCAGGCTGCCCTAACAAGTCTCTAAAGACTCTCCAACTGGTCCAGAATGCAGCTGCACGCGTTCTGACAAAAACTAGAAAGAGAGATCACATTACTCCTATTTTAGCTTCACTGCATTGGCTTCCTGTAAAATCAAGAATAGAATTTAAAATCCTTCTCCTCACTTTTAAAGCTCTTACTGGTCAGGCTCCATCATATCTTAAAGAGCTCATAGTACCTTATGTACCTACTAGAACACTGCGCTCCCAGAACGCAGGCCTACTTGTGGTACCTAGTATCTCTAAAAGTAGAATGGGAGGCAGAGCCTTCAGTTATCAGGCTCCTCTCCTGTGGAACCATCTCCCAGATTCGGTCCGGAGGGCAGACACCCTCTCTACTTTTAAGAGTAGGCTTAAAACTTTCCTTTTTGATAGAGCTTATAGTTAGCAAGCTCCTAGTTTATGCTGCTATAGGCTTGGACTGCCGGGGGACTCCTACCTCCATGATGCACTGAGCTCCTCTCTCCTCCTCTCTCTCTCTCTATCCATCCATCTATATCCAATAACATTCATGTACTATTAATGCATTCAGTAACCTACACTTCTTCCCCAGAGTTGTCTGTGCTTTCTCATCTCACAGGTAATCTGGGCCTGTAGACGTCCGGATGACAGATTCCAGTCCCGGACCTTCTAGCTTCAATGTTTATTTTCAATGTGCTTCTCTCTCTCCTATTCTTCCTCTCTCTCCCCGCTACCCCAACCGGTCGAGGCAGATGGCCGCCCACTTTGAGCCTGGTTCTGCCTGAGGTTTCTTCCTGTTAAAAGGGAGTTTTTTCTTGCCATTGTCGCTAAATGCTTGCTCATGTGGGAATGTTGGGTCTCTTTAAAATTAAAACTTGAAGAGTACGGTTTAGAACCTGCTCTATGTGTAAAGTGCCTTGAGATAACTTTGTTGTGATTTGGCGCTATACAAATAAAGATTGATTGATTGATTGATTGTGTTAAATAAAAGTGTTAAAATTGTGTAAAATGTTAATCTACTAAGCAGGATATTAGATGAGAGGACGTATGTGTTAAACAGCTTTCTGTTGGGGGTTTAAATTACTACATGTTGAAATAGACACATAATTATTATTTACTTTGTTAATAGCCTACGTCGACTATGAATAAAATCAAAGCGAGGTACAATCATAGCCCATCAAAATGTGTCTTACTTTTCTGAATTATGTTTTTTTATTTCATTTTTAGCTGCTTCCATTTACGTTACACCACGTTTTCACCTGTATGCTACAATTTTAAGTGAGGTAAGTTAAGGCCCCCCCCCCCCGAGCCAGGCCTGGGGGTGGGGCTCGATGGCGAGCGCCTGGTGGCCGGGCCTGCACCCATGGGGCCCGGCCGGGCACAGCCCGAAGAGAAAACATGGGACCCCCTTCCAGTGGACCCACCACCCGCAGGAAGAGCCAAAGGAGTCGGGTGCGATGTGAGCTGGGCAGCGGCCGAAGGCGGGGACCTTGGCAGTCCAATCCTCGGCTGCAGAAGCTAGCTCTAGGGACGTGGAATGTCACATCTCTGGCAGGGAAGGACCCTGAGCTGGTGCGCAAGGTTGAGAAGTTCCGGCTAGATATAGTCGGCCTCACCTCGACGCATAGAAAGGGCTCTGGAACCAGTCTTCTCGAGAGGAGTTGGACTCTCGTCCACTCTGGAGTTGCCGTTGGTGAAAGGCGCCGGGCAGGGGTGGCAATACTTATTGCCCCTCGGCTTGGTGCCTCTATGTTGGAGTTTACCCCAGTGGATGAAAAGGTAGCCTCCCTCTGCCTTCGGGTGGGGGGACGTATCCTGACTGTTGTTTGTGCCTATGGCCCAAACAGCTGTTCAGAGTATCCACCCTTTCTGGACTCCTTGGAGGAGGTGCTGGAAAGTGCTCCCTCTGGGGATTCCATCATTCTGCTGGGGGACTTCAACGCTCACGTCGGCAGCGACAGTGAGACCTGGAAGGGTGTGATTGGGAGGAACGGCCCCCCCTATCTGAACCCGAGCGGTGTTCTGTTATTGGACTTCTGTGCTCGTCACAGATTGTCCATAACGAACACCATGTTCAAGCATAAGGGTGTCCATATGTGCACTTGGCACCAGGACACCCTAGGCCGCAGTTCGATGATTTACTTTGTAGTCGTGTCGTCGAACTTGCGGCCGCATGTATTGGACACTCGGGCGAAGAGAGGGGCAGAGCTGTCAACTGATAACCACCTGGTGGTGAGTTGGCTCCGATGGTGGGGGAGGATGCCGGTCAGACCTGGCAGACCTAAACGCATTGTGAGGGTCTGCTGGGAACGTCTGGCAGAGTCTCCTGTCAGAGAGAGCTAAAATTCCCACCTCCGGGAGAACTTTGACCATGTACCGGGGGAGGCGAGGGACATTGAGTCCGAGTGGGTCATGTTCCGTGCCTCCATTGTCAAGACGGCCGACCGGTCTTGTGGCCGCAAGGTGGTCGGTGCCTGTCGTGTCGGCAATACCCGAACCTGCTGGTAAACACCGGCGGTGAGGGATGCCGTCAAGCTGAAGAAGGAGTCCTATAGGGCCTTTTTGGCCTGACTCCGGAGGCAGCAGGCAGGTACCGGCAGGCCAAGTGGGGGGCGGCTGCGGCGGTCGCTGAGGCAAAAACCCGGACATGGCAGGAGTTTGGTGAGGCCATGGAGAACGATTTCCGGACGGCTTCGAAGAGGATCTGGATCACCATCCGGCGTCTCAGGAGGGGGAAGCAGTGCACCGTCAATACTGTGTATGGGGGGGACGGTGTCCTGCTGACCTTGACTCAGGATTTCGTGGATCGGTGGAAGGAATACTTCGAAGACCTCCTCAATCCCACCGACACGCTTTCAGGTAAGGAAGCAGGGCCTGGGGACCCGGGTGTGGGCTCTCCTATCTCTGGGGCTGAGGTCGCCGAGGTGGTCAAGAAGCTCCTCGGTGGCAAGTTCCTCAAGGCCCTGGATGTTGTTTGGCTGTCATGGTTCACACAACTCTGCAACATCGTGTAGACATCGGGGGCAGTGCCTCTGGATTGGCAAACTGGGGTGGTGGTCCCTCTTTTTAAGAAGGGGGACCAGAGGGTGTGTTCCAACTATAGGGGGATCAGACTCCTCAGCCTCCCTGGTAAGGTCTATTTGGGGGTACTGGAGAGGAGGGTCCGTCGGATAGTCGAACCTCTGATTCAGGAGGAGCAATGTGGTTTTCGTCCGGGTCGTGGAACTGTGGACCAGCTCTACACCCTCTGCAGGATCCTTGAGGGTGCATGGGAGTTTGCTCAACCAGTCCACATGTGCTTTGTGGACTTGGAAAAGGCATTCGACCGTGTCCCTCGGGGGGGTCCTGTGGGGGTTCTCCGGGAGTACGGGGTATCGGAACCCCTGATACAGGCCGTCCGTTCCCTGTACGACCGGACTCGTTTCCGGTGGGGGTTGGACTCCGACAGGGCTGCCCTTTGTCACCGATCCTGTTCATCATTTTTATGGACAGGATTTCTAGGCGCAGCCAGGGTGTTGAGGGGTTCCGGCTCCAACTCTCACTGGATTGGTTCTCCGCCGAGTGTGAAGCGGCCGGGATGAGAATCAGCACCTCCAAATCTGAGTCCATGGTCCTCAGCCGGAAAAGGGTGGAGTGCACCCTCCGGGTCGGGGATGAGATCCTGCCCCAAGTTGAGGAGTTCAAGTACCTCAGGATCTTGTTCACGAGTGAGGGAAGGATGGAGCGGGAGATCGACAGGCGGATCGGTGCAGCGTCTGCAGTAATGCGGACTCTGCACAGATCCGTCGTGGTGAAGAGGGAGCTGAGCCGAAAGTCGAAGCTCTCGATTTACCAGTCGATCTTCGTTCCTACCCTCACCTATGGTCATGAGCTTTGGGTAGTGACCAAAAGAACGAGACCGCGGGTACAAGCGGCTGAAATGAGCTTCCTCCGTAGGGTGGCTGGGCTCTCCCTTAGAGATAGGGTGAGAAGCTCGGTCGAAGTAGACCCGCTGCTCCTCCGCGTTGAGAACAGCCAGATGAGGTGGCTTGAGAAGTCAAGAATATTTAGAGAGGAAGAAGCAATTGGCACTAATAAGAAGACCCACGGACATCAGAAAAGCTTTTGAAAGAGAAGGTAGTGATTTACACAGAGCCACGGAGGCCTTAGTAACACCCTGTCAACTGTTGTTAAAGTTGTAAACTTTATTAAAGCTCGCCCTTCTAACAAGAGACTTTTTGCCCAGCTGTGCGAGGATGAAGCTCATCAAACAATGCTGCTACACACAGAGGTGCAGTGGTTGTCGCGTGGACAAGTGCTTGTGCGTTTTATGGAACTGCAAGAAAAAATCAAAGAATTCTTGCAAGATCACAATCGACCACTGTGTGAACAGCTGACTGATGCGTTTTGGATCAAAACGGCATACCTGGCGGACACATTCACGCTCTACAATGAGACAAACAAGCGGATGCAGGGACCTGAATCAAACGTCATTCAGTACAAAGACGCCCTGGACGCTTTTGTCCGCAAACTCGATTACAGAGTTGAAAAAATCTCGAACGGGGAATTACAGCATTTTCCACTGCTGCTGAAACAGTCTGCTGGCACTGTGCGTGCGTCTTTACGCACCGAGTTTACCCGGCACCTGAACCTGCTTCGTGAGGAGATTAAGAGCCGCTTCGCTGACATCGGGGAGTACTTATCAAAGGAAGTGTGGGTGCTGGACCCCTACATTTCCACCTTCAAGGAAGTTGAATACCTCGGCTGTGAAGATGAGCTTTGTGACCTTCAAGCTGATTCTGTGTCCAAAAAATATTTCCAGGAGAACGGATACAAAAAATTTTGGATTGTCAAAGGACAAGCTGTTGCTCCCAGACTGGCCAAACACGCAGTAACAAGGGTTATTCTCCCATTCTGCACTACATACTTGTCTGAGACTTCAGTGCCCTTGTGACAATAAAATCAAAAGCCAGAAACAGACTTTAGACTGGCTGTCACAACCATCACACCTGACATCACATCCCTGGTCAAAGGTATGCAAGCCCAAGGTGGCCATTAGTTTATGAATAAATAAACTGGCAGAGAGTAAAACACGTAAGGAATAACTTGTTTATTGTTATTGATGTTTATTGTTATTGATGTTTGTAGTTATAGTAATTACTACACATAAATGTGTATAGCTGTGTACGAACCTGTGTTGACACGATGTGCATGTAAATATCAACAGACTTCCCCTGTTCAAGTTAATTGTCTAAAGGAGATCTGTGACAGCAGATTTTGCACGGACGTCCGGCCTCATCCGAAATTCGATATTTTTGGGTGGTCGCACATGGTCGACGCAGAATGGCGGAATAGCGCCCCCTACAAAGTCCAAAAATGCCTATAGGGAATTATGCTAACTTTGTCCTATGCTCACAAAATTCGGTACACATATGTATTATACCCACATATGCAAAAAAGCCTCTTGACCTCATGACCTCAACCCAACAGGAAGTCGGCCATTTTGGTTTTGATTTTTCCCGCCTAAAATTAATTCCTCCCACAGCGTTCCCCCGATCAAGTTCATATTAGGTAAGCGACAAATCTCCAGACCTAGTTGAGCTTAAGTTGTGCTCTCCGCATCCGTAGGTCAAAGGGCGTGTCTGCCAGGGCTCAACTAACTTTGGCGTGCTCGCCATGTACATACGAGTGGCTCTCACGCCCACATACTTCATCCAATCAGCTTCAAACTTGCTGGACATGATGATGGCTCCGCCCTGAACGTCCCGATATATTAACTTCCCACGTAACTCATAGCGCCCCCCGGTGGTAACAGGAAGTTAACTAAGATTCATTAAAATTACATACTTTGCCCCATCAACTTCATTCAGAACCAGTTGGTGAAGCTACATTATGAAGACTGTGAAGCTACGAGTAATGGCGTCCGTGTGGCGATGCGGCGACCATCAATTCCTCGCCATGAAAATACGTTTGGCTTTTTGATGGCTTTATTGAACTCGTATCATCATGAAAATTGGTACACAGGTCCAGGGTGCCGACCTCAACCTCTCCATTCGCTCATAGGCGATCTCACTCGTGTCACCCCCTAGTGGAAACAGGAAGTGCCATATTTTACATCATCATTGTGCGATTTCCACAAAACTTCACATGTGTAATCACTGTCCCACCCTGAACGCAACCGCTTGTGTTTTGTTACACTCTACTGCCCCCTGGTGGATGAACCATCAACCTCTCATAACTCCTTCATGCTTTGTCCAATTCACTCCAAACTTCACATGACTGATGAGTGGCCGCCCTGAACACACCAGACCATATGTGTAACTACCTGTGACTGCCCCCTACTGGATGAACGAAACATTGCATTTTTGGCCTCCTTCCAGGTTTTTTCTCACTTTCTGCTTCACGCCACAGCCCCGCCATGCCTCAGGCCCCGCAGTGGCATGGGTGAGCGAGGGCCCGCCATCGCCGCTTGCGGCTTTAATTATTATTATTATTATTATTTTTATTTATTTAATTTTATGTGTGTATGTGTGTATTTATGTATGTGTGTATTTATGTATGTATGTATGTATGTATGTATGTATGTATGTATGTATGTGTGGGTGTGTGTATGCATATGTTTCTTTTTTTTCACTCCATTTTTTTACTTTTTAAATTTTTTATTTTATTTTTCTCTCTTATTTGAACACATAGCAGATGTTATAATGCTACAATAGCAATGCGCTGATTTGGTTTTCATGAAGCGTTCGATGGGAGCCTGAACAGTTGGCTCTATAGAGTTCCCCAACACAAACATATGTGTGGATTCGTTCTTGAGGGGTACCATGTTCGCCTTGTTTTTCCAGGCGGTAGACGGGGTGGGAGGAGTGGGATTATACCAGACTTGTTCACTACTTGGATTTATTTTTTCTATGTCTTTCTTTCTCTCTATTTGTTCAGCCAGATGTTAATTTCAAGTGCATGGCATCTCTTACCCAGTAGGTTGTGACAGATCCTAATTCTACCAGAGGGCTGGATGGATTCTCAGTCAACTTTGTGAGTTGGAACGTGAAGTCACTTAATCTTCCAATAAAGCGAAAAAAGGTATTTACACACTTAAAACAACTAAAAACCGATATTGCATTTCTTCAGGAGACGCACTTGCGCACGACAGACCTGTTCCGAATAAAGAGAGGATGGTCAGGACAATTTTATCACTCTAATTTCCACTCAGACTAGGGGGGCAGCCATCCTAATTGATAAAAATATACCATTTACAATGACTAATGTCGATTCTGACTCTGCAGGGCGCTACATTATTGTGACGGGGCAACTTTTCTCATTCCCAGTCATCCTGGCCAATATTTATGCACCAAACTGGGACAATCTAGAATTCTTTTCAAACTTTTTTTCTCGTCTACCAAACATGACATCTCACCATCTTATCCTTGATTGTGATATAAACTGTGTACTTTCAGTTGCCTTAGATCGCAGCTCCTTCAAAAATACTTCTTTGTCTAAATCAGCACACACTATCCAGCTTTTTCTTAAAACATATGGTGTAGTGGATGTATGGTGATTTCGCAACCCCACTGCTAGAGCATACTCCTCTTTCTCCCCAGTTCATAAGAGCTATTCTCGTATAGATACCTTTTTTCTAGATAAAAGACCAAGTGTGATTATGAAGCCATAGTAATCTCAGATCATGGTCCCCTAACCACGAGAATCCGTGTTCCTAACACACAAAATGGCTACCGCCCTTGGAGACTTAATTCTCTTCTCCTATCAGAAGAGTCTTTCACCAATTTTATTTCATCTGTAATAAAATTATTTCTTGATACTAATCAAACACCAGGAATGTCACGCTCAACTATATGGGAATCTCTAAAAGCATATCTACGAGGCCAGATCATCTCTTATTGTGCGAATGAAAAGAAAACCAATACAGCGCGCCTTAAAGAGCTGACAGATCAGATACTGGAACTAGATACATTATACAGCCATCAATCACCTGCTGACGTAGTGAAAAAATGTCTGTCCTTGCAGACCGAATTTGACATCCTATCAACAGGACAGGCTGAATATCTCCTCTCCAAATCTAGACACGGATGCTATGAACCTGGGGAAAAAATTGGACGAATTCTCGCTCATCAGTTACGACAAAGAACTGCCAATCAGACTATACCTGCAATCAATGATGAACAGGGTTTGAAGTGTACAGATAGCCTCAAAATTAACTCCTGTTTTCAAAATTTCTATCAATCATTATACACATCAGAACTTCCTAACTACACCTTCCGTGATTGAGGATTTTTTAAGATCCCTACATGTTCCATATGTAGACCCAAACATAACTGATACATTGGAGAAGGGCCTCTCAGCCCAGGAGGTAATATCTGCAATCAGATCAATGCAAAGCGGTAAGTCCCCAGGGCCGGATGGCTATCCAACAGATTTTTTCAAAGAATTCTCACACCAACTTGCCCCTTTACTACTGTCAGTTTTTGAAGAATCACTCTCACTTAAGACCTTACCTCCGACCATGCGCCAAGCAGTGATCTCTGTAATTCTCAAAAAAGGGAAAAACCCTCTGGAGTGCAATTCATTTCGCACAATTTCTTTCCTTAACACGGATGCAAAAATCCTTGCCAAGGTTCTGGCATGCCGACTGGAGGGTGGTCTTCCTTCCATTATCTCACCTGACCAAACAGGTTTTTTATCAAGAATCATAACTCTTTTTTCAATGTCAGACGCCTTTTTAACAAATTAAAAAGCCCTCAACAGCAGCGATGGTAGCACAAGCAGTCAACAAATGTGCCACAGCTCCCCACAAGATTAGGAGGCACTTGATTTGCAAAACAACACCAACTCTTTTTCTCTCTTCTTCTGTTCTGTCCCTCCTTTCTCTCTCCTTCCTTTACGATTCGTCTTCTGTTTCACTTCCTTTTCCTCCATCCATTACTTTATTTCTCCTCACTTCCTTTGCAATGTTTTGAAAAACAAACAGGCATAATGAGTTGGCGCCCAGATCCTGTGAGCCTTCCAGACAGCCAGAGGTGTGGACATCTGTGTGGTGTTGAGATAAATTGTCACCCCAAAAACCTGCCTCCTTCCATTCTCTGTCCTGTATCTATCTGTCTGCTGACACAGTACTGCTTTCGTCACTATACCTTCATCCCAAACATCTATGGGTCTGGGAAAATAAACATACACACATGGCACAGAGACAGCAATAACACATGTACCAGATTTGCATACACTAGACATTGTAGCAATATCTGATCAGTTTATCTAAAAGAGTAAAAGCTTCTAATTAGCAAATACAAATAAGCAGGAGAAGAGGGGGAGAGACAGAAAGGGTAATAAGAATGAATGAGTGACAAAAAATACTGTAGTCTTCCTGTTTGAACTTATGAGCAAAGTGGTAGATCTGAAGTTGTGTTTACATATATTAGGTGGTTTAATGTTATGTTGGTACCAATAAATCATTAACAATCAATTGTCCTCTCAGATCACCTCTTGTCACTGTTCAAGCACACATAGTACCTGTGGCTTTAGTTGCACGACATATGAACATAATACTATAAACCCATTTTATAGGTGTTGCGTTTTCCTTAATTCACTATGATATATATTTAAATGTGTGTACACTCTTTTAAATGTATCTCATTGCTTAATTGCTCTGAAATGCTTGAGAATGATAGCTTCACAGGTACTATGATTAGCTGGCTACTCTTACTGTTGAGACAGAAGTGAGTGTGTCTTGCGCATGTCACACAGGTGCAGTGCTTATATATACCTGAGTTTCCGGCTCATCCAGGTGAAGAAGGAAAAAAGATGCTGCCAGCGTTTGAATGATCAATGAATGAATGCGACTAACACAAGTCCCTGATCGTCTGGCTTGAAAAATAAATCCTGCTTCAATGCAAAGAAAGCTTCAGAGACGCTGTTGGTATGTGTAAAGAGAATTCTTTGTTTATCCTGCACAGCTGATTTGGGTTGAAATGTGCTGAGACCTTGATCATTGATAATTAATGGCTGTGTGAGACGCTGTGCAGTCAATTGTTTGGACGTAAAGTTTAATTTAATAATTAACTAATGATTACTCAATCTAATGTTTGATCATGTAAAAGTTTGATAATGACAACAATTTATTATGATTGTGTAGGCCCATGATTGGTGTAATTAGACTGAGTTTGAGGATGTATTTGTGTTCATCATTAATTCAATTTACTCGATTATTAATTAAAATTGTGATTATCGTTCATGAAATTTAATTCAACATACTAATTTACTAACCATATCTTTTTCTTTATGATTTTTGTTGAAGGTTATCAACCTGAAACCTGAAACCTGAAAACTGAAAACTGAAAACCTAAATAAATGCAGAAAAGAAGATTTGAAAAAGGAACTGAGTTGTCCACTACGTCCTGTTGTAATCTTGGCCTCTTTTCAAGTTTGGGCAGATATTGAGGCAGAAGAAACAGGATCATTTGACAGTTACAGTTCCAGTTTAATAAAAGGGAGAGAAGGTAATCAAGTCATTTTTATATAGAGATTTTCTTTCTTTTCTAAACCTTTTCTTCACTCAACTTCATTTTACACTAATGTTTCAGACTGACAGTCACCTGATATATGGTGTCTCAGAGGAGGAGAGGAGAGAAATCCATAGATGTTGAATTATACTGGTGGTAAAATCTCAATATAATGTCCAAATAGTTATAAATAAATAAACATTCACACAACACACAACAAGAAAAAAAATGCTGAAAAGCAGCTGCATTACTGAGCAGCATTTGCTGAAAAATCTAAACAATATAAAAAAATCAATATGGTCGCCATCTTGGAATTTTGAACACAGAAGTGACAATAATCAGATGAGATGACCCTAATGCTACCTCCTAGCTTGGTTGGCACAATACATTTACAGTCTATAGTTAACTGTGATAATGCTGATGCTAATGCACATTTTTTTAAGTGAAAAAACAGGCTAAATACCTAAAACCTAAAATAAAATGTATTTACCGAATAAACTGAAAAGCTGACTCTTTACAGGGTTTTTAGTACAACCGAAGCCTAAACAAGACTTTTTAGGTAAACAAAATGTTACACTTAACTTTGATTAACTGAAAACTGAAACTGAAATTGTGAATCTGTGAATCACTTATGTTACTGAATCAATTATGTTACCTAACCAACACAACATGGAAGCGTCTGAAGCATATCCATCATCATGCTCTAAATGGGCCCAAATTTACAAAATGAACTTAATGCTGTTTTGAAGATAACTTAAAATTAGTGATTGAGATCATAAACTCATTAGGAAAGTGTTTACTGAGGTAATAAATCAAGTGACAAGTAGGATCATTTTCTCATAGACTTCCAAACACTGAGACTTCTTTTTTGGAGAGGGTGCAGTTGCCATCTGCTGGCCATTAGGGATAATGCAGATTTAAGTCACTTCTGCATTGGGTTCACTTTTCAGACCTGGAGCTACCTGCTTGGTCCTAACTGTAGACTGTACCTGTTGCACTTGACCCCCTTTCTCACTGTTCATGCATGAGGAAGAGATGGCTGGTCTTGCCCTTGCACACAGGCAGACGACAGAAATGTGGCAGCCTATAAGTGCTGTCACACATTTATAATCCACAAGGTGCCAGTTGTTAGAGGAGTGTTTATGAGTGCAGATGAACTAGTGGTACAGTATGCCAGCCATTCTTTTAGTCAGCCTACAGTACGTGATTGCCCCACCTCAGACAGCCCATATTATCATTTATAAATGGTGAACAGTTGGTTAAAATATTATCATTATCAAAAACCTCCAGAAATAATGCAGGATATTACATGTTGATGTTATGTCAAATATGACACTCATGCTGCATTTGTACAACTAATATATCATTCTTTATGTGAAGACTTCAATGGAAGTAGAGTTAAAACGTTTCACTGGGTTCAACTTTTGCTTTTATCCAAGCAAAACATACCTGTTTAAATTGACCAGTTTAATTGGAATAAAAAAAAAAAAGATAATACAGGAATCCTCGATAAATACTTACACCATATGACTGCACTTATTAGTATAGTAGTAGGTAATGTTCATCTATTGTATTGTATAATACAACACTTGAAGTCCCCTTGAAATACTAGCTATTAACAATATTAAAAGTGTTGACTTTTGTCTCGTCTTGACCACTTGAATTACACTTGGTAGTTTATTTTAGGACCTTCCTGCTTTTGTTCTTATTGACTTTGTTAGCGTGAGAAAATGTGAATCAACGAGACAAACTAAAACAAAAACAGTGCATGAGAGGGGGGACAGAGGAGGAAATGTCACTGTTAGGTGGATATGATGAAGCTGACCTGTAGTAGATGACAGGTGGGTTGGCTTTGGCAGCACAATGGAATCTGACCGGGTTTCCCTCCAGGACGGGCTGTGGCTCCACAGTGAGGTTAACAATGGGCAGGTCTGAAAAAGGGGAGATCATGAAAAGATGAAAATGAAACAGCATTATAAGGGGCTAAGTCACTGTTTTAAAGTCAGGTGGAGGATAGTTTGCAATGAATGTCACTGAAGTCAAGAATTTGATCAGTATCAAATAATAGTGCATTGGCAGTATATGTATGGTATAAAGAATACTTAATACTTAATTAAGAGATCAAGAGACTTCAGACATTGATGACTGATGTGTTCTAAAGTTGCAGTTTCAGTATTACAACAAAATGTAAAAGTGTCAGTAAAACAAAGGGGCAAACATAGTGGAAACACATTGATTTGCCTGCTTGCTGCAGTATTTGTAAAATGTGTGACATTGCATATTTTTATAGTTTGGCTATGTGAATGTGCTCAAGAGAAGCCCTGGCTGGTGGCTCTCACAATCAGCCATGACAATCCACACTTGTTTTATAAATACAGATGAAAGGCAATGTTGAGTACATATTGTCACAGTCACAGGTTATTTGTATTTTTTCAGGCTGCCTAACTTTAAGAGGTTGGGACTGTGATAGAGAATGAATAATAACACTGACTCCTGAAGTATTTTGGTTTAGTTTCTGTCTGTGTCTGTCTGCACAATTTGTAACACAAAAAGAGGGTCAGAGCACCTGGCCCAACCACTCCGTCAAATGAACCAACACTGCAGGGGTGAGAAGACTCAGTTGACTCAGGTGAGGTGTGGCCTGCATCCTTTTCTTGTTGACTAGCAATCAAGGCCCCCACGCGTATGTTGTGGCCTGTTAGTAGCCAATGCAGCCTGTTCCTTACAAGCCACAGGTCTAGTTAAATCTTCTAGACCTACCAACAAATCAAACTACCTGAGTCATGACAATATCAGTCCCCAAAAGTACAACTGCTTCAATGTACCACTGGGGTAATCCCACTCCCCAAGCAAGACAGCTCTTCACAAAAACAAAACTTTCCAGGACAAGAAAATGTAAATGACTCATTAAATGATATTAATAAGTAGACCATACATTATTAAATAAGCATTTCATTGATTATTTATTGGAGTAAGAGGGCTATTATTATTTAATGTTTAGCTTTTTATTAATTAAAACAGCTCCCATTTCTATTTATATACATTTATAATAATTCCAGCTAGCAATTTTCCATTTGGATATTTTATATATTACACTAATTCATGTAGTAAATAATAATAATTTTACTTATATACCACCTTTTAAACTTAAGTACAAAGTGCTTTCCAGAATAAACATTATAAATCAGAAATCCATAAAGGCCATCTTGTAAAAGTGAGTTTCAAGATTGCACGTAAAAGCTACAGTGGAGTCTGCATCTCAGGGGCCATAACCAAAAACACACGGTCACTGTTGGTTTTCAGTTTGGTCGGTGGAACAGGCAAACGTTTTTGATCAAGTGATCCTTGATGCCTGGCTGGGCTGTAAGGGTTAAAAGTTCTTTAATATAGTCTGGAGCCTGATATATAAAGTATAAAATCTTGTCAGATCTTTGGTAAATGGGTATATTGTGGTAAAACTATAACATCCAAAGGTTGTATGCTAGTCCACTTCAATTAAAGTCAAAGTCAAAGTCAGCTTTTATTGTCAATTCAATCACATGTACTAGACATACAAAGGAATGGAGAAGACGTTTCTCACTATCCCACGGTGAAAACAGATAAAGTGCACAGGCACAACAGATAAGACATTTCATAATACTAAAAAGTAAAAATTTGAAGTGTAAAAAAGATTAACAATAAAATATAAAATAAAAACTACTATATATATATATATAGTAGTTTTTATTTTATATTTTATTGTTAATCTTTAGTCTCATCGTTCCTGGTGATGAGACCCACCAGAGTTGTGTCATCCGCAAACTTCACCATGTGATTGGTGCTGTGGGTTGGTGTGCAGTCATGAGTCAGCAGGGTGAAGAGCAGGGGACTGAGCACACAGCCTTGTGGGGACCCTGAGCCGAGCGTGATGCTGCTCGAGGTGTTGTTGCCGACTCGTACTGCTTGTGGCCTCTCACTGAGGAAGTCCAGCAGCCAGTTGCAAAGGGAGGTGTTGAGCCCCAGCTGGTCCAGTTTACAGATGAGTTGTTGAGGGATTATGGTGTTGAATGCTGAACTGAAGTCTATGAACAGCATTCTCACATATGAGTCTGTTGTGTCCAGGTGGGTGAGGGCTGGGTGGAGAGCAGAGCAGATTGCATCCTCTGTGGAACGTTTGGCTCGGTATGCAAACTGAAAGGGGTCTAAGGTGGGGGGGAAGATGGACTTGATGTGTGACATGACTAGCCATTCAAAGCACTTCATGATGATGGGAGTCAGTGCCACAGGGCGATAGTCATTGAAGCAGGATGGAGCAGATTTCTTTGGCACAGGTATGATGATTGTAGCCTTGAAATGTGATGGGACAGCAGCTTGTCTCAGAGAAGTGTTAAAGATATCTGTGAAGACATCCTTAAGCTCCTCTGCGCAGTCCTTCAGCACACGTCCTGGAATGTTGTCTGGGCCGGTTGCTTTGCGGGGGTTGATAGTGGAGAGTTTCCTCTTCACACTGGCAGCAGACAGGCACAGAGCCTGATCATGGGGGGAGGTGGAATTTTTTGTGGGCTTGTGTTATTTGTTGCTTCAAACCGTGCAAAGAAACTGTTGAGGTTGTTGAGCAGAGAGATGTTGTCGTCGCAGATCTGTGGCGCGGGCTTGTAGTCCGTAATGGTCTGAATGCCCTGCCACAGGCTCTGCGTGTCTCTGCTGTCTTTGAAGTGGCAGGTTATCTTTTTTGTGTAGTCCTGTTTTGCTTTCCAGATGCCACGGGACAGTTTGGCTCTCGCTGTTCTCAGGCCAGTTTCATCCCCAGCTCTGAAGGCGTTGTCTCTGGCCATCAGCAGCCGATGGACATCCCCTGTCAGCCATGGCTTCTGGTTAGCCCGAGTGATGATGGCCTTAGTGTGGGTCACATCATCCATGCACTTACTGATGTAAGAGGTAACAGTGTCTGTGTACTCCTCAATGTCTTTGTGGTTGTTTTATGTGGCTGCTTGCCATTTCCCAGTCTGTTGTTGCAAAGCAGTCCTGAAGAGCAGACGTGGCCCCCTCTGGCCACGCACGTATTTGCTTCTGAACCGGTTTGGTGACTTTTACTCTCGGCCTGTATGCTGGCATAAGCATAACAGTGATGTGATCAGAGAGTCCAAAATGTTTATTTCATATTCATATCTGTAGTTGTGGGCCCAATTAGCGAGCTACTGTTTTAATTATTGCCTACACATACAGTTATTTCATTTTATACTTAAATACTATGAATTTAACTTAGATTTTGATATTAATTGTAATTTTCTTAAACCTTTTTGAATGACTTTTACTTATTACATTACATTTACATTATTATTACATTATTAGTTTTTTTAATGAATGTGTGCATATATGTATATAAAAACATTTCTTGTGTGTGTATTGTGTGAATTGTTCTATCATCTTTTTTATGTTTTATCTTGCCTATAGCAGTGACTTATGTCTGTGAAAAGTGCTATATAAATACATTTTACTTACTTGCTTACATAAATCACTTAGGGATTAATATCAGATTATTTTGAATATATTTGTTTCATGTTTACGGTAGCTTATTAGCTAAATACATTTAAGAAAGCTTCAGTTTCTGCTGGTTGAGAAAAAATATCTTGCTTTTAGTGCCAATACAAAAGACAGGAGTTTGACTTTAACACAACAGGCTGTATTATTCATTGTAATCAACTCTGACACAGTCAAGGCTGCCAATCAATGTAAAAAAGACTGAAAGGTGCAGTACTAGGCATTATCAATTGATTGATTGATTGACTTCAATGGTAACAGAGTTGCAAAGTAAAAGGAGTTGTTCACACAACTTGTGCATTTGGCTATTAATTATCAAAGGAAAGGTATTATTTAGCCCACATTACTCCTGTTTTCATTGTCTCCTGTCCAAGGTTTTCTCTTGGCTCCTCTGTGTTTCCTCCTACAGATCATTGTGGGCAGAGGAACCACAAGAAATTCGAGGCCCTCTACTGATGATTTTATTTGAGAAAAACTCTTTCTTGAGGAACACACGTGATAAGTGATAAATGACTTCATGTGCTGATCAAATAATGCTGATTTGTTAAGTTTTTTTTTGTTAAGCAAAACAAGAAAGCAAATGTTTACTTTTAGGACAGCAAACATACACTGTCACATTTCAGATTAATTTATAAGTAAGCAGGAATATCAGTTTTTTCACATTTTGTTGCATTTGTGTCAGTAGAAGAGGAACAGTGTTTGCCAAAAAGACATTATAAGCTATTGGGGAGTTGCAACGATAGATATGCTGATTCCCAGTAACAGCCCAGGTGAGCAGTGGTCATCCTGTCCCAACTACCCCCTGTGTGTTTTTCCATCCTCTCCCTTATGCACTGAAGGCTGTCTGCACTGCAGGATACAAATTGTTGGCTGCAGAGCGGTTCTCTGAAACAGCAACAGCTGCCTCCCATCAATATTAACAGGCAGTGGTTAACATTGACTGCCCCCAGTGGCGAGGTGCTGTGCTTTCTAAGACCCCCAGGAGTTTCTGCAGCCTCTCCACCTTGACAGCATCATCATCACTTATTCATCCCACACTTGTTGCAGATGGCACTCCTGTCACTCCCCTTTCCTATCCCCAACTGCCAGACAATGGAGCTCATAGCTGCCTTTTCAAATTTGCAGATTTCTTTTTTCTTTGTGTTTTAATGCCCCACCAAAACCACCTCAACCAGTGCACACTCTCACCTCACAGTTATACAGTATGTTAAATGGAACAAAGAGATCATGTTTAAGTGCTTTGCTCAAACGCTGCATTGGGAATTATTTAGGCTTATGTAACACCACTCACTTTGCTGGAAAGGCAGACTGGATTGGCTGCTTCATGAAGATAGGCACATTTCAATGACTGCAGCCGTGTCAGTGGATGCCAGGGAGCTCTGTCACCAGAACTGCCATTAACAATTGTTTTTCAACTCTTGACTTTCCATGGAAAATGGTGCCATTGTTTAGGATTAAGGATTAATAGCGTTTCTAACAATAAGCACAACATCTGTTCATCAGTAAGCTCACACATCTCAGCTATACCCTATGAGCTCTATTCTTTTTGGATGGCAAAACTAAAATGAAATAAATGAATCTCTGAATAGCAGTCATGCTTTATTAGTCATACTAGATAGCTTTAAAGGAGCTCTGATGGGGCGTTCAGACCAAAAGCGTCTGACGCGAATTGAGCAGCAAGTCTACATAGAAAATCAATGTAAATGGCGCGATAACACGCGATTTCAACAATGAAGCGAATGAAGTGTCTGAAGCGGCGCAAATAAAGTTGGAACAATGAAACTTTTCAGGCATCGCGCCGCGACATCCAATCAGCGGCGAGTTTCACAAGCGCGAATGAAGCGATAATCCAAAAATTGATAAATATGATCAAGCTGCGCGATTCAAGCGATTTTTTCGCGTCATAGTTTTAAAAATAAAATAATATCGCCTGACTATTAAATTATTAATAGAGGGATCGTATGTTCTGTGTCTGGCTGAAGAGGTTGACATAGAAATAAAATAGCAGGAACAAAGCACACTTTTTTTTTTTTATTACTTTGTACATACTGTCAATGACAGAACATATGGGACATCATAATACTAATTATTTGTGCCATTGCTTTTTCATGCGTTCCCCCATTGCACTGTGCACTGACACAGAGTACTTCTTCTGATGGTGTTTCTTGGCAATTTAAAAAAAACCTTTACTGAGGGTCATTATTATTATTTTGTCATAAAAAAGTATAAGGTATTAGCCTGCAATGTGATGAGGTAGTGAGTTAATAAGTGAGAAGAACATATTTTGCTTTAAAAAAATAAATGTGGGTAATTTTGACTTACGCTGAATGTCGATTGTGACAGTTGCATCTTTTCCGTTGGGGGCTGCTTTGTTTGAGGCTCGACAGGTGATCTGCTGACCTGACACAATGTTGGAGGGAGACAGGTAGAGCGTGCTGACTGTGCTCTCCCTCTTACCGTCCCGCAACAAGGTCTGAGGATTCAAGGACAAAGGAGAGAAGCATATTTAAAAAAGTTATTTTCACATACTATCCATGCAGGAGCGTCATTTCAGCCACACGATTTTGGTAGTGATCTGTTTGACCTTGAGTGCATGGAGCATAATGAAAATGATCTAATTTATTTATTTGAGGAGCAGGGAAATTGTCAGTCCCTCAATGAATTGTTATTTTTCTGAGGAACTGATTTTTCAGAGCGGAGGTGGGGGCACCTTTTAAATAGCATAATAAATTATTAATTCTAAGGAGAAACCTGAGCAGTTTGCAGATGTGACCAAACATTCACACCTGAGAGCTGCCCACTATAAACACAGTCTTTCACTGCTGGCCTAAGAGCAGCTCACGGTGAAGGAGGTCCTTGCATTATTGCTTATTTGGCCAAAGAGTACCTTGAATACATTTATTTCAGTTCCTGGTCCTCATTCGCTTCACTTAATCTTCCACTTCACTCAACTCTTTCAAGGCCACTAAGCAAGCCAACCATATAATAATCACAAATATACAAAGTAGATACTCCATTTAGCCACTTCAAGGCTGGGCAGTGGTAAAAGGCTGTCACAAGCAGAAGTAAAAACCTCACAATGCCATTGGCTGTTTTATGTTTTAACAATTTACTGCTCACAAGGTCAAAAGGTCAACAAATTAAAATTAAAATGATATTGATACACTGGTGCTGCAAAGAGAAATGAATTATTTTCAAGTGCATACAGTAAGTGCATTTATTCAAGAAGGTTTAATATGTGTACCACAGAAAACAGCTTTCAACAGACACCTCTAGTGGCATTTTAGAGGAGAATCTCAATATTGTTAGTGTATGTGGAATTATGGTGTATTTGGACAAATTAGCGAATAAAGAATTATTGGTGTTTCACACTTATATTGTTCTGGGAGATCATACAATCTTTCCTCTCGCAACACCATCAAACCAAACTTTCAAAATCTAAAAGTGTATTTCCTTATCCTAAAGGATAAGCACACAGTATTTACAATGTGCATTCATGATTCCAACATGAAACTAAAAGGCTAATTTCCACCCGGTCCGTCAGTGGCAGTGGTCCCCGGAGCTGATCATTGCCATTCTAATCAATCAGTGTGACCCCACCGGGAGCGCCACGGCGCGTCTCAGCCATCAATCCGCAGCAGGTCTATTTGTTAAGAAGCCGTTTCTTAATCGCGTCAAGCTCAACAGAGCAGATCATACTAGACAGGAAGTCAGACACGCAATCAGCATAAAACTTCTGGTCAACTGACAAAATAAAACAACCCGTGCACCCTCCGGATCATATTTAAGCAACAAACAAACAGACACATTAAGACATCATTATCTACGTAGCCTACTGACCCATGATAGAAACACAAAACTCAAAGAAAATGACCAAATCAACTAAATTTGAGAAAAATTAATAAAATCGGCCGTTTAGTTGTTAATTATGGTAGCCCAAGGGCACTCGTTCGGATTTGATTGGGCTGCCGTAATTACTGTATTAACAGTGCAACTTCATTTAAAAGGCAGATTTCTCTCCCAGATCATGCTCCGCCCCACTGCCGTTACGCTCCCGGTGGGCCAAGCTCAAAACAAAAAGCAACTTAGTAATAATAATCTTTATTTATATTGCATATTGCAAGGTTACAAAGTGCTTCACATACAAACTAACAAAACACAGCAATCACAAAATAAAAGTTATTGCTATATTGCTGTAGGCTACTACAAGCAACATACAAAATTGGGCAACAAAGTAAAAAAGAACAAAGCAACATAGAATTAAGACAGTAAAACTACCAGCCGAGCATAGCAGAGAGCAGTCAGCCCGTCGTGTCTCTACCCGAGGCCGGATGGTAAAATCCAACCTCCAGCGGATCCTAAACAGTCATTGCTTTGCTCGTGAGAAAGAGGGAAAACAGCAGTCTTATACAAACATGGCGGGTTTAAGTAGTGGCATTTGTGACATGATTGGGAAGTTGTCCCTGCACTGTAGTAGTACCCGCGGCCTGGGGCCTCTGTGGTGCTCCTGATGTGGACTTACAATCATATTGCAGTTGTTGTAGCTATAAGTACAGTTAATTTCCATTTGTTGCCATTTCCTTTTTAATGATAGATTAAGGTGGAGGATTCTTCTTTTCTTGAATGTACAACAAAAAAGGTCATCAGGATTACATTCGGGTACTCCAGCTTTCTTTTGATTGGCTAAATAGCGACTTAAAATTTGTCTCTGAAATGAATTACAAATGCATTTCAGCGGGACCAGTTATTTTCTAGCACTAACATCAATCATACAAAAGTGTTATGATTCTTTGAAATGAGCAACAGCCCCAATAATTGGTACTTGATAGCTTACATAGTGAATCTATTTAGAGGTTGAGTGAAAAGGTGAACGCTGTTGCATGTGTCTGATGTAGGCGTTTCAGTTTCAAGTGAGAGATCCTGTGATGAGTGTATTGGTACAAAGTGAAAGGAAAGTGAATAATCCAAAGTGCTTTTGCTTCTTTCTGCTATTTATATCTGACTATATTGTAGTTTTGGAGGTTGGAAAATAAATGCTGTGATGTTATGATTGGATTTTTTTTTTTTTTTTTTTTTTTTTGGATTAGCATTCCTTTTAACTTTTTTTTTCATGATAGTATTGAGTTTGTTGTTCACCTACATAGTGGTACCTGTTGTGATTCTGTGATAATAAAACAAACAAAAAACAAACAAAAATAAGACCAAAATTACAAACTAGAATCAGGTCAAATCAGGGAAGGCTGAGTGATGAAAGTACATTTTGGTCTGAGTCTGCCTTATTTCCTGGGACAGAGTGTATCAAAGCCTCGGGCTATTACCCCAAAAGCTCTGTTCCCCATAGTCTTCAGCCAAGAGTCTGAAACAGAGAGAAGGCCGCTGCCTGAGGATCTCAAAGTGCAAGCAGGGTTGTATGGGTATAAAAGATCTGAGATATATTGAAGAGTCAGACAATTTAGTGCCTTGTTAGTCATTAAAATAACCTTAAAATCAATTCCAAAAGTATTGGAAACCAGTGCAGAGAAGCCTTACCTGAGTTTGCCTTTCAATCAGTATTACTTGATAAACATTGGATATGTTTGGAGATGTTTGGCTTCACAGAATTGACCCAATTGCTGAACATCGTCTTGATATTTGGGTCTCTACCTAGGAGCCAATTTAAACCCTTAAAGCCTGCATTGACATAATTACTGATCATTTTAAATCTTATTTCAGAAATCTGTGGGGAAACATTGAGGAACAGGAGGTTGAAAAAGATAGAAAGTGAAAAACGACAGTCTTTGACTCAGAACATGATTTCACAACATTCAGTGTTTACACTAATATTAATAATGATGTGTATTAAAGGGAAAACATTAAGTCACTCTGGATCTTGTAGGAGATAAAAAATTAAGGAGAACAGGTGACACCAAGACGGAAGAGGGAGAGTATCAAGCAGAAGTGAACTGTTACTGTTAAACTTAGGCCCTCTGACCTCCCCTTCACCTGTCAGGAAAAAAAGCAAACCACCAGTTTAGCTTATTTTATCCTCTCCTATAGTCCTGCAAAGGTTACCTATGACAATTCCAGCGCTGAAATAAAAAGTTGGGGGTAGATTGGACAAAGCCCAGTGGAGTTACAACAGCTGTCCTCTTCATGGCGAAATATGATTAAAGTAATGACCCCACCAATTTCGTGAATGTGCCAAGGAAATGTATCCCAACATACCCCTGTGTTTGGGGGTTTTATGGAGCCAGCTCACCACACATGATTCCAGTCATTACAGAACTTTTTTTTATTTTGTTTTACGCATATCTTTAGTAATTGTAAACATGGTACACTGCTTTTCCATAATCGGATGGATAAATCTTGCAAATTTCCCTTAGAACATATTCCCTCCTACCCATGCACCCACCCACCCTTGAACTTGACAAGTCTGATTCTCAAAATCTAATAAATTAATCCCATATTTTGTGAAAAACATGGATTTTTTGTTTGACTGTGTATGTAAGCTTCTCAATCGCTATACAAGAAGAGAGCTCATAAAACCATAGGTCTAAAGATGGGAAACATACATTTTTCCATTATCTAGCAATAAGACGTTTTGCTTTTTATAGAAAAAGGTTCACCAACTTACTTTCATGAGTTCTTAGGGGTAATGTTTCTGGTTAAATACCAAGGATACATATCTCTGGGTTCATAGGGACTTCTTTATGGATTATGTTGGAAAATGTTTCTATTTTGGTTTTCCAGGTCGTCTAGTCTGGAGTTGAGCGTCTCTATCAGGTTTTTGTGAGCTTGTACCGTTTTCTGTAGGCTCTTAACGCTGTCTTCTGTATTGTTTATTCAGTGTTCAGCCTCTGATAACCTGCCTGGATAGTTGCGGATTTCTTTCTTAATGTCTTGAATTGCAGACAAAACTCCGTCAAATTTCGTTGTGAAAACATTTCTCATGTCCGAAATAGCATTAACTACATTATGGTTATGCACATCAGCACGGGCAGGATGGTTGAACACTAACTGTAACTGTACTGATACTGGCAGGCATCTGCTCTGCAAAAATAGGCTTTAGTAGGACACTACCAGCTCCTGCAGTGTGGGTCTGCAGCTAAGTTTGACCTCAGAGGTCAAAAGCTCTCAGATCATTTGGTTGCTTGGTTCTGCTTATTGGTGCCAATCTTTCCTGCTTTTGTGGTCCCTACTATTTAATCCCAGGAACATTGCACACTTTATAGTATCAGGAATGTATGTATATTATTTAACACAGAGATTGTTTGTTGTATGTGGTATTTTATTTTATTTTGGTTTATATATATATATATATATACAGTGTTTCCCCTATGTACATTCAGCAGCGCCGCTACAAAAATGACTGTGCTTGCAGTAACGTGACATTAACTATGTTGATCACTTGCTTGATTTCATTAGAAGTTGCTAGCAGCTAGTTAATCATATAACTTTGCTTTTGTCTTCGGTGTAGGCTAGGCCTCATAACACAACCTGCCCCCTCCCCTCATAAGCTACTGAAGTAGGGGGAGGACAAGGGCAGACAATCCAACTCTCCCGGACGTTCCGGGAGTCTCCCGCATATTGATAGCGGCTCCTTGACTCCCGCAAATGAGACACAATCTCCCAGAATCTGGAGCGATCAAGCAAGAGCGCGCACTAGAGAGTGACTGCGCGCGTGCACGAAAAACGATGGGTTTTCTATCACTTTAGCGTCATATCAATGATATAATGTCACCGTGTGGATCATTAACCTTGTTGCAGTGTGTTCCCTGGTTGTAGTTAGTGAACTATCAGCTTCTACCTGCTCAGATCTCACAGTCAGCAGTAGGAGAGGAGGAGAGCAGCAGCTAGTAGCTGTGTATGGAAGCCTAATGATGGTAAAAGTAAAACTGGTAACTACAAAAATAAAGCATTATTATTATTTATCTTTTATATACAGATTTTTGTGTAGCATACATGTGTATGTTATTTTGTTAAAGCTATCAGACATTAACATTTAGTTGTTTTGTTTAAATTATTATTTATAATTTAATATTACTTAAACAGCTCAGTTTCATCATCACATGGCTACTTTTGTGTCAATTTTTGAATTTCTCCCTGGGGGGATAAATAAAGATACTTTACCTTACCTTTATTCTCATAAAGATGTCTGCTGGCAGCCAGTCACTTACTTAGTAGTGTGGACAACACAACGGAAGCTCTCCTTGAGACAGCTGTTGTTGGTACACAAACTCTTTGCATACATCTTGACAATTGTGAGAGTGCTAATATCCAGACTGTTGGTGGCTCTTCTTATTAACTTGTCCCCACATTATTTGTAGTGAACTAATCCTCACTTCTAGACGACCTCACAGGCAAATTACAAACTGTACCTTCCATCTGTCAGGATGTCCAGTAACATCACAGAGACTGTTAGTCAGTCATTGTTCATTTTACTGTTGGGCAGCAAATTTAAATGCATAAATATTTAATGTAAAAGGATCTTTGACAAACTGATCTATGGGCATGAGTTTCCTAGCTGTTCCCAACAAAATGTAGCAATTCTACTGAGTGAATATTCCACTGACTCATTGACACCAGACTTGAAGTGCAGGAAGTGCCAACTGCTGGCATTTCGAATATAGGTAACAATAGGCATTTATTATTTTCAAGATCAAAAGTTCATTTCACTTAAGTTAACTTTAAAACTTGCAACTTTCAAAATGCTGCTCAAAGTGATTTACATTAAAAAGTTAAACATCAAAAGAGATATAAAGAACATTAAACAGGAAACATGTAGTTTAACAGGAGGTAACAAGAACAAACAGTGCTTTGCATTAAAAAAGACAAGAATAACTTAAAGAGGAAACCCAGCTAAAATTCTTACATACTTTATCAGTCAATGAAATAGAATAAAATGCCTTAAAATGGAACATCTTAAAGATAGAGGGATATGTACACAAGAAATGGTGCAAAATTGAGCTGTGTGATTAACACTGTCCGCATAAAGGGGTGGTGTCATGCCTTACCTTCGAGTACATGGTTCCACTAAGGACTAGACCGTTGTGGATCCATATGACGGATGCTGCAGGTTTGGCATTGTCTGCATGGCATGTGAGGTTGAGGTGGTCACCGGCCCGTAAATTCACCACTGGAGCTCCTACTATCACTGGGTCATCAGGAGGAACTGCAGAGGGACAATGTGATTTTAGGGAGACCTAGGCATATTTCTGATTTTGTTAAGATAAAACACAGTATAGATGTTGTAAAACTGATATAGTAAATCCATGTACCAACAAGTCTACACTAAATGTACACAAGGTGCAAATAAATAAATAGATGAAAACCTGATTTATTAATAGTTCGTATGACCCTGTACTAAAATTTGATCAGTATTGGTGTTGTCCAGATTCCCAAAGAACGGACTCAAACACGTACATCCTGCTAGGGATGCACATTTCTCTAAAATACTAGTAAAAATGTTTCGGTTTTTAGTATGGGTCCTTATCTATATAAAAATATACCCTGATGAAAAACCCAATCTGAAAATTATAACATTTAATGCAGTACATGTGTGTGGAAGTGTGTTAGTAACTTAACATAAAAATGTGTTTTTCAAAGACAAATTTAAATGGTGGACGACCTGCGTAGGCAGACATGGGTCTCAACAAGTTAGTTGTTCTAGAACCAATCAATCCAGGAGATAAACTTTAGCTTTAATACATTTGTTATGATGTTATGAACCAAAATGGAAAAAAGAAAAGAATGTTAAAAAAAGTTCATAAATTAAGTTACCCTGAGGTGTTGATTTGAACAGTTTAGAGTTTGGGACTGTAAAGCCATGTTTCTTAGTGTAATCTAATTAGCACTGTAGCTAATGATATTTTACAGCAAATAGTTTTGCTTTAGATAGATAGATAGATAGATAGATAGATAGATAGATAGATAGATAGATAGATAGATAGATAGATAGGTAGGTAGGTAGGTAGGTAGGTAGGTAGGTAGGTAGGTAGATAGATAGATAGATAGATAGATAGATAGATAGATAGATAGATAGATAGATAGATAGATAGATAGATAGATATATAGATAGATAGATAGATAGATAGATAGATAGATAGACAGGTAGGTAGGTAGATAGATAGATAGATAGATAGATAGATAGATAGATAGATAGATAGATAGATAGATAGATAGATAGATAGATAGATAGATAGATAGATAGATAGATAGATAGATAGATAGACAGGTAGGTAGGTAGGTAGATATAAAGATAGATAAATAGATAGATAGGTAGGTAGGTAGGTAGGTAGATAGGTAGATAGATAGATAGATAGATAGATTGATAGATAGATAGATAGATAGATAGATAAATAGATAGATAGGTAGGTAGGTAGGTAGGTAGATAGATAGATAGATAGATAGATAGATAGATTGATAGATAGATAGATAGATAGATAGATAGATAGATAGATAGGTAGGTAGGTAGGTAGGTAGGTAGGTAGGTAGGTAGGTAGGTAGGTAGGTAGGTAGGTAGGTAGGTAGGTAGGTAGGTAGATAGATAGATAGATAGATAGATAGATAGATAGATAGATAGATAGATAGATAGATGTAAACTTTATTGATCCCCTTGGGTAAATTTAGGGTCCAGCAGCTTAATACACAAAGACAACAAATAACAATATACTAAAACATTAAATACTAAATACTAAATAGAAGAAAAACTAAATACTAAAAACTAAAATACTAAAATAAGAACAACAAGGTCTGAGGATGAGGCTGTGCAAAAATAAAAATAAAAATAAAAATAAAAATAAAAATAAAAATAAAAATAAAAATAAAAATAAAAATAAAAATAAAAATAAAAATAAAAATAAAAATAAAAATAGTGCAATATACAATTTAAAGTGAATTTAGTGAATATACTTTTTACAATTTCAATTTACAATTTAAAGTGAATTTAGTGAATTTAGTCCAGGCTGTGGCTGTGAGGGTCCTTTTATTGCCAGATTGTACAGTTGTACGGCCCTGGGGACAAATGAGTTACTCAGTCTGTCAGCATGACAGTGAGCGTAGTCTCCAGCTGATCATGCTCTTCTGCTGGATGATGGTGTTGTGAAGTGGATGACCTTCATTGTCCATGATGGACAACTAATATATCATCTTTGCATTGTGTTCTAGTAACAGATGTATCAATGTATGAATCCTGACAAAACGTAATTTTTTCTGTAATACCTTAGGTAGAGTCGAAATGTTCACGTTGTGCTCAATATCTAAACAGTTAAGACTCCATGATAATGCACTTTCTATCTAAAGTGACAGATCAATTTAAAATAGAAGCTGTGATACTACCCCGTTTCTACTTGCTCTCAATGTAGTGAGAGAAGTGTAACTGACATCTGTATTTGGAGCTAATGTCCACATATTTCTCAAATAAAAATGATCACTGGAAGACTGGAATGAGCAATGATTTGTGGCAGTTTTACAATAACCTTACTAACCAAGCGATTACTATTTAAATTGCACTTGGAAGTGTAAACCAAACTCAGATCAGTTTACCTTCATTACCGTAAAACTTCAGAAAAGGAGTAACAGAGGGAGCAAAGGTAAATCAAAAGTCATGATAAACTGTACCAATGCCATTAGTGAATTGGAATTACATTCTGAATTCAGTACACTGAAAGTCAACAGCCAACATGATATCTTTCTCATCTCAAATCCACCTTTCAGATTACACTATAATACAATAATAATAATAATAAAAACCATATATTCAATTTGTACTGCTCTTTGCATTCATAGTGATGGTGCTACAGTATTAATAGCATAACTATGTATGCAGTCTTCACAAAATCTGTGAATACTCTGCAGATACACGTGAATAATTACTCAAAGGCAAAAGCCAAATAGAAGTTCAACTTTGCCACCTTCCTTTTTTGAATTGCAAATAGGTCAGGTGACAAGTTGAACAAAAACCTTTATCAAAAGACTGAAACCAAATCAAAGTGAGGAATGAGCCACAGTCTAAAGCTCAGTTTTGTTCAAAGACTGATTATGTTCTTGTGTGAAACTGGATCCGATCAGCGGATTTTATTCAAACTTGAGTGAATTATTGATTGATCGCTCAGCTCATTAGATAGCAGATCTGGGGCAAGCCTAAATCAAAGGCAACATGCAGATGGCACATCCTGAGTGCTGAGAAGAACCAGCTCCATACAGCTCTTCCTTTAAACTCCACATGCACAACATTACAACTAACTGGAGACAGTTGCTGCTGTATCTACTTAGACATCCAGTTTACAATTTATTTGGTGTTGTGTTTTTTGTCTAATATTCAAGGTACCAAAGGATCCAAACTCACTTACTTGTGACACATTCATTATCTATGAAAAATGGATGTGATTAAGCAGATGTTTAAGCAGATACTTTAAAACAATCTAACAAAAATGAACACTACTGCAAAGTACAACACAATAGGACAATTAAATGTGGACTCTTAAACAGTACTCATGAAGAATATGTCTAAATGAATCCACTCCCCTCAGTCATGTTAATACTCACATTCCTCAACACACTGGCTAAGGAGGGGGGGGGTTTACAGCCGTTTTCAACTGAAGCCTAATACTAAGCTCAATTATAACTCATTTGAAAGCCTTGTTTTTCATCTTACACACCCAACCTGGAAAACTTTACAGCCAGTTCTATTTGTAACAGTGGACCACCCTCCTGACCCAAACTGAATTTGTTCTGAATTCTCAGAACTTTAATCTGGGAACACTCCTTAGGGACTGTTTGTTATTTATCAGAGGCAGGGAGTGACCTGGGTGTGACTTTGTTATTGTTTTTTTGTGGATTTTTACCCTAGCTACAATTATATTTCCTTGAGCCTCCCTGAGTGACTGGTGGAAGTACATGATCCTCCACTGTTAATAATCATATTTGATTATATTCACACCTACTACTGGAGAAAATAAAGAGCAAAAAGCTGACCTTTTCCAACCATTACATTTAATAGTGAACTGTTACTCTTGAACCATGGCCCCTACCCTTGTTGGAAAATAAAAGCAAATTACCAGCCCAACTTAGTATGTGTCCACTGATATAATACTGTAAAAGTTACTTATGACAACTCCAGCTCTGAAACACAAATAAAATGCTACCGAGTCCAGCTAATGTAATGAGCAAACAGCATGGAGGGAGTAACATTTATCACCAAAACAAATTCAAACTCAAATCCTTCTTACGAATAATCATATCATCACACAGGCTGTAAGTAGGGTGCATAACAGCCAGCCCTCCTAGCACAGCCAACATTCGCAACATCTACATATTATTCAGTCAGATTTCTGACTTTATTAGAATTCTGAGAATAATGTCAGGTTTTTGAGAAGGAAAGTCAGTGTTCTGGCTTTAAACTGAAATACATATTTCACATATAGCACTTATCCTCATTCATACAGTCGGCAGGATGGATGGGCGTTATGGATTTTAAAAATGTACTTTTTGATGATCACATTGTAGCAAATTATGATGTTTATTATAATAAGCACTCGTTAAACAGGGGTACCACTTCCTGGGACTTTGGAGAGAAATTCATTATTAAGGTAATAATAATTAATAAATCAGTCTCAAATTCTGAAGCTGTGATTTGACCGTTCAGTTGATCTGTTGATGATAACGGAGGAAAAAGTCAAATTTAACTCGTTCACTGTTTAATAACTGTCAGAGAAATTGGCGTTGGTCACACGTCAAAAACTTTGAAAAAGGAGTGCAGCGTCCCTACTTTGAATCCAGCTTGGAACAATGCTGCAGATAATTCCCCTCTATCTCTCTCTCTCCCTGTTTCCTGTCAGCCTCTCTACCAGTTACTGTCTAAATAAAGGAAAAAAGCCCAAAATAAATCTTTAAGAAAAACGTCTAACAGGCTAAATGGAAAACTTAAGATGACTTGACGGCTTTGCACGCTTGGCTGACAAGAATTAAATATTACAGAAACTAAGTAAGAATAAAGATTGGCACACAAAATAGAATAAAGAAAATTAGAATAAGTTTAGCAAAAAGTTAAGAGAAGAGAAGCAAGAGAGAAGCGAGAGAGAAGCGAGAGAGAAGCGAGAGAAGCGAGAGAGAAGCAAGAGAGAAGCGAGAGAGAAGCGAGAGAGAAGCGAGAGAGAAGCGGTGTCACCGTGTGTTCTTCTCTGGAGAGGAATTGTGTCAGCCAATAGAATTTGACCCTTTTTTCCCTTGCTTGTTTTGGTTCTCACTGACAAGGGTCTAATTTCAAAATGATTGACCTGATTTATTGTTTTACAGCGAAACCTTTTCATCATCATCATCTTCATTCAGGTCATTTGACTCTGATCATATAATACATACTTTAATACAGTAACACAGAACACAGGCTGTATTATTCTGGCATTAAGGTGACATCAGCTTCATTCATTAAATCTGAAAATAATTAATATAACGAAAATAAATAATTATTGTCATAATGTAAACATAACATCAATGTAACATCTCCTTATAGTAGGTTTACAGAATGTCTACTATAAAAGAAGAACATATGATGAAAGTTTATCAAATACCCATTTATCTTTTCAAATGTGATGGTTGTATTGTCTGATAAGTTTTCTTCAATATCCAATTCTGAAATTGTGTTAAAGATTAATTTAAACCTATTAACTAATGTATCTATATAAGTTTTAACATACATTTTACAATTACACTCTGTTATATGGTTTGAAGACACACAAAAGGAGACACCCTGTGGAATGCTGTGTGACCGAATTTATGACCGTGGTCTGTAGGAGAGAGATTTATCTTAACGTGTGTGTAGAGCTCAGTCCATAGTGAAGAAGGGGAGTGAGGCTTTAGTTCTGACATCCGATGAAGATACCACAATCTGTCTTATGTTACTTTTAGTTCTGTCCATTTGGGCTTCCTCGTGGAATGTTAAAGTCCGTTTAAAGTAAGAATAAATATGTGTTCTGAGTTTGACATACCACAGAAAAGTGTGTTGTTAACCACCCTGCCAAATTTGAATGATTAAAAAAAATCGGCAAATATATGAAATTAGGCTTCAAAGTTGTATAAAAATCAGCCTCTTTCTCTGCTCCCATACGCTGTGGGCGTGTCCGCCGAATTAGCTGACACCCTGCTACCAAGTGTCACCTGTCAATCAAAATCACCACCGCTACCTGAAACATGGACGCTACGTCTGAGAGCTTTCTGCTGCTAACTCAGCTAACTGTGAAACGGTGGACTGTAGTAGTAGTAGTAGTGTTAGATGTGGTAACTTATATAGTAGGGGAGGGGCCAAGGTAACGCGGGTACGCCACTACGTCACAGAGTAGCCGTTTTTTGCAGGCTCAGAAAATCAGGAAAAATGAGAGGGTGAGAAACAGTTTAAGGCTCTATCTCCACAATTCAGTACTGCATAGTTATCAGCCTTTTCACATGTTTTCTGTAACCATTTTCCAACATGTATAATATGTTTAGAAGTAAATCAAGGACTGGACTTTACACGGACTGTGGGCTCTTTCTTGCCATCTCACACTTGAGACAGCAAAGACTCTGTCTGCAGGAGACCGAATAAGCTCTCAGAAAGGCAAAGAACGACTTTGTGCTCTTTGATAGAAATTTCCAAAACACAGACTTTAATGGTTTTTTGTTTATCCAGAAGAGGTAGTGTCAGTTTCTCTATCAGACCTGGTTGAGTTTATTTCACCCAGGTTCAAAGATGATTCTGGCCAGATGGTGTTCAGAGCCATACTGTCAGGCTGAGCCGTAGCATGTCCGGCTACAACATTAACAAAAAGTACTTGAAAACGAAATACTGCAAAATGAAAAAAGCCTTGGTTTTCTGCACCAAATTAACTCTGGTGTAGGTTTTCCTTTGCGATTAACTCCAACTTTTCATTAAAAGTTAATCTTGAAAAAGGATAATCCTCACTAGCCATGGTTACTTGGTCCAGTTACTTGGTGCACCGGTGCGCACATGCTACAGTGTAAGTGAACACCTGGAGTGTAATCTACCACATATTATCAGCTAACAAAACAAAGAACAATGTCAGCCAACATGGCAAAAGCCATGGTAGCTTTCCATGCTGACAAATAATGGCCTGGACAGCTAATTTTCAAAATATGAATTGACATTCATCAGTTCTCTGTTTTATCAATCTCCCTCAACTTGTCTGTGCTTATATGGGTCATGTGGCCAGCGCACAGCAGGCTGGACTTGTCATAAAGTAGCAACAACAAAGCCCACTCACTAAGAGCAAAGATAAGGTCATGATTGGTTAATTTCAATTTCACTTTGAAATTACTCGGCCCTCTATAAAATTCTAGCTGGACCACCAAAGACAGATCTTAAAGCAGCATTTTCTTTCCAGCAACAGTCAAGGTGCAAAATTCCAACAGGGTGACAAAAAACACAAACTTAATGGGCAAGTTGGAATGGTTTATTTCCTCAGAAACATTTTAAGAGTCCTGTCACCATACAGTGGTAAAACACAAATTTTGAAAGGAAATAATGGCTTTAAAATAAATACAAAATGCAACCACTTAAAGTTCCTCCCCCATGCCAAAATAGTAAAAACTTAAGTCCCTTCATAGTGCTTAAAAAGTTTGAAGTGCCTCCCCCATTTTCACGAACCCCCTCCCTCTCATAAGTAATTATAGTTGACTTGACTTATAGATATATTTGAAAAATAAGCCTTGAGGCACATGGGTGATATTAGTCTGTATGTTATACAGTTGGTTTGACAACGTTCACTCAAATGGTTGAAGCGCATAATAGGTTTGTATTTAATGTCAAATGAATGTTGAATATTAAACTAACTTAATGTCTCTTGTAAATCTGTACCTTTCAGATAGTTTTAACCTCTCACGATCCTGCACCAATGTCGACAGGATCTTCTATGAATGGGCCATTTTCCAAGAGAACTGATTGGTCAGGAGGTGGTGCTTTTATACTCGTTGATCTCTTATCCAGAACATAACCTCCATTCACACACACACACACACACACACACACACACACACACACACACACACACACACACACACACACACACACACACACACACACACACACACACACACACACACACACACACTCTGAGCTCCACACACTCAGCATGAGCATCTACTGCATTTTGTCATTTATGGTCATGCTTCTCTCCTCTCCTCTGTTTGACCTTTTTTATCTTGGTACGCTGGTAGTACTGGTAGTGCTCTCGACCACTAGTAAAGTATTATCTTACCTAATAGAAGAGAAATAATAAGAAAAACATTGGTGAATCCCATAAATGTGTACTAACCGAATAGGAAGAAATCATGGACATGAATTAAAGTAAGAAGAAATTTGTTCAATTCATTAATTGATTCCGTTGTATGGAATATTACACAAAGGCAAAAAGTAAAAGGTTCCTCCAACTAGTTTAAATCATGTGTGAAAAACTAGAAATACACTGAAAAGAAAACACTGCAGAAAGAGAGAAAGAGAAATACTAGCTTTTTCTGGGTGAAAAATGTTAATGGGACTCATGAAAAGGGAAACTAAAGGGCAATGAGAATGCTGAGCTTTCAAGTTTCATCAGGAGTCATTAATAATCCCATCAAGCACATCATGTTTAATTAGGAAAGTAGTTTAAAAACACACACACAAAGGGCAACCATTTACTGCATACCTCTGTTACTGGGGACAGTTAGTTGATAATTTGTAGCGGTCAATGGCTGCAGAGCTGGCATGCCAGTCAAAGTCTGTGTCTGACAAATTAAAACTTGATAAACAACCACAACCCTACAAAGGGAATGCTAACACAATCAACCCCTAAAACCTCCAGTCCACACCAAATTCAATGCAAGCACAAAAACGCAACACATCAATTTCCATGTTCCCACAGTGTATTTACAGGCAGTGACAAAACACAAAAAACAACCAAACAACAAGCGGTGCCCTTTTCCCCAACCCAGAGTCAATTTCTCTGCCCAAAAAGTCAGTATGTTACAAGTCGGTTCCCCAAAACTGTGTCGGAGTGTACCTCCTGTCAATTACAAATCCTGCGATACCTCCTGCTTGCTCTAAGTCCACAGAGATCCCAGGAGCAAATTTACGAATCCTACTAACTATGGCCATGCCAAGACCCGCCCTACTCTGCCTGTGATCGGTTTACCCTGATATAGTTGCCCTGATCCAAACCAATCAGAATCCTCATTCCTAAACCTAAGTGACGAAGGCAACGAGTACTGGCCAGTCAAAGGCAGAGTAAGGCGGGTCTTGGTGTAGACATAGTAGGATTCGTAATTTAGCCTCCTGTCAGCCGGGTCCGAACAAAACGCAGACTTACATTGTGTTGCCAGGGGTAGGCAGGTTACAGGACGGACCTCTCCCTCTGTGCGAGCCGCTAATAATGATAAACTGTATTCCTGTAGAAACTTTACATTTTGGATTTTTTTTACCAACTAACTTATTACCAACCTCTGTTTGTTGGCTGCGCTACTTTACGTGGAGAGGACTGAGGGACAAACTTTTTCAAAACTGACTCATAACACTGACTCATAACACTAATTCATTGTGTGTGTGTGTGACAGTATTTGATAGTCCCTCAAGGATTTCGCGGGCCTTTTTTGTGATTTTTGCAATGAATTTTCAGGAGCAAGTGAAAGTTGCAAAAGATAGTTGCAATTTTCCCTCTTTATAATTACAATAGAATAATTTGTTAAAAATGAAGTAATTAAGGGGAACTTAGTCTGTTAAATAGCACAATAGTGCAATTCAACCACTAGATGGAGACAAAGACCATGTGTTCACATCAAAGATGACGAGGCAGGCTTACTGCAATTCATTCCCCATGCCATGTAAATAAATGGAAAATGGTTTGAATCCACTCAAAATGATCCAGGGACATTGGAGAAGTTGTTACTAGGAATGTTATGACCAGACACAACTTTTAACCACATAAACAGCGAAGGTAAGACATCATTTGTAGATTTACAATGGGAAGTTTTTTTAAATTCCTTTGACGGTTTATTCAGTAAGTTTTGGTCGGACAGGAATGCAAGTTACACTGCTGGAATCTGTGAAATCTCAGGATTAATTTGTTTGTGCAAATACATTCTGGACGGAGGATGCTTGTTGCTACTCATGCAATCAGTTGCTCTCTCTTACTAGCTGAGCTTCTTCTGAACACAACAGTGTGTCTTATGACTATATTCTTGTGTGTTTAACTGCCTCTGAGACCTGTTTACTTATGTGGGGCCGGTCTTGCCCCCATTGGCGGGGGCTGTCTTGATTAAAAGTTGCACACGCACGCGCACACACACACACACACACACACACACACACACACACACACACACACACACACACACACACACACACAGATCATGTTAGCATGCAAACAGCACACCTGTCACTATGTGATAAATGTATAGTAATGAAGTGAGTTTATAGCTCAACATCTTGTGGGAAACAACAACGATTTGTCAAATTTAAAGAAGAGTTGCAGTGATTGGTTAAAATTGCAAGATCGCGCAGAATTCACGGGGATTGGTTGAATTTGCGTCAATAGTTGCGATCGCAACATCGTGAAATCCTGGAGGGTCTGATATCAGGAGTTTTTTTCAGCCATCAGCTTAGTAAATACCCCATTAGTTGTCAAGAGGGGAAAAAAGCTCAACATAACAGCTCGGACTACATTGTAGGAGAGAATATTATTTGTAGGCCCGGATGTTGCAACAGAAAACATTAATGAAACAATTAAGGGCCATTCGCACTGAGAACGATAACGTCCTGTAAACAGCGGTGTCCAGTTCATGCTGCGCGCTCCAGCTGTCTGCAGCTTATTATTGATGAGCTGTTATTGCTGTGCATTGTATGGAGAAATAAAAAGAAAAGCAGCAGAGTTCAGAGGCAAGTGCTGATTCAGTGTGTTAGTATTTCCACCACTAGTCGCTGTGATGTTTCAGTATTTAGCAAATAAATAAGTTCATGATTTAATATGTGTGTGTGGGTGTGGGTGTGTGTGTGTGTGTCATTTGCTTGAGAAAAATTTAAATAAACCCATAATGAAAAATGAATTATTTCACAAATTACATTTTGTAACAAGGCATTTTAATTTACCATCATTAAAGACGCTGCATTAAGGTGTAGAGCACTGCAGCGGCAGCCCTGTCATCATTTTGCGTATGCATGGTCTGAGGAAGCTGGCTCCATGGTATAACTCCCAAACGCAAATTAAAGCAGTCATTACGAAAACTTGAAAATATGGCATTCCAACAAACTAGAACAATCTCTCTTTGTCTGGAAAGTCTTAAAACACATAGGCATAATGTCATAGCTATGTTACTTATCCCATAATAAGAGAAGAAAAACTGTAACTATTAGAGACTAAATTAATCACCTCCTGCTCTCAACAGACACCGATCTATCCCCAAAAACACACATACATGTATGTATATACACATATATATGTATACATATATATATATATTGAAAACATGTGTGTGTGTTTGTATATGGACTGCTTTTTAAATAATAGTTTATTTGGGGATTTTTTGTCAGGATTTAGAGCGCAGAGTGAGGTGAAATGACCTTGTAATTGCATTGGACAACCGACTTCTCTCTTTACTTGTGTTGCTGCTGCATTTGACACCACCGACCATCACATCCTATTACAGAGAATGGGAAATTTAATTGGCATTAAATGAACTGTATTAAGCTGGTTTAGGTCCTTTTTATTAGATTGATTGGTGCACGTCAATGATGACTCTTCCATATGTGGTAGGGAATGCTCCCTTAGTGCAGATACATACAACACCATAGGTAGTGAAAGCAGCCCCAGACTTGACAGGCTTGACTCCTCCTCTAACCCATCCCTTGGATGGATCATTTAAGATACTTGGGGTACCTCTCAGTTATCTTAAATTGCATCCACCTCCACTCAACCCTGCAGCTCTGCCTCTGAAACTGAAATGATGGCATACTGTGTAAAAGCACAGGAGCATTTGGTTGGTTCAGCATAGGCAACGACTTAATAAGAGATCTTCTTTATGGCTATGATGCGGGATCTCTGTATAAAGGAACCATATGGTTGACCGTAGGTTGGAGCTGAGCTCTCCTGTGTGTGCTGCACACACAGAGGTGGTGGTGGAGGGGGGAATTCGGACCAACTATTTATTTAATCAACATGTACCATATCAGGATGGATATCGAAATGGAGATATGAGATTTTGGTCATATTGCCCAGCCCTATTTTCTCATTTTGGTTGGTGAACATGGACACAACTCATAATTTCTTTGTATTGTTCTATTCTGCATTTTGGAAAAACTTGTACTCCACTGGGTGAAACTTTGAAACTCCCATCACCTACAACCTCAGGTCTCAAACTGATAAATACTTTTTAGGAAAGAGATTACTCACATGCTGTTTCAATAAGTGTGCAAGCAGTCCCTAACATTAATAACAGCAAAAATTCACTAATAGCAGTAATATCATAATATTATTAAACCAATCTAGAAAATGCGATATTTCTGAAGAAATTTAAGGTGTGCTGGCAACCTGGCAGGGCGGCCCAGTTGAAAGAGGACTTTTAATGAGACCTCCAGGTCTCATGGTTCATGAGTTTAGTTTAGTTGCTGCAGGTATTTTTCCTGGGGTCCGACACATGTTCATATAATTACAAGATACATAACATGTAACAGTACCTAACATTTCACCATAATGAAAACATGAGAAATAAAACACTTGTTATGACTATGGTCGTAATTTGTGTTTTAAGTGTTTTTTTTGTGGTTGAAATATGTTCTGTTTGCGTATGTGTGTAGACAGGAGGTGATTGGTCAATTTCTTCCAGCACCTTCTACCTGTTTGTTGGATTTACCTCCAGTTCTAGTAGCTCATTGGCTGCCCCACCAGGAAGTGGTCTATTATAAATACATGCTAAATGGTTTTGGTGCTGCTCAGATGGTCATTCCTCGTCTCCCTCCTCTTCCAACCAGCCACACTTTAGTTCCTCATGTAAAGCCTCAGTCAGCTTCTTTTGTGGTAGTAGGGTCACTGCCAGTTTTGTTATCTTATGTTCTCCTGTTTATTTAGTTAGCGAGGCAAGTAATTGTCTTTTGGTTTCCTTTGTTTCTGATAGGTTATATGGTTTACATCCCAGTTAGACTTGTTGTTATTACCTTTGGCCACCCTGAAGTTAAAACTTTTTTATATATTCCATTATGTAAATAAAACCCATTTAATTTCGAATTGAGCCTTATTATCTTTGTGGCTGCTTTGTGACTTAGGGAAGATGGTGCCTTTTTTCATGTTGTGTTTGAGACACTGCTAGACTGGGCATAACAAAATATAATACCTAGACAGTATGACTCATCAGATAATGTCAACTGTATAAATGTCCATTCACAACTACAGCGCTGTTATTGTCGGAAACATATCTCAAACTCATAAATTTGGTCTCGCTTATTGGTTATTTCATATCACAGCAATCCCCAAAAAATTCACATCAATGATTTGATATGATCAGAAAGTAATATCACAAAATAATCAACAAAATATATTATATAACAGTATATACCCAATATAATATTTAACACTTATATTATACATAAAGCAAATTAAACCTGAATATACAGTATGAGTGGAGAAACATACCGACTGTAGATGCTTCCACACAGATGCACTGCTTAGTTCAATCAAGCATTTAACATCCACTCATGCTCTGTGGCATGTTTTAAAATGTTGAGCAGGCCCAGGTGATTCTGATTTTGTATCAAGATGTCACATAAGTGACTTGAAAGAGGGTTGATTTTGGGGACTCGCTCACAAAGTGTCTCAACTGGCTGGTTATTCAATAGGAGCAGTGATTAAAGTGACATCTGCATTTAGATCTATGGGAAAGACATCAGTTAATAGGGTCGGAAATTGTGGTTGACAACACGTGATGATTGTAACGCTCGTGCGTAAGTGTGATATGTAAGGAAAAACAAAAGAATAACTCTTCCTCAGGTGACTGAGAATGTCAATGCAGGTCATGATCAATCTGTCGACTCTATCCCTCTCTACGTCGTTACGTAGAGAGGGATATTATAATAAGGCCGCAGTGCATAAACCCCTCATTACAAAGATGAATGCACATTTGAGAGTTCAGTGGTGCAGAAACCACAGGCACTGATCTACAGAGATGTAGAAAAAACTGATATGGTCAGATGAGTCATTCTTCACCTTATTCTCAACAAGTGGGCGAGCGCATGTGTGCCATACACCAACACAACACTTATGGCCTGAATACTTCACCCCTACAGTGCATTTTGCTGGCAGGGTTTGGGTCTACTTGTCACCTTAATGGGAAGAGTCACTACAAATCAATACAAAGTGAGTGATTACCTATGATCAAACATTTCTATCCTGATGGTTGTAGTCTCTTCACAATGTCACCATCCATAGAGCATGAGGGGTCACTGAATGGTGTGATGAATATGAAAATGAAGTGAATCATATGCTTCACAGTCACCAGATCTCAACCCAGCTGAACACCTATGAAATGAAAATTTGGGACCAACATTTTTAACAGCGCTCTTCACTATCATCAAAACACTAAAGGAGAGAATGTCTTTTGGAAGAATGGTGTTCATCTCTCCAGTACAGTTCCCTGTCCACTGTAGAATCAATAACAAGGAGCACTCAGGCTGTTCTGGCAACACATGGTGGCCCAACACCATACTAACACTAAGGGCCCTATTTTAACGGTCTATAGGGCATGGCGTGAATCGTGTGGCCTCTTTGATATAGCTTTATGAAGCGTAAATGTTCGTCTTTAATGTAGTTTTAAAGTTAAACATTTGTGAAGTTTCTGGAGCCACTTTAACGGCGGAAAAATGGTCAATGCGCCAGGCGCCTGGTCCAAAAGGGTTGGACTTCATCTCCTCATTAATCATAGGCGTGTTTTGGGCGTAACACGCTGTAAACCAATCAGAGTGTCATCTCCCATTCCCTTTAATATCCAGTCACTTTGGTGGATTGTTATTAAAACGCTGCATTTACTTTTGCCGAAAAGAAAGTTAGCTGATGAGCTGCTAACCCGACATTTAATTCATAAAATGGAAGAATATGGAGTTATAACCAACCAGTCTGATGAGTATAGAGGTGTGTGTTATACAGCACTGTATGTATCAGGTTTGGAAGCAATAGTCTGGTCCTGCCCTAATCTCTGCCTCGCTGCTGAGCACTTTTGTGTGTGTATGTGTGAGAGAGAGAGAGTGAGAGAGAAAGATCAAGACAGAGACTGGGTGATAGGGCTTCCAATTTAAATGTTTATGCTAATTAGCATTCCACCCTTGGCCTATGTGATATGATGCATGCATGTCATTAACAGCCCAGAAACGTTCACTGTAAAGCTTTGCTCTGACATTTTATCCTCCATCTTTTGTGGTCTGTGAACCACAGAATCCTACAACCAGCAGACACTTTTAATGCCACTTCTAAACACTTACACTGCACTACACAAAAGGTGTGCTAGAGTATGTTAATGTGAGGGTTAGACTTCTGAAATAATTGTGACTCATTTGAGTCCTAATTTCTCTCATTTTTCTCCTCAGGCCTGCAAAGCCATATTTTCTTAATCCCCAACTGAAGCTTCCTCTTCACACCTTGCAACAAAAAAATGTGAATAATTTAAATATTGGTTTGATATGGCTTTACACAGTTTGCCTTAATACACAGATACACAGTAAGAGGCATGTAATCTCAAAACAATGTACAATCCATATTGTGGCACAAATAATGCAGTATTTTGTTCATGGAATCTTGTAAGATGTGTAAAATGTGTAAAAATATGTAACATTTTAATATTGAATTGCACCATCTTGTTTCAGGTATAGGATCCTGCACTCATCCCATGTGCTGTTGACAACTATGGTGCCATTTCTCCCAGGCCCGCCATGGCCACTAAGCAACTGCTACACCACAATGTTTCTATCACTGAAAAAGCATTTATAAACTTTGGTCCACGATTGTGTTTGCCAAAGGAAAGGCTTGATCTTGGTCTTCATCAATCTGGCTGTTTGACAAACTTGCACTGGCTTTCCCTCCATCACCTTTTCTCTTGAAAGGACCATCTGATTAGGATCCTCAAAACAATGTACAATCCATATTGTGGCACAAATGGTGATAGTTCACCTGTCCTCTTCACTATTTACACAAATGACTGTATCAGCAGCTATCCTGGGAATTATGTTTTCAAATTCTCTGACGATACAGCAATTCTCAGCTTGCTGTACAAAGATGCTGACTCCTCATCATATTTTAATGACGTTCAGTCTTTTGTCCAGTGGTGCGACGACCATCACCTCATTATTAATGTTAAGAAAACAGAAGAGATGTTGATTGACCCTAAGTCAGTAGGCGACCACTCCCCGCTGTTAATCCATGATCAAATAATCAATCCGGTCAGTTCTTACAGATATCTGGGCGTTCACTTAGTCTGTTCAACTGAGAAGTTCATGTTGATATGTTGTGTTCTCGCCTTCAGCAAAGACTATACTTTCTACGCAGACTCAGGGTCTTTAGGGTTGACCAGAAGCTTATGTTTTTGTTTTATCAGGCTGTGTTGGAAAGTATCATCAGGTTTGGCATGTCAGCGTGGTATGGCAATCTCTCTGTTCAGGTAAAATCTCAACTTAATCGTCTGGTCCAGACAAAAAATTAAGGTTATAGGGAGGACTGAAAACTCCTCTCTGCAGTCCATCTATGAAGAGTCTGTCCTCAGACTGGCACAGAGAGCTTCTTCCCATTCTGCCCACATCCTCAATCCAGAATACCAACTGCTACCATCTGGCAAACAGAATCCCCATATGCAAGTTTAACAGATTTAAATATTCATTTGTCCCATATACCTCCATTAGAATAATAAATAAGACTCTGTAAACAGTGTGAGGTGCATTATTGTCTGCTACGATTGGTTGTAATCCCCTTGCTGTTACCTTGTATGGAAGATTGTGGGAATGTGCAATATGTGTACTTGATATATTTAAGTTATATATATGTGGGAACGTGCAATATGTGTACTTATGTATTTGTTGAGGCAACAGGTAGCAATACATCATTTGTTGTTGTGCAAATGTGTAATTCTGTCATTGTATTGTATAGTGGTTGTGCAAATGTGCAACTTTACTTTTATTTTCTTTGTTCTTTTTAACTATGGCACCAGCTGTCTCAGCACTCAGAGTCCAAGACACATTTCCCTTCAGGGACAATAAAGTATATATTGATTGATTGATAGATTGATTGATTGATTTGTCCTTGAAACCATTGTTTAACCCGACACAAGGTTGCATACCTGAGTATATGCATGCCTTCTTGGTGTTGGAAGATCAGTAACTTATATGGGTTGTAAGTGATATTCAAGACAACACATGGTATATGAGGCAGCACAGATTGATCATGGACTTGAACAAATCTTACCCTCTTCCTGTTCCTCATAGAGAGAAGCTATCGGAAAGCTCATGGGTGGTACACAAAGCTGAAAGCAATCAGAGTGAGAGTCACGCAAATGACCATTTTCACATGCACTCACGCCACGCTGCTATTTCTCACGCTGTCAAAAAATAATACTGAACTATCTTTTCAAACTGATTAGTTTTGATTCAGTCTATCTATCTATCAGTCTATCCACTCATCGCTGTTTTCATTATTAAATCCGTTCCGCTTGTTTACTGAGAGAAAACTCAAATCATTGAAACACAGCTCCATGTTTTCACTGCTACCGGCAGCTCTTCGCATATCAGCATGATGCTGCTGAAATGGTAAATGGACTGTAGTTATATAGCACTTTTCTAGTTGTTATGACCTTTTACATTACGTCTCATTCAACCATTCACACATATTCATACACTGATGGCAGGGTGCCAACCTGCTCATCAGAGGGAAACTAATCATTCATTCACTGTTGGCACAACAACGGGAGCAATTTGGGGTTAAGTGTCTTGCCCAAGGACACATCGACATGTAGACTGGAGGAGCCGGGAATTGAACCACCAATCGTGGACGACTGCTATACCTCCTGAGCCACAGCCGCCCCATATGTAATGCCTGAAGTCAACCCAAAAAATCCCCAAATTCTTACTAATAGTATGAAAATATGAACATATAAAAATAGACTATAATTATCAAACACAATTATACACAGTACAAAGTGTAGTGAAATGTTAGTGGTATCTGTTCAGCAAACATAAAGATACATTTAACACACACAAAAAAATTTAAACAAAAGAATAAAGATATGAATATATATATAAGGGTGCAATTTTAGAGAGAAAAATATATACAGTGTAAATATGAGATATATATAGTAAATATATGAAACATATATAACAAGTGCAAAGTTGTTATATATGCCTGACGAGAAATGGTGTCCTGGCAGTATTGGCACCCATGAGCATGGAATAAAGAGCTTCCAGACAGGGACATGATATTCCATTCTGACATGTGCTTAACTCGTGCATGTCCATGAAGGATGATGAGCCTTAATGTACCGAAATTTGGAACCGTTTAATTTGACATAAATCAATATTCGGTAGTATCGACATAGTTTGGTCGGTACCATTAAAAGTACCGACCTCGGTACCCAACCCTAGCAGTGTCTGGTGTTGATTGTTGCTCATAGTGTGAGAGCTGTACGGAACCTATTTAATTGTGGAGAGCCAGCTCTTATGTGTTAAATGTTTTAACTAATAACTTTGTGTTCCTTGGATGTTGCTGATTCGACTGATAAAAGCCACACCCATTTGCACTTGTAAAAATATTCTGCCATTTTGGACTTTTTTGGTAAACATATTCTTTGATTCTTTTTGCACATATTTCATCTAATCTTCACCAAATTTGTACCTAACACATTTAGCTGATCCCAAACAAAACAAGCTAGTTTTTGGGTATCACTTACTATTTGTCTGCAACTGGCTATCAAACTTTTCAAGGCATGATGCACATACAGTAACAGGATGTCATTTATTCGATACTAAAATGGATTGCAATCAAATTTAAGAATTATGTATATAGTCACATTACTCAAGTGGGTAACATTTCAAAAAATATTACCCAGAGGGGCTGCTACTGTAATATTTTTTGAAGAAAAATCACTTAAGTCCTTGTTCAAAGTTTGCTGTGGTGTTAGATGTTCATCGATATCCCGGGACTATCAGTGAGTGGGTCTGTGACAGTAGACTGACCCAGAGCAAAGGAAATTGAAATATTTTATAGGGTAAGGTCAAAGCAATGGTCAGTAAGTGAAAAGAGACAAAAGGGCAGGAAGATAGGGCATTTGCATTCAGAAGGGAACCAGGGTCCTCTGAGTAAAGGGAAAGTGGTTCTTGGACAGTCAGGTGTCAATGTTAACACTGAGAAGGGCCAAAACAGGAGGGGGTACTGTAGCAAAAGGTAAGATCATTAAGGGGCAGGGATGATCAAGGGGCTGTCTTCAGACATCATTTCATTATCACGTCTCTACCAAACCATAATGTGTTGGAATTTCTTTCTCATATTATAGGATTATATTTTAACAATTCTGTTGTCTTTAATGAAACTTAGTACAGTAGTTCTCGATAAGAACGTGCAAGACATACTGAATCATGGCACCAATTGCCCTACCTTGTGGTCATTAGGTAAACGCCACCATGCAACTTAATTGCCATAACTAAAAGATTTAAAAAATTGCTGCTGGAGCAGCAGCAGTAGCTACAGCTGGTAGCAGTGGCAGCATATAACACCTTCCAGCTCTCACACATTTTAATCAGAAAATGCAAATATTCTAGTTTAAAATGTGATTTCTCAGTTGAAAAGCTGACTGGGCCAATCAGTGCCATCATAGGACAGGACAGTTGTTGTCTTAATCAAACTGTGCCAGAGCCAGAGAGAGAATGCTGATGCTAGCTAACACTGGCTAACACCAGGAAATGGACGATTAAATTATAAAGACATAAATTAAAGCTAAAAACACTCAAACCAGAGCAGCATTTCAGAGAGGGCATATGTTTTGCCATCTCTTTAAAATAACACATGCATCATGTCAGTAGCATTTGGAAATCTCGAGAGGACCCCAGTCTGTCAACCAAAATGTGTGTTGCGCTTAATGTTGATTTACTGGGTGGCCAGTGAAGCCTGGTGCTGTTGACAAAGTAATGTGGTGGCTAAATGAGTTGCTCTCATTACGCTTGGTCCACATTGGATACCTCTACCTAAGCAGTGCATGTACATCGCTGAACTGCGATGGCTGCCATGCTTTTGTTGTTCACACAGACTGCCTTGCTGCTGCTGTCTGTCTGTCTTTCTACATAGAGTTTGATTAATAGAATATTATTTATATTATTTCATTCTAAATTTATATTCAGTTGAGGTGGAAAAAGGTTAAGCAGTGTGTGCTCACTTGTGAAAAATAGACAATATACGAGGTGAATTCACCTTTCTCTCTGGCGGACATGTGTTTGGTTGGGGCTAGTGTATGTGTCTGTATCAGCCACATACACTCCTCACACAGGACAGATTGTTTTATTATATTGATTATATCTGCCAGTTAAACCCCTGCTGTCACCGCTCCAAGTGAAGAAAATCCCCAGTCCCCCAGACAAAACCAAGTTCCACAAACAAGCCAAACACAATAAACCACACACAATAAACACAAAAAAACCTTCAAACTAACTTTCAGGAGCAAAACTCACAAAAAATAAAGAAAATAACATCAGATCTCTGTCTGAAAGCAGGTAAAACAACAAGCAGGAGTCCTGGTTTGAACTAGTATCACAGAAAGTCTGCAGGAGCCGAAAAAATAAGCTTGTTGTGTCACTAACTCTCTGTGCTGTGCTGTGTTCCCTGCCCCGCATGTCAGTCTGCCCCGGCTGCACCGTGCAGGCTGACCTGAAGCAACACTTCATGTCTTTGACATATAGTACAGATATAGACATTGAAACTATGTGTGAGGTATTATACTTGCAGGTATTTTGTTAATATGACTATCTACTGATCATTTTCACTGTCTTGCTGAGAACCGCGTGCATCACACAGAAAAAATAGGCGAGACCCCAACTGTCTGGATGACGCGGTGCAGCAGCCTTGCAGGAGCTGTGCATCTCACGTAGGCTGTGTGGCTGCTCGAAGCTGTTAACATGGTCACCGAAATGAAAAACAAGAGATTCCGCAATACACACGCACTGCTGATGCTTCCTTTGTGTCTCAGTCCTTAGGCTGCCAGTTCATTATTTGCAACTTAAGACAAGTTAAGAAATCAGCAATTTTGAAATGACTAAACAGAGAATTTCTGGGTTGTGCAATATATCATATCAATATCAGTAGTATTTCACGATTGCATGCAGTTCATGCATCAGTTTGTGAATTAATCTGTATATCACAGTGGCAAATATGTTTCATTTATACACTTGACACATGCATTATGCCTATGTAAGACTAATGTAAGAATATGTATGTATGTAAGAATAATGAGAGCATAAACAGAGCTGCTATTCGATCCGATGTCAGATGCACTCCCAGCTTGAGTTTTAATGTCTACACAGCAGGCATTCAGGTACATGGTTAAGCGTAGGTCACTACAGGCAATTTAAAATGAGTGTCTCATATGCTCCAAGACCGTGGTGATTCTGGAGCACTATACCACTACAGACAAAACACAAATCTTTGGAGCAAACATCCACTCAAATCTGAACTGAAAGCACAGAAAAAAGAAACAATCTAAGACCCCAATATGACTGATTCACATTACTTTATTTTAAAATGTAGCCCTTTTTTTTACTTGCAATGAGAAAACAAATGTATTATTAGAGACTATTACTATTAGAGAACTTAGTATATTATTCATATCATCTGTGTATTATTGAATGTTAGTTTCTTTCATGTTGTTGGTGTATATACTCACACCTCACATCAACTGCATTAATTTTTCTATGTGTTGAAGTAGTGGCCGAAGGCCAAGCAATTGGCCCATTCTTCACTTAATTTATTAACTGTGTTGCCTCACTCTTGCCAGAAGCTTCATGTGCAGTGTTATTCCCCAAAACAAGTCGATTTGACTGGAATTAAATGTCAGCCTAATGTCTGAATGATTTGTCTCTCTCACCTTCTAGTGGGGTGAAGCAAAACCTAAACAAATTGTACCCCTCTTATCTATAATTTAACAATTTAATTTTGCTAAAATGAACTCCTCTCCATGCCTTCCACTACTCTCCCCATTAAGTAACCATTGTAAGATAAGTGGGTAAACTGCAACTAATGAGGGAGTTTTCAGCTGGGGTAGTTGAATGATGAACTGATAACTCTGGAATATATCATGCTTTAAAAAAGGTGAGACTGAATCGATAATGGTAATCAGTGTTCTCCTTGCTTGCCCACAGGTTGCTGCAAAGGCAAAGCCTTTTTTGTGAATCAGAGAACACTAATCGATCTGGAACCAAATGACAAGCTGATGGGAAACAGATCTAGAGGGATTCTGACATTATAGGATTAGTCTTTTATTCAAGCACATATCTCTGATTTAACTATGCACTGAACACTTTATATAATATAATTTCTCATATGTTGTTGCTTTCAGCTGTCCTATAAATGAATCTAATTAAAATCTCATGATTTCATATAAGCAGTAAAGATTGGACTTACCCAGCACAGTGAGACGGGCGGGTCGTGATCTGATAGCTGCCTGAATGGCCTGGCACTCAAAGAAAGCGTCGTCTTGTATGTCTGTCCTCTGGATCAACAGATGATACTCTCCTTTACTGTGGTCTCCAACGATGTCATATCGTGGGTAACCTGAGATGTTTAGGGAGACAAACTATCATCATGCTAATCCATTGTATTCAAACATTAACAGGGATTCAAAAACACAATTTGTTTCAGTCAGGGTCTTTTTATACAGTGCTACCAATGCAAAATATGTTAGTACTTCAACTGTGTTCAAAAGTAAAAGTAAATGAAGCTTGCTTGGTTAAGGAGAATGCACACTGTGTACGGGGTCACATTTGGATTGGTGGTGTTGGGCTGGCTGGCAGGAAAAAAACCCTAAAATATTAAATGTGCCATGTACTTTAAGACACAGAGAAGGTAATAACATTATGTTCTGTCAATGCAACCTAATGTAGAACAGGTTTTACTATCTATTTTACAATAGCCAAATCTGACTAGTCAGTTGTATGCAAACCATGCTGAAAAACCCACTGGCTGCCATAATATTTGGTTGCTATGCCAGCTCAAACTAACCAGAGGGTTTGTATTCTTCCTGCTATTCTTATGCATTTACTGCGCACATCCTTCAGAACCATTTTGCAGTACACATGTGTGAGTATCCATAAAATCCATAATGCCATTGAGGGTTTTTCTTTTTCTTTTTGTTATGATTTCTGTGACATCCACTGCTTTAAATTGGTACCCTTAATGACATCAGATGCCAAATACCACCCAGAGGCCCAAATGGCAATGGGAATGTAACATGTGATTAACTGCAGTCTACTTAGAAAAATGAAAAATAAACTGAAACAATTGGCTGACTTGATGCAACATAACTGCTGGATTACATTCAGATTTATTTACAGTGTGTACTTAATTAAGCCAATTTCAGTGTTTTTGCAGAAAAAACAAAAATATATGGTGTGATACTGCAGAAAATACCTTGCATGAAGACATACCAGGACATATATTTCTGCCCTATGGGCCCTATGGGCAGAAATATGTGACCAGAAACTGAATTTGAATCATTTGAACTTCAATTCCTCACTTTGAATAATTGCACTGAACTACCATAAAAACTGGTTTATAAATAGCACTGGTGTATAAGACGCAGTCTATTTAGGGGGGTCTCATGCTTTTAAAAAAAATTAAAGACGGGTTTATTTGAATGCACCAGTAGTTATTAACTTATAAACATATATGTTTATACTCCAAAACTTTTTCAATCTACTTTTATTTGAAACACAATCAAAACACACATATTACACCTGAAACAGTGTGTCGGGTTAAGGGTTAAGGGTCCGGTAATTATTTGCTTAACTGAACTGGACCGGTATATTAACTCGGTTTGGGTTAGGCTGAGTTTCAATTAAAACTTTAAAAGAACACAGTAACTTTACATATTTGATATAGTGTGTAGCTTATGCTTACTGAAGTCCCAAAAACTCTTCATCAGAGCTCTTGCTGTGCGCAAATATTGTTGCAGTAAGTCCCACCAAGCACACTGTCCTCAGACTGTGTGTCAGTCGCAGAGTCAAACAAAGCATCATCGTCTGTTCCATCCAGTGGAAAAAAGTTAGTGAATCTTTCATTCTTCAGATCTGTGCTCATACTGTGTGTCGCTGCCATAGCTCAATAAAAGCTTAATATTATATTTAATAATATTTTAATATTTTAGTATTTAGTTTGAAACTAAATTCCAATAATCTTGAAACTGAATATAATGATATTGAATTCAGTAGCTCTGAAACTGTATTTGATCCTCACTGAAAATACGTCTCTCTATATACTTCTTCATTCAGTTCTCACAATTCACTTTTAGTTTACTGACACACATCCAGTCATTGAAGAAGATCAAGTGAGTGCAAATTCACAGAACTCCTTTTCAAATACTGTAATGATGGGTGCTCTTCATTTAGCTAACATGCTCGCTTCCCTCATACACATCTCAGCTCCTCCCAGTAAGGATGCAAGGAAGAAATATGAGGATACATTTCCTCGACATATGCATATTTCTGCCCATACACATCCACCATTGTATCTGAGCAGTGGTGGGAATGTGGAGATTCGATCTGTATTTCTGGCCTCCTCCCTTTCCCATATCACATACAGTTAGACTTTTATAACGCTGTATTCATCCTCCAAAATCCAGTCAATGGTTTGCAGTTTGGAAGGGGGGAGAGCACACTGTGCTTGTGCTTGGTTGGGGAGGAATGAAAGAGGGGCTGAGAATGAAAGATAGAGGAGGAGAGGGAATGTGTATGTATGCATGGCAAGTCATCTTGTTTTGAGAGAGAGCAAGCTTGAGATGGCAGGGGGAGGAGGAGGTGGAGGAGAGGAGCAGGGAGTCCATTAAAGCCAAATTGGCAAAGTAAATAACATTAATTCTTATTGATTCCATCTCAATTACAGCTATTTATTATACTCACCAACAATCAATGGCAAGAGCACTTTGGAAGTCCCTCACTAACATCAGTCCATAGCAATAACACAGGACTTATGAAAAATGCCTTCTCCAAATTTCTTTGTATATGTTCTTATGCAATGACAATAAACACATCTTATCTTATTTCTGAATAGTCTTTCCTGCTCTTAATATCATTTTCTTGTATAATGTTGCTTCATTTTATAACTTTTAGTTTTTTTGTATATATTATTTGTTCTTATTTATTTATGGATATATGTCCATTTGTGTATATGTATGAGCTATTGGATACATGAATTTCCCCTATGGGGATGAATAAAGTCTATCTATCTATCTATCTATCTATCTATCTATCTATCTATCTATCTATCTATCTATCTATCTATCTATCTATCTATCTATCTATCTATCTATCTATCTATCTATTTATCCATCCATCCATCCATCCATCCATCCATCCATCCATCCATCCATCCATCTATCTATCTAAGTTATTGTAAAACCCATTTATACATGCAGCTGGTCAGTAATCATATTGCTTCCCTAATCTACTACCATGTTTTTGAACCAGATGGTTGGCATATTTTAAATTAATTTGTGATATATAATGATGCAGCCAGTAGAGGCAAAATGAAAGGATTCTTTCTGTGAGGAAGCACAGTTTGTTGTGCGCATACTCATCCTATGATTAAATAGTTCTATCCTGATGGTAGTGGTCTATTCCAGGATGACAATGCCCCCATCCATAGAGCACGAGGGGTCACTGAATGGCTTGATAAATATAAAAATGATGTGATTCATATGCTATGCCCTTCACACTCACCACATCTCAACCCAGCTGAACAACTCTGAGAGATTTTGGACTAACATGTTAGACAGAGCTCTCCACCACCATCACCAAAACATTAAATACGGGAATATCTTTTGGAAGAATGGTGTTGATCCCTCCAGTACAGTTCACACACTGTATGGTGTTGGTGACCCAACACCATACTAAAACATTTTGTCTTGCTTTTTTCCTTTAATTTGTCGTCCATGTGTATGTCTTAGTTTCTGTAGCTGAGCAGTAGATTGATAAAATGAAGTTAATTACATGTACTAATTCTAGTTTCAGTTGTAGGTAGACTTGAGATTTAGAGCTGCTGTCAGATGAATATGTTTAATGTTAAAGATGTTGCTCTGCAGTTCCTCTCAACTCTAAAGAGCAATTTAGCCTTTTTCTGCTCATTGTTTTGGTTTTGCAATTTTACTGCTTTGGTTCAGTCTCATCTTTGTTTCCATCAGCAGCAGGCAGCTGTTTTGAGTGGAAAAAGCTTTGATAAACCCACTGTACGATAAATTAATGATAAATATACATTCATTACGTAGACACAAATATGACTTCAAATTTAAAAAAAACATCTGCACAGGTACAAAAAAAATCTGATATATAACCAGGGGAACTGAGAGTAAAGCAGTTTGTATTTTGGTTTAATTATGTGATTTCATGTTTTAACTGTTATAAAAAGCAAGCAAGCAGTCAGATGCAAATTCATCCCTTATTGGCTATGGTTACATTTTTTACATGCTGTAGTTGTCCTGTTTGGATTCACCCTGTACAGACATCTAATTTGAATGTAAACCCATTTGACTGTGAACATTTACAATCCAGCAATGCAAGTTAAGGAAAACAGTTTGAAAAAGCCTTGTTTAAAGATGATAAACGTCTAAAGGTGTGTGCATAGTAACCAAACTAGATGGAACTCATGCATAAGTTGATTTTAAGAAGATAAAGTAGGAGACAAAACAGCAGAAAAGAAGAGACAATTAGATACTACACTGCTAGGTGTTGACATTCCTCAAACCCATAAATACAATATCTACAACAATAATAGAACTGAAATGACAATTTCTCCCTGCCAATCAGTCCAGCTGTGGTCTTACTGGAAGTGTTGTATTAGAGGAATTCAGACACTGACTAAAAACAATATGCTCGTTCAACTATGTCATGAAACCATCAAAGCCTGGGAATTGAAATGCAATACCTATGTTGGGGGAATGTGGGCAAGGTGATGGGCAGAGTTAAGCAGTCTATCTAGTCAGGTATCATAGCCTGGCAGAAAATGACTACAATGAAATTTAATTTCTATTGTCTCCTGCACTGAAAGCACTTTCTATTCAAGGGACACTCCTGCTAGAGAACATTATGTTACAAATTCCTTTTTATGAATATGACCAAGTTAGTGTCAGCTAGCTGTGGTGTGTTTAAAACATTTGGAGACACTCATTCTAAAGTGATTACTCTTTCTACATGATTGATTATTTCTTTGAACCACCCATGCTTGATTAATCAAATCTTAATCCCGTAATAATAATGATGGCTATGATGATGATGATGATGATGATGATAATAATAATAATAATAATAATGATGATGGCTATTTTTGTCAGACACCTCCTGTTGAGAGCTTGTATTTACACACAGAAGCCTCTGAATGTTGTAGCTGGACCGATAATTGAATGTTTAGCAGTGATTTAATATTCAGATGTTACACAGGGATGGTGGACTTGCTGATAAGGCCTGATGTGAACAAATGGAGCCACCTATTGCGTGACTAATTGTTATTTGCAGGAAACATAAAATAACTGGATGGATACAAGAAGTTAGTTAAAACAGAGGTGAAGAATATGGAAACATTTTGAAATGTAGACAGTTTGGAGAAAATAGAACTACAAACTCATATCTTTCCTCTGAAGGCTTGTTTCCACTGCAGTGGCATCACATTCCAGTCCTCATTAAATCAGGCTCCATTTAATTTATGGCAAAAGCACAGTTATGCATCTGCATCTCTGTGTACACGCCAGAAGCTCTGTGAGAAACCAAATCTGTGTCCAGTTTTTATCCAGTTTAAGGCCATATTCAAATTGTATTAATTTTTATGATATAACAGCACAGAACAACAGTGTCAGTGGGTAACATGCCTTTTTGATACATTCATTGAATGACTTTAACTTCATTCAGTCTCCAGTGGTGTCTCTGTAGTGAGACTTATAATCTGTCCATTTGTCCCATTTCAAATTAAATTCAGCTTGTTGGAATCTCAATATATGAGTAAGTCTTTCCATGTCGAGGATCCCCTCAACTGTGTCCAACCAGTTCTCCAAAGTGTAAGAGTCCTCTCTACACCACTTTCTGGTGATTGCCTTCTTGGCCGCAGCTAACAGTATTTTGACCAGGTATCTGTCCTCACTTTGCACATTTTCCTTTGTCAGGTTACACAAGTATAAGATCTCACATGACTTTGGTAGTTCATATCCCAGTATTTTTTTCAATTCCAACCATACATCATTCCGATAATTTCTCATGAGTATGGTATGCGTTCTGCTCCCCACACCTTCTACAGCATGTTTGTTGTGAATGTGAACATTTGCTTTTGGTTTTAGGAGTAATGAAGAACCTGATTATATTTTTCCAGCAACATTTTCTTTCCACATCCTGGAGCTGGTGGTGGTTCACTGTACATCACATATGTTAAACCAGTCCTCTTCAGTTAGTTAGTTAGTTAGTCAGTTAGTTTTACTCTCTTTTTATCCATCTGTCTCGAATATACAGTGTGGAGGTTCCTCTGTTCTTCTCTAGACCTTGGTACAGTGCTGAAATCACTCTCCCAGTATTATTTCTATATGCATTACACAGTGTTACAGTCACTTTATTCAGCTCCTGGGGAAGATCTGGTTTTATTTCTTTCTCAAAGAAATCTCTGACTTAGAAATACCTAAACTGATCGTATACCTCCAAGCCACATTCACTCTTCAGACTCTGAAAGCTTTTAATTTTGCCCCTATCAATTATTATACATCACGCTGTGATTCCCTTATTTATCCATTGTTCAAAACTTCTATCCATTGCTCCTGGTTAAATTTAGAGTTATAGGCCACCCAAGTCAACATTTTATTTCCCTCTCCAAATTGTACTTCCTGACCACTGTAAACCAGATTTCCAGAGTGAATCTAGTGATTGGATCAAGCGTATTCTTATTTTTCTTAAACATATCCCTGTTTGCTACCATGCTTTGAACATGACATCCCTCTGTTTTTAATTCAATATCTTTCCACCTTGCAGTATATTCAGAATCACACCAATACACCAAAGGTCGGATCTGTGCAGCGTAGTAATATTCTCGGAGGTTTGGTAGGGCTAACCCGCCTTTGTCTTTGGGGATCTGGAGAGTTGTGTACTTTATCCTTGGCCTCCCCCCCCCCCAAATGAAACGTGAGATTTTTTTGTTCCACTCTTTAAATTGTGATTTGGGGACTTCTACTGGTAGTGATTGAAACAAATACAAAATTCTTGGTAACAGATTCATCTTTATGATTTAAATTCTGGAGCTGAAGTCTAATGACAACACCGACCACCTTTCCATATCTTTTTGAATCTCCTGAATTAGGGCCCTGTAATTAGTTTTGTACAGTTTTGCTGGATCACACCTAGGTATTTTATTGTTTTTGCATTCCATTTGAATTTATATGTTTGCTGGAAGGCTTGGGGTGGGGTATAATTTATGGATAGAACCTGTGTTTTTGTCACATTGAGTTTATACCCTGACAAGTAATAAAAAGAGTCCAATTTTTCCATAAGTTTAAGAAGACAAACATCTGGTTGTTTTAAACAGATCAGAACATCGTCCGCAAAAAGCCCAATTTTATGTTCTGTGCCTCTCTCCTCTATTCCTGCTATACCTTCATCTTCCCTTATTGCCTGAGCCAGAGGCTCAATGAAAATCACAAAAAGAGTAGGTGATAAGCAGCAACCCTATCTGGTAGATCTTTCCAGATTGAACCAATTAGTGAGATTACCATTTATTTTTTATTCTGGCCTTTGGATCCTGATAAAGTGTTTTAATAACGTTAACTGAGTCTGTGTTAAAGCGGAATTTTTCAAAACAAAGATACAAAAATGTCCAGCTGACGCTGTCAAAGGCTTTTTCTGCATCCAAGCTGAGCAGCAGTGCACCTTCTCCCTTTTTTTGTACTTCTTCAATTATATGCAGAGTCCTCCTTATATTGTCTTGCGTTTGGCGTCCCTTGATGAAGCCACATTGGTCTTCGTTAGTTCTGCCATAAAGGTCTCGAGTCTCTTAGTTAGAATGGTTGTATATATCTTATAGTCACAATTGAATATTTACATTGGCCTATAATTTTCACAGTATACTTTATCCTTCCCCTCCTTGGGGAGTACCGTAATTATGGCTTCCCTGCCAGCTCCTTTTTAAACATTTTGTACCATTCAGCAAGGAAGCCATCACTTCCCGGGGCTTTATTTGATTTGAACTTGCTAATGGCTTCTTCCAATTATTTTGCTGTGATACACACATTTATGCATTTGTTTTGTATTATTCCAATTGTTGGGAGATCTGATGAATTTAAAAAGTTTCTTATCGTCTCCTCGTCTGCTGAGTCCGGTTGTGTATATTGCGTTTTATAGTAATTTTCAAATACCTTATCTATTTTTTCTGGTTCAAATCCCAGTGCATTGGTTGTAGGATCTCTGATTTTATGGATTGTATTCATGAGCTGTTGCTTCCTTAATCGCCTAGCTAGTAATTTCGTAGCTTTGGTGCCCGATTCATAGTAAGTTAGGTTTAGGAACCTCATTTTCTTTTCTACTTCGTCTCTTAGCATCTCATTCACTTGTATCTTCACCTCCTTGATTTGTTTAAGTAAGCCTGAATCATTTGAGTTTTTATGTCGATGTTCTAAGTTTTTTAGCTCTTTAATTTTTATCTGGTATAATTCCCATCTAGCTTTCTTGTGATATGCTGTTTCAGATATTAGTTTTCCCCACATAACTGCTTTCATGGCATCCCAAAGAATAGTGGCATCCACTTCCCAGTTGTCATTCTCTTTCCTGTACGTATTTATTTCTGTTTTGATGTCCTCAACCATTCCTGGATTATTTAGTACACTAACGTTCATTCTCCATACTGTGTTCCTTTTCCTGCTGTTCATATTTAGTTACAGGTGGAGGATGCAATGGTCTGATAAATCTGCTACTCCTATCTTGCATTCTTCTATTCTGAATCTATCAACTGTATTCATAAGAAAATAGTCTATCCTCGTATACACTGAGTGAGGAGCTGAATAGTACGTAAAATCCCTCTCGAGTGGATGTAGCTCCCTCCAGACATCTGTAATTTTCAGTTCTGTCAGTACAGTATTTATATATCGAGACACTTCTCGATACATAACACACCTTCATCCGGACATCCATTCCTCTTTTCTATCTCTTTTACTGCTTCTTGCGGGCTATTGTTGAGCCGGGGACCGTCGGTCCAGTGGATTCTGATCCTCATTAGGGGTGTTTGGAACCTGATGCCTTTATCCTCTAAGGTCTTTTTGATTTCTGTATAGTTTTTGCGTTTTTGTACCACCTCAGTTCCGTAGTCATGGGGTGTGTTACCGAGTTTAATCCGTTTCTGCCAGGCTTTCCTTAATATCATTTCTTTGGTGTCGAATTGGAGGAAGTTAACGATTATTGACCTCGGTGTCTCTCTGGGGCCAGGTGTCCTCGCTGCCGCTCGGTGTGCGCACTGAATGAGCAGGTTGGTCCCCCTGGGCAGAGTCAGCTCTCTCTGTAGTAGCTCCTCGACAAAGCAGGGGACCGAGTCCCCCTCCGAGCCCTCCGGAACCCCGAACATCCGCACGTTGTTCCTCCTTGACCTTCCTTCGAGGTCAGTTAACTTTTCTTGCAGCTTTCTCTGCTCACGGAGTGTTGTCAATAAAGCTTCTTTAGCTTCCATGTTGATTGTCTCGAGCTCCTCGATACGTACTTGGGGGGGGGGGGGGGGGGGGGGGGGGGGGGGGGGGTGTTAATTACCTTCGACTGGTGGGAGCTACTACCTACGCCGCCATTACTCTCGACGCTCAACCGGGAGTCCGGCCATATCTATTTTAATACACTTTTGGATATTGATTGTTTTTATCTTATCTTTTACCCAGATAAGGATTTTTAATAATCAGACAGACATCTTAAACCATAAAGCACTGAAGCTCAAAAAACACACGTTTGAGAAGGCCACTCAATCATTCATTACTTTACCTTGTTCTAAAGTTTTCCATCTTAACACTGCTTATTATTCTTGAATTTAATTCAACTAAAATTGCTGTGTTTGGGGACTGCAATCATCAATAGGCTACTCACTGTTGAAGGAGAATATCTACCACCTGAAAAACTTCAAAAGATAGAACAGCTGATTGAAAGTTTCATCTCGATTGCTGTTGCATGGGAAAAGCATATCTCCTATGTGATCATCTAGCCTTGTAGCTCAGGCCCGATGATCCCCCAGTTTCGGCCTCTGCAGCCACCCTTCCCTGGCTGCATTCATATGCATACTGGCTAGGGTGACCAGATGTCCCACATTGTGCGGGACAGTCACGCATTTCCATTACTTTTCACACGTCCCGCAAATTGAGACGTTGTCCCGCATTGTTATTGACAGTCAGACTCCAGTTTTGAAATACGTGTTTTATAATCTGGCATTTATCAAATAGCTGTGTGGAGAAAGCAGTGAGGGCTGTCATCAGGGGGAGGGGCGGGATGTTTGATCATGTCAATCAAACTGCGACGCGGACGCAGGGCGCGGCCACCAAAAGAGAAACAATGCAAATCAGGTCAGAACGGCATGCAGCACGAGACATGGAGGACAGCACGGCTAAGAAGAGGAAATGCAGCTACAATAAAGACTGGGAAATGATCTATCCCTGGGTGAAACCAGTGCAAGGCGAATCTGGTAAAGTTTTGTGTGAAGTTTGCTTGAGTCATTTTTCCGTTTCACACAGAGGTGAATACGACGTGAAACGACACAGACAATGTGAGACTCACAAAAACGTGTTGCTCAAAAGGAGGCTTCCCAGTCTATTCATACGTTCCTGCTAAAACCCAAACAAGATTCAAATGCAGATAAGGTAACAGCAGCTGAACTAACTAGCGTTTACCACACTGTGAAACACTCCCTATCATACAGGTCAGAAGACTGTGGTAATAAGCTAACATTGACCATGTTTCCAGACTCTGAGATTGCAAATAAAATGTCATGTGGTCGTACAAAGGCAGCATCCATAGTTACAGATGTGCTTGCACCTGCCTCTGTGGAGAGTTGTTTGAAAGAATTTAAAACGCCAGTGGTTCATTTTTTTCAGTGGCTTCAGATGCATCTAATCATGGCACTACAAAACTCTTCCCACTTTCTTTAAGATATTGGACACCAGAGCTGGGTTTGAAAAGCAAGATCCTTGACTTTATGAGGATAGCCATGAGTCAGCTGCTACCATACACCGCCAGATTACAAGCAAGTTAGAGGAAAATGGCCTGCAACTGGACATGATTTCAGCTTACACTGCTGATAATGCTAGTGTAAACTACGGGGAAAACAATTCTGTTTTCCAAAAGCTAAAGGCAGACAACAGTGACATCATCAAGGCAAACTGTATGGCTTTCCTCAATAACATACTGAAGATCTTCTATGATGTTGAACTGCTGTTTCAGGGACAGGATGGGACCATCTGCGAGCTATATGACATAATGCTCACTCTCAAGACAAAGCTCCAACAGCAACAAATTGATTCCTTCTTTGGAATGGAGACCAGTACTATTGTCCAACA